>NC_060074.1:45269318-45572348 GCF_922984935.1 Meles meles | reverse complement strand
CATTTCTGAGGCCCCTTTCAGATGCAGAACTACGTGATGCAAACTCTAGTGACCTCGGGGTGGTCTGTGTGCCCCAGAAAGCAGAGGCTCTGGGACGCTCTCTGTGTTTGGAAGGTCACAGCCGTCCCTCAGCGGTGAGAGGTCCCCAGCATGCCTGGACACGTGTCTACTCCAGAGGGAGCCCCCTGCAAGCCGCACCAGGAGGACTCAGGACATGAGCTGCTGGTCTCACACTAAGGCGTGACCATTGGCGGTGGGGCACAGGGTGGCTAACTGGACAGAGGGGACCAGGAAGGAGAAGGAGCAAGGATCACCCTGGATGTGAGCCTGGGGTAGCCCCCCCACCGGCCACGGTGGCCTTGTTCGCTCAGGAGAGGACAGCACAGAGAAGGTGACTATGGTGTCCTTCACCAGAGTTCCAGGTGACTGTGGCACCCAACTTCTCACGGCTGGGTGACCGGGGCGGACTTGAAGACCTCGATCCCAGAGCCATCGGAGCAAAAACCTCCCGGCAGGATTTTCATCTCAGTGTCATTCCATGAGGAGTGTGGCTGCATGAGTTTTTGTGTTTCACTCAAGGATATTTACTGCCGGCTGGGAGGTGACAACTCGATGCACATGGACCTGAGAAGACACGATGGGAAGCAACCAAATGGGACAGGCTAAGCTCCTCCGGTCACTGTCCCCAGAAAAGAGCGACAGCCAGAGTGCACAGACGACTCTCTGAGCTGTGAGGCGAACACGGGATTTCTGAGGACCAAAGAGTCAGCCTTGCTGCCATCTAAAGCACAGGTGGGTCCATGGCGGGGACGCTGGGCCACACAATGGGCCACGCAACAGGCCACACAATGGTGAAGTTCGTACTGACAGGAACCGCCATCCCAGTGTCAGAAAGGGAGGAAGGGCGGGTTTGAGGACAAGCCCCACCGGTACCCAAGACAGGGGCCTCCCTCGCGGGGCGGCTGGAGCCGCAGGGAGACGAGCCCAGGAGCTTGTCGAGCCCTGGGCTTTCCTCCCAACGACACGAGACCACTTGGAGAGAATCGCTCCCGCCGTCCACGGTAATGGGCGCCCACTGCTCCTCAATGCATCTCAGGACAGCCACGCCAGAAGCCTAGGGAGACCATACACACCACACACACACCCCACACACTCCACACACCACTCCACACGTCACACACCACAGACTACACACACACCACACACTCCACTCCATACACCACATACTACACACACACACCACACATCACACTACACACACCACACACATCACTCCACACATCACACACCACATATACCACACACACACACACGCACACACCACATACCACACACACATAGACATCTAGTCAGGGGAGTAAGGGCTTGGCCTAAGCAGATGGCGTTCCAGACCCACTCTTCTCACTTTTAAAAAAAAGGGCTTCTACATGAGACCCCATCTAAGAAGGTTTTCAGCCACGTAAAGTAGGAAGCCTCTGGTCTGGGGACAGGGTCCCCGAGTGACAGTGGCGTCCCTCAGTCTTAGAACACACTCCCCCCTGGCCATGAGTGCCCTGTGCCCTCCCCAAGCACAGCACGTGTTGCTCTCTTCTCACGGTCCATTTGCCCTGTCTGGAAGGGTCCCTCCAGCTCTGGGGACAGCGGTCTCTCAGGACCAGCTCAGCGTCTCCTCCCAAGGCCTGGGTGGACCAGCTCGCTGCTCTGGCTCCTCCTTCCATGCTACCGACTTCTCCAGAAGAGAACCAACCTGCAAGTGTGACAGTGTCCCTGGAGGCCTGGCTGTCACGTGCTTCAGGGCTGGGTCCCCTGCTGCGGGGTGCGGTTCAGCACAGGCCAGAGCACCTCCGTAGCCAGCGTGCTCCCCCAGGCCTTGCTGCTCGTGGGCGGGGTGGGGGCTCCAGGCTCGGTCCACTCGCAGCCTCAGTCTTGGCCACACATGCCCGCGGAGCCCCTCCTTGGCCCAACTGCCGGGTTGATGAAGGACGTGACAGCAGCCAACCCATCCTCCTGCTGCACAGTCTACACCAGACAGGCGATTTCAGAACAAGGAGAAACTGGATGAATGCGAGATAGGGTCTAGGGTTCATCCTAGGGCACTCCTGGGGCTCAGCCGGGCCCCACAGCCCAGCAGCGGCAGACCCTGGAGGCCAGCGTATGTCTCCAGGCTCCAGCCGGCTTCTCTGCCTTCTTTCGGAGCATGGGTGTGCTCCGCTCTGCGGCATCTCCTTCACATCTGTCCCTGAGTGCTGTTCGGGGGCTGCCTAGTCAGATCCGATAGGAGCCTTGCCCCCGCTGGAAGAGGAGGCCCTGACCCACGTCGAGACAACCGGTGTTTCCTCTGGGCCCTGGGACAGTATCTGATAGATGAACTGAGCAGCCAGAGGGAATGAGAAGCAGAGCCAGGGCGCAGTGGGGGTCCTGGAGAGAGCAGGGTGCAGATGCTCTGGGCACACGCCCTCTGGAGGCACGTGCGTGAGCCGATGCTCTGTCCACAGTGCTCCCAGCGGCCTTATCTGCACAGCTCTGTGGCCTGTTGCTCTCCTGGTAACCGCGAGGCAGGAATTACTATCGCTGTGTCACTGGCACAGGAACGGGCAGGGACAGAGACACGAGAGGCTTTGTAACCTCACCCAGATCTCACTGTGGGCAATTCTCGTTGACACCAGGTCTGTCTGGCTTGAAAGTTTCCATTCCTGACCATGGTGGGATGCTGGAATCTTGGACATGAGTTCAACCATATGCGGGCTGGCTCCCTGGGCAGCGGGGTGGAGGGCAGTGGGGACTGAGCTCTTCCGACCCCCATGCCACATCAATGTCTCCATGACTATAGAGGCTCCCTTCAAGCACCCAGTCCTGTCGAACGAGCCTCATCTGCCCCTGCCGCCGCTGCTCAGTGTTTGTGGACTTCACCGTGGAAGCAGCCCCCGCCAGAATCAGTTCCGTTCTGAGCTTCTGGCCTGTGAGGGAGGCTTAAAGTGTCTGCCTGAGAAGGGGTCCCCACACGCCCATGGTGGTACCCAGAGCCCCCCTCTCAAGAACTTTCCAAGTACAGATTCCAAGTGACTCAGAACTGTTGTGATCCAGGTGTTGGTTTCTGATAAATCAACACAGGAGTTTATACCATTAGGCAATGAAATCAATATTGTGTGCTTCCCTGTGAAATAGCAAAGGCATTTTTTTCAATGAATAAATCAAGAGGGTTAAATAAGTAAGGATACATTATTTGAAGTAAAATATTGAACAAATATAAAAATTATTAAATGCCAAGTACCTCCAGCCTGTCACCTGATGGGACCTAATGCCACCTAGCAAGAGGGAGAGATGAGATTCTCTGGGGGAGGGGGATTATTTTTAGTATATAAAAGTATGGATTCCATTCCAACAGTGCTTCCCAAACTGAACTCTTAAGAAAACCAGATGCTCATAATGGTATTATTAAATAAAAAGTAGGAGAAACCTTATTTAACCCAAAGTGAAATACTGTTCTTTTCCCTGCAGGACTTCTCAGAGCCTTAATAAACATAATAAAGCTCCAGGAGGGAAACAGTGTACAGTGTTACAGTATTTTCTGACTTACATGACTACCAGGATGCTTTGTGTGTTAGTCATGGTGGGGGAGGGGGACCGGCTGGGATGGGGGACGGAACGGAAGTAATCCATTGATGGATCGATCCCAGGGGACAATTTGGTCAATGGGACAAAGTTTAGGAAATTCTATGTTCTACATATGCCAGTTCCAGAGAGTACCAAACAAAGCTGCCTCCCAGAATCCCCTATCACTTCCTAGGTGGGGCCAGGAGCTGTACCTGCAATTTCCCAGGAAAGAGTCACTCCGTGCCTTAAACCATGGTCACCTTCGAATATAGTCCCCACTGCCTGCTGCAGCCACAGGAGTTCCACTGCTGTGTCTACTTAAAGGTGGCAAGTGACCATTTCTTCCCGGGTCATCAGCCACCAAGGGTGATTGGCGTCGCCTCAGTGAACATCCCAGGCTCCCTGATTTCATTCTTATTACTCATTCTGGGGGACTTTGGCCACAAGTTTGCAGGTTTGGGTGTGTGAGAGCACCTTGCTCTACCTCTTCTCCCCAGGCTCCTGTCTGCACCTGTTAAGGGCCTCCGGGTGGACCCTGGAATCTGGTCTGTGCTTACGTTGCCAAATAGCTTGCCTTTCCAGGAGTGTTCTGAAGGACACAGACTGGGACATTTTGCTCTTTCTATGACTCTCAATGAGAAGCAAGGGAAAAAGGAAAGACCATCCTGCCATTAACTCCTCGTGCAGCCATCCACCCTCTGGCTTTCAGACCCCAGCTCCAAAGACTGACTTCTATAATCCTCCCAGATGTAACATCCCACGTTTCCACAGCTCTTGGAGCACACAGGATAGATCACCCCCAAAATAAACACAAATATCTAGATATGAGTGGATCTGTCCCTACAGTTTTCCGAGGGCGTTTCCCCGGCCATAGATTACTGGAGCTGATCTAAGATCCAGACACGGGCTAAACCCTGGAAATCCTTACATTATGGATCCCTCTCCATGCGCACCCACGCAGGGCGCCAGGGCCATTCTGTCCCCGCGCAGGGGGTTACCAGCAAGGTGCCCCACGTGAGCTGCGCTCTGCTGACACCCAAGGAACAGAATCTGTGTTGTGTTGGGCGCGCACTGAGCTGAGTCACCTCATCTCCACCTCCACCCCGCTGTGTCCCAGATGCCGGGGGTCCATGGACTGTGAAATTAGCCAAAGGTCCCACACTCGTGAGGTGACAATAATGGACACACCAGTTGGAGCAGAACCGTGCCGGAGGCTGGGAAGGTGTTATGATTTGCAGACATTTAAAAACTACACAATTGAAATCATCTGCAAAGAGCGTGTTATAAATAAGCCATGTATTCACTGGGAGTTTTTTTCCTAAATCCAAAACAGATTCTGATATATTGTGTGTCACTGGTCTGAGAGCCATGGCCCACGTGCAGCGCAGTTCACGGGGTCCAAGTGGACCTTCCGTGGTATCTCTGTGATCAGAATTCCCTCCTCCTTTCTGGCCCCAGGGGGGTCGGTGTCCAGAAAAGCCTGAGCAGGTCAGCCCAGATGCTGGCCACGGCTATGCACTCAGCGAGTTAAACCAATCACTGGTTTTTCAGAACTTAGGTGCAACATATATTCAATAGGGAAGTTCTGTATTTAGAGATTCCTTATTATTTTAACATCACACTGTCATACTCTCATAGGGGTAGAGTCAGACTGGGGCTGACCTTTCCATTAGATTGGAATCACAGAGTCGAGACTGGTGAAGGGACATCAGAGCTGCACTTCCCAGGTGGGTCTATTTATAGATAGGAAACAGAGGGCACGTGGGATTCTCATCCACAGTCCCAGGGCTTGGTTCCACCACTGGGTCCTCTGACTCCCGATCTGGTTCTCTTCTCCAGAGAGCGTATGAACATGGTCTTCAGTCCACGTGGGAATTCGATCACTTGCAGATTTAAAAATGTCTCCAACACATCTTCTGTTGCTCAAGATGACTCTGTTCTGTGAAGGCAGAGTGTTTATGGAAAATCATCTCCTCAAAAACTCCTTTTTTTTTTAATCATCATCGTCTGTTGGTGGAGAAATGCAGCTCAAGGATAAACAATAGCATAGGAATTCGGGAGCAAACCAGAGTTCTTTGTTTGGGTTTTGTCTTGCTGTAATACAGAGGATTTTCATTCTTGCCATCCTTGGTCACCACGTTGTTTAAAACTTTTCATCCCCAGCTGCGTGGCTCCGAGCTAACGATAAAGATCGTTTCATACTGAGCAGAGAGCAGAGGTGAGAACCTTTTACTGTCAAGAGCCATATAGTAAATAATTTGGGTTTTGAAGACCACAGGGTCTCTGCTGCAACTATTCCCCTCTGCCTTTCTCGAAGGATAGCAGCCAGTGGCAATGTGTAAGCAAGTGGGTACAGCTGTGTGCTAATAAAACTTTATTTATAAAAAGTGGCAGAGGGCCAGATTCAGCCTGCAAGTCAGTTTGCCAGCCCCTGATCAGTGAAACATTGTGATAGCAGTGGATCTATTTTGGAATTTTACAAACGTTGATCAAGCACTTAAACAACGTACTGATCTTTTAATGTTTTTCCCAGGCACGTCTTGTGTTGTCATGATCACTGTCACATTTAAGAAAATGATCAAGGTTTACTGCTGTGAGGCGTCATAGGAATATTCAGATGTCGATTCTCAGGACATTCAGATGAAGGGTCAGGAAGAGTGAGCTCTGAGTATTTATCAGAGCTGCTCTGCAAATCTAAGAAGCATATCTAAATGCATCAGTGACAGTGAAGTTCTTGGATATAGGAATCTATTTCTCTCTCACACCACTTTGTTAAATAATCCTGAGCCTCCCTTTCTCTATGTAAAGAATATTCATGTGATCTCTAAAACACTTTGCCACTAGATGTCCATGGTGTGGATAGTGGCACATTCAGGAATAGCGTGGCCAAGCCCAGCTGTGTGGTGCAAACGGCATGAGCAAAGCCCTCTGAAGGAAGGTCTCCTTCATCACAGGCTTGCCATCCTGAATCTGCTGTTCCTCACGCATCTGTTGGTGTTGAGGCAAGGCTTTGTTCCCTGGGTACCCACGGAAGAGCACAAGAAAAAGCCCAGAGTGTGAAAGAGAGAGATGACCAGGCTGTAGGCTTCTCCAGATCTGTCTCTGCCCAATTGAGTACTTGCTTGCCTCTCTGCCTCTCAGTGGGGATGAGAAAATCTGCCCTACCTCATCTCCCAGGATTGTAGGGTAGAGGAAACAAAGAAGTTGTCAGTCATCACTCCTTCCTACAGATCACTCTGTATTTAAATTATAGAAAAACCAAAACGGGAAAAAAAAAAAAAAAGTCTTGCAATAAGCCATATGTTAAATGGAAAAAAAAAAAGTTTATGGCAAGACTAAATACACAAGTGAGCAGCAGCCAGATCATAGGTGACAATAGAAGTTGGACCCACAGCCCTGCAGTGACCAACTCAGGAAGTCAAACCACATGTCTACAGAGACCAGCCCAGAATGGCCAGGACAGGGCAATGACCCACTGCAATCCCTCGGTTTTGCCCCCACTTCCCAATCAGTACCAGCCAGCGAAAGTCAAAAATGCTCCCTCTCACATGGGATCCCCACCTGGAGTGAACCTGCCTCCACCTTCCCACACCGACACCTCGCATCGGGTCCCGCAGGGGGCCCTCCCTTTGTCCCCATTCCCCTGCCTGCCCATGCATCTCTGCCAAGTGCAGGGGCTGGTGGTTGCCTCTCGCTGCTGCACATCTGAGCAAATGGCCTCTGTTCTGACTGGGGGACAGTCTCTGTGGATGTCCCCACCATCTCTGTTCAACCCTCAGTAACTGCTCACGAACCAGCCAACCATCGCCTTCGCTGCCCATGCTGAGCCC
Organism: Meles meles; assembly: GCF_922984935.1. Classification (NCBI taxonomy): domain Eukaryota; kingdom Metazoa; phylum Chordata; class Mammalia; order Carnivora; family Mustelidae; genus Meles; species Meles meles. Next base: position 45,564,924 of record NC_060074.1, on the reverse strand, counting down.
ACAGAGTCCATCTGTGGCCCCAGGATAGCTAGAAGCAGCCCTGCCAGCACCCCCACACCATTACCCCTCCACGAGGCGGGTAGTATGTCGTATGGTCTCCCGTGTGGCTGTGACAATGATTAGCTTGTGCCACAGGATGGATTTAATTTCTCCTCACCTGAAGCTACGAGTTCTGTCCTGTTACTCCAATATTTCCAATCCACTTACATCTCTCTGTCCACAGACACACTCCTCCCTCTGCCATCTCCACCTCTCAACTGGATGAAAGAAGCCTGGAAATTTCTATTATGGGTAGAGATGATCACCACAGAAGGATAAAACATCTGAGTCACCAGAAAATAATTATTGTATGTTTATGGAAACCTGACACAAATAGCTTCAAAATACGTTAACAAATTTTGACAAATTCGCACTTAGTGCGGGAGTAATATAACCACCTCAGTGTATACGCCACACAGGAAAAGAAATCAGTCAAAACATAGATCGGAACATAATTAACACGTTTAATTCACAGACATATGTAGAAGTCAGCCTACAGCAGTTAGAGAATACACTTGTTCTAAAAGAAGTGTACATTCAACTTCTACAAAGAAAAAGTGATTTTAAAGACCGCATTGTAGGCCCCTAAGCAAGCTTCAGCAAACTTCTAGGACTGTTTTTAATGCAGTCCATATTATTGGAACACGGTGCCATTAAGTGAGAAAGATATGTTCTTTATAGCCCATACATATAGAAAATTCTTAAAAATAAACTCATGAAGTAGGTGAAGGAGATTGAGAGAACACTCATCCTGAGGAACACTGAGTCATGTTCAGAATTCCTAAATCTCTACATTGTACAGCTGAAACCAATGTAATACCGTATGTTGACTACACTGGAATTAAAAAAAAAAAAAAAACCCTCATGTCAAATCATAAATCAAACTGGGAGCTTTGACACTTAGAATTAATAATGAAAATGCCATTAGCTGGGATACAGCTGATGTGGGTCTCTGTTGGACATTTACAGAAACAACAGATTAAAAATCAATAAACTGAGTGTCCACGCAAAGGCAGATTTTTTTTTAAAGTAGAATAAATTCAAACAAAGCAAAGAGAGGACCTAAGCCATAAACAATATAAAGGTCTCTTCACAAAAGTGAAGAGGAGAGGATGAGTAAAAGCAGAATTGTGAAACAAACATAAATCTCTAGCTAGATAAGAGAGAAAAACAGAAATAAAAGGAATATAAAAAGGAACACAATTATGCACAGAATATAACAACTATAAACAACTGATATAAATAATTTTAGTTATGAAATGTTACTTCTTTATTATTCTCTGAAAAACAGCATTTTTCTTCTACCAGTCAACTGCATCTATTTTTTATTGTAGGAGGCCAATATAATGTTGACATTAAAATTCACACAGGAACAATATGAGAAATGAAAACTGGAGTTTGCGGGATCTGCATTGAGGAACATAATAAAAGACACTTACTAAAAACATCAGCAAGCCAGAGGCAGCAATCCTTACAAAAGATAAAATATCATGACTGGGTGTGTGTATTATAAGTACCTCTGTAACTGTACATATGTGGTTGAATTTTGTTATTTAACTCAATATGCATTTAAGGGAGAATTTTAGGTTACTTAAATTTTTTGTAATCAACTCGACTAATAATTTTCTACAGTTTGTGTTATGCCTCTTTTTTGTGTTTTCTGGTTCTTCCCTTTGTTGTTTCCTCACCCCTGTTTACTTCTGGCAGACCCCGTCCAAAGTGTGTAAGGGACCCAACGACAGACAGGAAGGTTCAGGGATTTGGTGGGAACCTCTGGAGCAGCGATGGTCTCCGTGGCTTTCAGATCAGAAAAGCACTCAACTCCGAGTTAGAGTGAGGCAGTGGGAGTGAGGGAGCAAGGCCGTTCCTGACTGTCTCTGTGGCCATCCCTGTGCCATGGCTCACAGAACAGAGTAATGCTCAAAGAATAGGCAGTAAGGGAAAGCATGTTTTTAAAACAAAACTCAATCATTTTTTAAAAAGCATAAAACCAAAATTGAGATGACCAAAATGGAGAGTGCACATATAAGGTAGACTATTACACTGCATTAAAAATCATGTTCCAGAAAAAGATTTAATACCAAAAATCTAAGTGTTGATTGGGATTTGCTTTCACAGAAAACAAATTCAAGAGCTGAATAATATAATTCCTAGCACACATAAAAACATGAATTTTATAGACACAAAAAACTTCAAGAAAGAAATAACAAAGTTGGTAGTGGTTTGAGGGACTATGGGTGAATTATATTTTTTTCATTTAATTTTATTTTCTAATTTCTACAACAAACATGTATTACTTCTATAAAAGCAAAACAAATTACTTTTAAATGAGATTATGAAATAGGGCGTACTGTGTAATTTCTAAATATAGAGAAAAATCATAAGTACTTTCATAAAAATATAACTAGATACCAAAAGATACCACTAGATACCAAACATATCTGACTATAATCAATGAAAGTTAGAATGTAAAGTAAAGAGATGAGTATGAATATTTCTGAGCCAAATAATACAAAATTAAAATATTGAAGTGTAAACTCTTCATAACACAAGGAGAAACTGAGAAAACTTGCCTGGAGTGGAGGACATTACTAAGCATATTAGAAGTCAAAAGGAAATCTTCAATACTGATATTGAAGATCTAAATGATATAAACAAGAAGACTACTTTAGTAGATGTATTAAGATTTGTACCTTTTAGGCATTGAATACATACAGATTTTTCAAACTCATGAAGCATTCACAAAAATAGATCATATCGGAGACAGTGAATAATAAATAGGTCAATGGATTTAAAAGGAAATGATGAAGGAAATCAGTATGACCTTGATAAAAATCCAGACAAAACCACTGCAAGAAAACTACAGACCAAGTTCCCATATGAACACTGATGCAAAAATCTCTAACAAAGTACCAGCAACATCTGAAAAGAATTATACACCACAGTCAAGTGGGATTTACTCCTAGAATGCAAGGATGGCTCAACATCTAAAAATAGGTCAATACGATATACCATATGACGAGACCAAAGGGAAAAACCCACAGGATCATTTTATTTGATGCAGGAAAAAAAATTTCACATAATTCAACTCTTTTGTGACAAAAACACTCAACAAATTAGGAATAAAGGGATATAAATCAGCAGCCAGTGTCTGCAGGGTAGCCCCTGCAGGGTAGACCCCTGCCGTCTGCACTCTTCCCCATGGGCATTGCTGGTGTGCGGTTCTGAATGCTGTGGCATGGTGAGTGTTGGTCTGCTTCTTATGCAGGGTCCTCCTTCTGTCAACCTGAGCTACCTGCAACCCACTCCAGCTGCATATTAGAGACCATCTACACCCACCCCTCATAGTCTGCCCTGGCTTCCTTTGGAAGCTTTGCAGTAGGCAAAGCAGCCCTCAGCCCTCCCCCACTGGCAGCCTGCTGGTGCTGAATCCAGTGCTCTTCTATTATCCTGCAGAAGGCAGGTAAGGACGCTGGCTGTCTTTGATGGCACAGCCAAGCTGAGGAGGGCTCCCTGCAGTCATGTTGTTTGTCTTACAAAGGATGTGGCCACCTATGATGGTCAGCATGAAGGGCGTCTTCTTCTGGGGTTCCAAGCAGGAAGACTGGCAGGAGCTCCTCAACTTCGATTCCTCCTAGCCTCTCAGACGCACTCCTTCTCGTGATGGAGTTGCAGTCCACCTGTTGCCACTCCTTTGCTCTCATTTTCCTACCTGCAAACCTCCTCCTGATGGGAAGGGGAGTTCTTATCCTTTCTCTAGGTGGGGAAGGATCTCATTTATGTAGAAACTGTGTAGATTTCCTCTTGAGCTAAGTCAGGAGAACAACTCAGGAAATCTCTTCTCCGTCTTGACAAAGTCTTGCTTTCTTGCTGCAGATACAAAATTCCTACTTTTCAAATAAGAAATGAATGTCTGTAATAATCCCAATCTCTCTCCCTTCCTTTCTAGGGCAGGGGATGCCTCTGACTAAGGAGGAGATGAGAGGTCCAGACATGCAAAAGAAGAATGCACACGAATATATTTCAAAATATTTCATCCCTCTGACACTTGTCGAGGAATCGTGACTCTTAAAAACACATTTGGTTGCTTTCTGGTGAATTATATTTGTAGACCTCAGTGTAGACCTCAGTGTAACAGAAGGAATTTTTTGATATTTACCTATTTATTTTGGTAGCTTCCTGAAATCTCATTTTTATAAATCGTCAGTTAGAAAGTTGTATCATTTGCCTATAATAATTGTTACCTCCTTCCCAGTATACTGTCTCTTGTTTTCTTTTCTTTTCTTTTCTAACTGCATTGGCTAGCAATTACAGAACTATATTTAATAGTAACAGTGAAGGTAACATTCTTTTTTTTTATTATGATGGGGATGGCATTAGCATTTTATCATTCATCAAAACATTGGCTTTTGAGTTAAATGATAAGATTTTATTTCTCTCCACTCACAAGCTAAATGGCAGCATGTATCTTGACAAGTCTTCGGCAGATTCTCTAACTTTCTGGTCAGTTTTGGTTATTAAAATCTATCTAATCTCTAATTCATTTTAATGCTCTCCTCCCCCAAGCCCCACCCCAACCCATTCTGGCAACTTGCCCTCATGCTGTGATCTGTGGGCTTTGACCTGAGGAGGGGTCCTGGCTTGCCCTTTTACTCTTCACCCCTCTCCCTCTTCCTCCTTGGAGTATCCACTGGGCAGTGCCTTCTCCTCACTGGCCAAAACTTGAGCTCTATGTTTTCAGGACTATTGGGGAAGGAACAACAAGCTACAGGTGCTGCTTCTCTACCTGGGGATCTGATTGCAATCTGCTTTTTAGGCTGTGGCCACACAGTGGGCTTATATTAGTCCCTGATATCCTTTGGGGCAGGTGAACAAATGCCGGATTTTCCCACCTCGCTGGACATTTCAAGTTCTTGGGCATCCTATAGCCTGCTGTGCTGAGTGATTCTCTGACATGGGAGTGCCATGGGAGAGATCTGGCTTGATCTCTTAGTAGAGTTGTTAGATTTGGCGAATAAAAATTCAGGATGCCTAATTAAATTTGGATTTCAGAAAAATAATAACTTTTTAGTGTAAGTACATCCCATGGGATAGCTGAGACACATTTATAGTGAAAAAAAAAATGTTGTTTACCTAAAATTCAGTTTAACTTGGTGTTCTGTATTTTATCTGGCAACGCTACCTCTCACTTCCTCTTTCTGGCAGGCTTCCCTCTGGGTGAGTTTGATATGACCATTCTTGACCTGAGAGGTTCAAGTTCTTGCTCTACTGCCTCACTCCACCCCTGTCTCATGGCCAGCTCTCCCCAGCATGTTTCTCACTGCTCAGATGAAAAACAGACCAGAACCTCATACTGCAAGAGTAGTCCAATCAGGAAATAAGAAGCAAGTAACTTGCAGGTAACCCCATTCTTGGAGTCTGTGTGTAGGCACACATAAAATAAAGAGTGCATATTAAATTTTAGCAAGAGCCTTTTTGGCATCTATTGAGATGATCGAATGGTTTTTATCCTTTTACCAACTTCATGGATTTCTCATACTGCATTCCTTGAATAATCTCTTCTTGGTAATAGTGTTGTTGTTTTTTCCTGAAGACCACTGCTCTTCCTCTCCCAGTTCTTTATATAGGAATTTACTATGTGTGTTCATAAGAGAAATCCAGAGAAGGAATTATGTTTGGTTCTAAAAGAAATTGGAAACATTTCCACTTATTTTAATTTAAATTTTTTACCATGTTCATGAAGACTATTTAACACAGGAGCTATGTGTTATTTGAAAGCTTAAAATAAATTTCAGTAAGACCACGTTTTGGAAATAGATTTTGCCTTGTCTTTTCTTTTTACTTTCTTCCTTCTTCATTATCTGGCCAGTTGCCTAAGGGAGGACAGCCTCCTTTCCCTGGGCTCCATTTCCAGGTGAAGGACTCCTGGCTACTGCCATTGCTCCTTTCCCCATGGAAGGGCAGTCCAGGCGGTGGGCGGTGAAGTGAACATCTACCCCGGGACTCTTGCTAGTCTGTTACCCGGCTTCAAGCACTGGGTGCTCATCCTTCTCTGCTCCAGATGAAGGTGAGGTCACAATCCTGGGGAGGGCCCCCTCGGCTGGGCTGCCTGAGAACAGACGCGGGGGATGGCAGGTGTGGGAGGCATCAGGAAGCAGCCCCAAATCTTACGAACTGTTTCCTTTTTACAGAATCCGTGTTAGCAATGCGTTGTTTTAAAGAAGTTCTTATTTTGAGATTCTTTTTTTCCAAATGTGGTAGCATGAGGCTATTATAACATTTGCTTATATTTTAAAATTTCCACTGGATCTTTTATGTCCCTTTGATAAATCCCAGTGATGTGTACTTTTTCTTTGTTTTCTAAATAATCAGGATTCTCCGTGGTTTACTTGTTGTTTTCATCTTTCCAGAGAACGAGCTTTGGTCCTGATTAATCAATTTCAGTTTTTCTGTTTATACATTCATTATTTCCCATTTTCCATCTTAATTCATTCTTTTCGTATGTTTTCTGTGTCTTCTTTGAGGATATTATGATACCCTTTTACTCGTCCCTTGACTCAGAGACGTCTTTCATTCACCCTCATGCTAATTACTTACCATCGATGGTAAAATTCAGAAAGTGATTAATTCAGATAATGCATATACAGAACCTATCACTGTGCTTGAAATATAGTCAACACTTTATCAACAGTAGCTATTAATAAAAATGACAACAAGAATGAACAAAATGTTTTAAGACTTGGGTTTTTTTCTGAGTCCAGTTTGGACACATTCTATACTCTCCAATATGTAGTGTTGTCATTGTAATTATTTTTTTCATAGCCTGCATTTGGGATGACCCTTTACTCTTCAATCAAATACTTATCTGTTGGTTAATCAATTATTTTTTATGTGTATATGTATGTATATATTATTTTCAAGAAGCTGGGTTTGGGCAGCATCTGGGGGGCTCAATCAGATAAGTGTCTGTCTTCAGCTCAGGTCATGATCCCAGAGTCCTGGGATCAAGCCCTGCCATGGGCTCCCTGCTCAGCTGGGGAGTCTGCTTCTCCATCTCCCATTGCCCCTCCCACCACTCATGCTCACTCTCTCTCTCTCAAATAAATAAATGAAATCTTTTTTAAAAAGATGTTGGATTTGGGGATATAAATTTTTATTTATTTGTAATTCTACATATCAGTGTTTGAAAATATGACCTGTATAATTTCATTTTCTGCCATTTTTCATTGTGGTAAAATACACATAACATAAAATTTGCCATCTTAACCATTTTTAAGTGTATAGTTCAGTGTCATTAAATACATTGGTAATGTGCAATCATCAGCACTCTATCAGAACTAATCTATCTCTAGAACTATTTTCACCCCATAAAACTAAAACTCTATAGCCATTAAACAATCACTCCCCATCACACCCTCTCCCTAGTCCCTGCCAACCATGATTCTACTTCTGTCTCTATGATTTCGATGACTCTAAGTATCTTATATAAGTGGAATCATACGGTACTTTTCCTTTTGTGACTGGTTTATGTCATTTAGCATAATGTCCTCAAGATTCTTCTATGTTGTAGAAAATGTCTGGGGCGCCTGGGTGGCTCAGTGGGTTAAGCCTCTGCCTTCAGCTCAGGTCATGATCTCAGGGTCCTGGGATCGAGCCCCACATCAGGCTCTCTGCTCAGCTGGGAGCCTGCTTCCCCCTCTCTCTCTACTTGCCTCTCTATCTACTTGTGATCTCTCTCTCTATGTATCAAATAAATAAAATCTTTAAAAAAAAAAAGAAAAGAAAATGTCTGACTTTCCTTCCTTTTTTTTTTTTTTTTTTTTAGCTTATTTATTTGACAGAGAGATCACAAGTAGATAGAGAGGCAGGCAGAGAGAGAGGGAAGCAGGCTCCCTGCTGAGCAGAGAGCTCGATGCGGGACTCGATCCCAGGACCCTGAGATCATGACCTGAACCGAAGGCAGCGGCTTAACCCACTGAGCCACCCAGGCGCCCCCCTTTCCTTCCTTTTTAAGGCTGAATAATATTTCATCATGTAGATAGATCACATGCTGCTTATTCCTCTATTGATGGACACCTGAGATGCTTCCGCATATTAGCTATTGTAAATAATGGTATTATTAACATGAGTGTACAAATATCTCTTCAAAGCTCTGCTTTAATTCTTTCAGGTATTAATTGGAAGTGGGATTGCTGGATCATATGGCAATTCTATGTCTAATTTTTTGAGTACGTACCAGACTTTTTCCCACAGCAACTGCACCAGTTTGCATTCCCACCAATAATACATGAGAGTTCCATTTTTTTCTACATCCTTGCCAACATTCATTTTCTATTTCTATGGTAATGGACATCCTAGTGGGTGTGAGGTGGTATGTCATTGTAGTTTCAATTTGCACTCCCCTAATGATGAGTGATGTTGAGCAACTTCTCATGTGTTTACTGGCCATTAGTACATCTTCTTTAGAGAAATATCTATTCGAGTCCTTTGACATTTTTTTAATCGGGCTGTTTGGTTTTTGTTGTTGAGTTTCAGAAGTTCCCTATATTTTCTGAATACTAACTCTTTATCTATATCCATGTGTATATCAGATTTATCATTTGCAAATATTTTCTCCCATCTTGAGGGTTGTCTTTTTACTCTGTTGTTAGTACCTTTTTATGTAGAAGATTAACTTTTTTTCATGAAGTCTAACGTGTCTAGTTTTATCTCTTGTTCCTGTGTGTTTGGCGTCATATCCAAGAAATTGTTGCTAGATCCGGTGTCATGAAAATTTTGCCCTGCGTTTTCTTCTATGAGTTTTATGGTCAACATCTAGGGTTTCAAGTTAATTTTTGTATATGGTGTGAGGTAAGGGTCCAATTTTATTCTTTGCATGTGGATATTCATTCCTCCCAGTGCCATTTGTTGAAAAGCACTCTTGTCCAAAATCATTTAACCATATATGTAAAGGTTTATTTCTAAGCTCTCTATTTCATTTCTTTGGCCGATATTCTGTCCTGATACCAGTACCACACTATTTTGATTACAGTAGCTTTGTAACAAACAAACAAAGACTTGTGAAGTCACAAGTCTGAGTCTTTTAGCTTTGTTCTTTTTCAAGATTGTTTTGGCTATTTGGGGCCAGTGAGATTCCATACAAATTTTAGAATGGGTTTTTCTATATCTGTAAAAACTGGGAATTGCATTGAGTCTGTAGGCTGCTTTGGGTAGTGTTGATATCTCAACAATATTACATCTTCCAATCCATGAACGTGGGATGTGTTCTCATTTATTTATATCTTCTTTAATTTTGTTCTGCAATGTTTTGCAGTTTTCACTGTGATTCTTTATTCTCTTAGGTTAAGTTAATTCATAAGAATTTTATTCTCTCTGATACTACTCTAAATAAGATGATTTGCATTATTTCCTTTTCGGATTGTTCATTATTAGTGTACAGAAGTGCAACTGACTTTTGTGGGTTGACTTGAGCATCCTACTACTTTGCTGAATTCATTTACTCAACCTAACAGGTTTTTGTGTGGAATCTTTCAAGTTTTCTACATGTAAGTTCCTATCATTTGTGAAAAGAGTTCATTTTATTTCTTCCTTTCCAAACTGGATGACTGACTTCTTTTCTTGCCTGATCGCCCTGGCTAGGACTTCCAGTACTATGTTGAAAAGAAGTGGTGAGAGCGGGCATTCTTGTCTTGTTCCTGATCTTAGAAGGAAAGTTTCCCATTTTCCACCATTGAGTATAATGTTCACTGTGGGGTTTTTTTATATATGGCTTTTCTTATTTTGAGATGTGGATCCAAAAAGACCTGCCATACACCTGTCCCCAGTCTCCAGTGCCAACTCAGAGGAAAGCAGGGCAAGGATGGTGACATTCTAAAGATGGAGAGTCTGTATCAGTCATTCAAGTAGAAGCTGAGAGATTGTTGTAATAACTGAAGAGTGCTGTATGGCCTTACCCTGTAAATCTGTGCAGTGGTAAGGGAACAATTACAGAAAAAAATAAACATTTCATTTGCACATTGGTGTATTATATGAGTAAATTCACAACACTCCTCATAGGACTGTTTTGTATCTTGTTCATTTGGATGATGCTTGAAAAATTCTTATGCAAGCATATCCTGAATCACATGGATAGCTAGCTATACTTGGACTGAGTAATGCCACATTGTAAAACCATATTGGCACTAAGAACTTTTTTGTTAATTGAGGTGTAATTGACATGTAACATTACATTAGTTTAAGGTATGCTTTAATTGTTTTAGATAACAGAAAATAAGAGAAGGAAATTGGTATTTATGTTTTTATGCATTCAACAAATATTTGGCAAACATATGCTAGGCACTGGACTAAGTGCTTGAGATCCAACAATAGTGAGATAAATGGGTGGCTAGGACAGGAGAGGTTAAATAGATAGATAGATTACAGTTAAATATGTAGAAATTTAGATACATATATAAATTCTGTTAGATTTTGATTGGTGTACATAAAAATTTGAGTGGAAGAACACCAGTAAGGATTGCCAGTACAGACACTGGAGAAAGTTGTTTTCACCATTTGGCATCAGAAACTGTACATCAGGCAGTCAGGTAGGAGCACATTAGAGCAGAGATCATGAAAAAGGATGGCATGAGCTGAGTAAGTCTACCTGGTGCACCAGTATGTTTCCCCACTCCTACTTTGCACCTTTCTGTTTTTCTTATGCTGTATTTGTCATACTTAAAGCATAAAGTTGTGTATTTTTAAATATATCTAATCTGTCAGCCTCTGTCTTTACCTAGCAGATTCAATCCACTTACATTTCTTCAGTTGCTACCCTATTTGAATTGTTTCTGCCATTGTTATGCTTTCTACCTTCCTAGATCTTACCTCCTTTCCTATCTTCTAGAGCAGGGTGTGCAAACTCTAGTCTTCAACCCAAATCCAGTCCAGTGCCTGTTTTTGTAAATAAAGCTGTGTTGGAAAGCAGCCACACCCATTTGCTAAAATCTTCCCAAAATCTGCTTTCATGCTGCAATGGCAGAGTTGAATCATTGCAACAGAGACCATATGGCACACAAAGTCAAAAATATTTACTATCAGACTCTTGATAGAAAAGGTTTGCTTTTTTTGATAGTCCTGTAGTCCTATAAGACTAGAGAGTTTCTTTTTTTCCCCTTTTTTTTCCTTTTTTTTCTCTACTGCTTTAAGAGTTACAAACTACTTCATTCTCCTAATAGTCAAAATTAAAATTCCAACATGTGTACTTGATAAAGTCTAAAGTTAATCCATTTGTTCATATGCTCATTCAAATATTTTAGAATTCTTGGATTATTCTCCCATTTTACATATTACATAATCCAATATTTCAGATCCTAGATATTTTTAGACATTTAAAATAAGTTATTGATATTATTATTGCATTCATCGTCAATCTTTACTTCGATTTATCCATATGTTTACTAGTTTATTTGCTCACCATTCTCCTTATAGTTCACTCCCTCCTTCTGGGTTCAATTTCCTGTTTGCTAAAGGACATCCCTAGAAGTTCTTTTAGAGAATCTGCTAGTGATAAATTCTCTTTGTTTTTCATCATTTCTCTGTAATTCTTGTATGACAGTTTAGCTATGAAGAGGTTTCTGTTTTCTCTCAGCACTTTGAAGGCACAATTTCACAGTCTTCTGGTTACTATTGACAAGCGGCAGCCAAATTAATTGACATTCCTTCATAGATAATCTTTTATTTCTGCATGCTTTAAAGGCATTCCAATTTCTTTGGCATTCTTACATAGCTGACTGTTACATATTAAGGTGTAAATTTCCTTTAATTTTTCCTTCTTAGACCTATTGTTTTCCCTGAATCAACGAATCCAGGGCTGTCTTCAATTTTGGAAAATTCTCTTTGAATATTGATTCACTCCCCTTCTCTCTATTGACTCCACCTGGAACCCCTATTGTGCTTTTATTGGACCTTCTTAGCCTGTTCTCAGTATTTGTTAACTTTGCCTCCAAATTTTCCATTTCTAGGGGCACCTAGGTGGCTCAGTGGGTTAAAGCCTCTGCCTTCGGCTCAGGTCATGATCCCAGGACCCTGGGATTGAGCCCTGCATTGGGGTCTCTGCTCTGTGGACAGTCTGCTTCCTCCTCTCTCTCTGCCTGCTTCTCTGCCTCCTTGTGATCTCTGTCTGTCAAATAAATAAATAAGATCTTTAAAAAATTGTTTCCATTTCTTTACTTCTGTGTGCTCACAGCAACATTCCACTTTGCTAATACTCTATTTAGTTTTATCTACTCTGCTTTTTAACCAGCAGGTTAAAATTCAGGGTTTTGTTGAATTCCAGTCTCTATATTTTTAATTGCTAAAAGTTCCCTCCTGGGGGAACCTGGGTTGCTGAGTCGGTTGAGCATCTGCCTTTGGCTCAGGTTATTATCTTGGGGTCCTGGGATCAAGGCCCACGTTGTGCTCCCTACTCTGTGAGGAATCTGCTCCTCTCTCTCTCTCTCTCTCTCCCTCTCTCTCAAATAAATAAAAATTCTTTTTAAATTTTTTTAAATCAATAATAAATTAAAGTTCCCTTATTTTTTTTATTTTTATTTTTCCATTGTGTCTTTAAGCTCAACTATTTTATAATCCCTATTTGATCATTGTTTCCTGAAGCTCCTAGGGGCCTGTTCCTACTGTTTGTTATATCTACAAACTTACTTAGGATTTATTTTTCCCTTCAGATTGACACTTTGGGATTCAAACTCACCTTCGCTGAGATCAGCCCTTTGCATCTGCCCAGCAGGGTGTGTGTTTTGTTCCAGAATTATTACCTGCCTGGGGTTAATTCCTTCTCCATCTGTCAGACTGGCTGCTGTGTGTCACATAGGTAGAATAGGTTTAAGTCCCACATACACTTGAGGGCAGCCACTGGTTACAAACTCAAGGCAACCATTCCTTCTCTGCAGAACCAGACCAAGGCTGTAACACTTTCTATCATCTTCTTGGGCCTATGTCTGGACTCTCTCTTGGTCCACCTTATCAAAGGAGCAGGAAAACTTGTGTGGGAATCTCAGCTTTAACCTCCAGTCTCTTATGAGTCTGAAGACTCATCTACTATTTCCATACAACCATTAAAATCTAAGAATTCACTAGTTTCAAAGATGTACAAAGCCACCTGAACTCCCATCTCTGCCCCCAGCACAGCCCCATACTCCTCATTTCCATTCCCTTTTTGGTTTGGGCCCTGATGATAAAGGGCTCTTACCTTTCATTAGTGGCATTAATGCACTTGTTATACTTTAACCAACATTTCTAGGCATTTTGCATCAAGATATTGTTCATGTTTCTGATTCATCAGTATCACGAGAAACACAAAATATGTATGAACACCAAACTATTTTAAACATCACAAAGCAAACTCTAACATCCACATCAACCCGTCCCTAGTTTGTTCATGGAAAATACACGTGACTCAGGGAATGGGGCCTCCCCCATCGTGAGGAAAATTTCTCATCCCATTCCTAGGCCGCTGATCCCCAATCTTGCCATCAAGGATTTTCTATCACTGTAATTCTTGAGACATGGAGGCATGGGAGAAATAATCTACTTTTGTCAGAGAACTCTGAGATGCCAAAGATAATTGTGAGAGGAAATAGAGCAGCTAATAAGGTGGTGGTCTCTCAGATCCTTCACAATGCTAGAATTTTGTTCTTTTTGTTGTTTCTAGAACATGAGAGAGGTTAGTTCCTGCTGAAGTGCTGTGTGTACAATACGTGGGTCATAACAACAATTTTTAAGTGAGTCAGTATTTTTATAGTTTAAAGAGCATTTCCATGTACCTTATCTCATAGAAATTTTGCTGCCATCATGCCCCCCCCCCTTATAAATGTAGCAAATGAGGCTCAGGGGTTAAACAGGTGACCTGCCCCAGTTGGTATTTTGTGGTCAGCAGCCTCAGGACTCAGCTATTTTTAACAGAAAGAAAATAGTGTCCGTATATTCTTGTAAATCAGGCTAAGAACCAGATTCTGTTCTCCTGCTGTCACACCATCCCAGACACCACCTATAGGAGCTCAAGCAACATTGAAAGTTAGATCAAACAGCTTTTAAAATATTGTCCTAACATGGAAATTATGCGATTTCCAGGCAAGTGATGCTAGGTCAAGGGTGGACTGTCTAGAAATTGGAAATAAACCAGAAGAGAGCCAGAGGTGTCCAGGCATGGGGAGGTGGGCCCTAGAAGGTGGGGCTTTGTGACATTGAATACTGCATGGTCTTGGGGGGACGTGCTGGGGTCCAGAGTTGCCCGAGGCTGGCACCCATGTCACAGGCTGTTCAGGTGGCAGGATGAGGTGCCTCACTCCTGCCAGGGACATAGAGAGCTAGTGTGACTCACCCCACCTTTCATATGTATTTGCTCTCTCTTGGCAGGAATGATTTCCATTGTACCATAACTCAGTATGACCCAATCTGTCTGCGGTGATGCATTGGCTGAAATTGCTCCTCAAGGAGAAAGAGCTAATACTGGCTTCCAATAGTAGAGGTTTTGCTCTTTGAGTCATGACTTCCTGGCTTTTCCCCATCAAAAACTGGAAGTCTTAGTGCATCAACGGGAGGTTAGCCATGGGGAAGAACTGACTGCCAGCCCTTTCATGCCTCCCTGGCTGGGACAGGGGCTGACCTGAGCATGCGGCTCCTCTCCAGAGGTGAGCCTAAGGAAAGCCACAGGGCAAGAGCCAGTGGAGGAACAGAAGCCCCAGACTCTCCCAGCAGATATGGACAAGCTGGGGGACAGACCCACCGTAGGGTCCAGGAGGTTTCTTCTGACCAGGGCTGTGGTGGCTGCTGGCTGGTTTTCTTTGGCTATTGGGTAATGAAATAGGAGTGGTGGGTCCAAGTGCAACATGTCAGGGATGGGCAGGCAGCCACTGGGTCACTGGGATGGGAGTGGCCAGAATAAGCAAGTGACAGTGCATGTATGTGTCTTTCTTCCAAGGAATTCTGCACTCACCCTCCTGGCTTGATTTCACGCTCCCCCAAAGGGGCCGTGGTGATGGGATAGAGATGCATGGGCTTGTGGCCAAGCTGGGCTCTTTCATGAACATGAATTCTTCACACTCATTCAATCACTGATTCACGCATCTGTCCCCCACCCAAGGAGTGGATGGTTGGGATACCCCCTCCAGCAGAGGTCCAGGCTAGGGGCAGGGACATGTCTGTGGGCTGACTTGAGCCCTAGCTCGGACTAGCTGGTGGTCCAAGAGGAGAACTCCCAGCCTCCCTGCCCCTGTTATGTTCAAGCCCAGCTCAGGCAATTTTCCCACCTGAATCTCTGGCCACATCTCCCCAGACCTGGAACCAAAGGGATAGACAAGGCACAGACCAGTCTCCAAGGCAGTCACAAACAGGAAAAGTAGAGGGTGGCCGTGGGCTGAGAAGACAGGTTCAGATGCCTCCACGGCCACCGAGACCCCGCAGACTCAGGAAAGTCATCCTCCATGAGCCTCTCCTGTAGGGATTCAACTCATGTCCTAGAGTTACTTTGAGGATCGAATGGAACCGAATGTAGCGTGTTTCAAGGTTGTCATTTTTTAAAGCAATTTTAAGACCAAGGCAAGTGGGAACAGGGGTAGGAAGTCCACACGGCGCCCACATCTGCCGGCCAGCCAAGGACCCAAGGAAGGTCCACATGGTGTCCCAGGGACTAGGAAGGGCATCTCAGTCTCCTTCAACCTGGGATAGGGGAGCTGGAGAGACCAAGTCTGACTTTTCCGGGGACTGAGGCAAGCCCACTGAGAGGGGCCACTCCGCAGCCCCAGCAGGGGCCATGCAGTGCGCTCCCCCACTCCTGGCCCCTCTTCCTCCTGTCCCCACACCACTCTGCAGCATCTGGCAGCCATGGCAGGCCCCCCACTCCGAGGGGGTCTCCTGCAGTGGCTCCAGGCGGGAGGAAGACGCTGCTTTCCCCGTGGGCTCACGCAGAGCTCCCTTCAAGGCATCCCTGCACCCGGGGAGGCTTCCCACCACATTCTTGGCAGGCTGGGCCTGTCTCCATCCTGCCTCGCTGTACATGTGGGCCCCATTTGCAGGGGGCATGGCGCTGGGGTAGGGAAATCCGGAGGGGTGGCTGTTGGGATGGGCCTTAAATATTTCCACCTGAGAATGTGGACAACGTACCCCCCAAAGTGATGAAAGGGACCAGAGAGGGCCGTGCTGCCGTGCCAAGAGAAGGGGGGGCAGTGGGGCCCTGTGAGGGGGGGCAGGAGGCATCCTCTGGAGGAGCTGCACAGTGCTGAGCCCACAGACCCCCCAATAAGAGGCTGGCAGTGGGGACAGAGGGGGACAGGAGTGCCAGGGCACCAGCCGCACCCTCCATCCCAGCAGTATGCCAGCGGCTGTGTGTTCTCTGGCCCCCGGGGTTCACAGATCCAAGGGAGGCCCGTCCCAGGGAGGCTGGCGGGCCCTCAGGCCCACCAGGTCCCCGTTACAGCCGCCTCCTCCTCAGTGGCGCATGAGTTCCCATTTTCATGGGGCACCAGCAGGCTCCGCCTGGGGCCTGAAGCCCTGCCCCAAATGGGCCTGGGACCAGCCCGCCGCACCGCACCTTCCCAGATGAACAGGCTGAAACACAAGGCGGGCGGGCGGACTGCCCCACATCAGGTGCAGAGTTAGCCGCTGACCAGCTGGTCAGGTCCGGCTGCCCCTAGCTCTTTCCAAGCACCGGACGCTCAGCAGGGGCTCTCAGCAAACCAGAGCCTTCTGTCCCGGGGCTAATATTTGAAAACAAAAGGAACCAACCCGTAAGTTAGGGGCCATTTCCTTCCAGTTCTGGCCACACCTAGCACCTGCAGTCCGGCCTCCTACACCAAGGCCAATGTCTCCAGAACCAAACCACCCCAACCCAGCAGCAAGCAGCTGCAGGATTCATGGGCAGAGCTGCAGGAAGGAGAACCCTACTGGCTCTGGGTGGCGGCCTGACCCAAGCACGAGGCATTGTCCACATAGCAGGCCTGGCCCTGGCTGCCCAGCCCTGAACCTCAGCCTCTGCTAGTTCTTCCAAGTCCAAATGGTCCCTAGAATCTCTTCCCATCATTGCCGCCTCCCTGCTGCTCCCCATAATGCTAGCTCTTGGCGCCGTCCAGGTTCTGAAGTTTAGAGGCATAGCAATGCAGAAAGACATGGGTCTACTTCGGGGTCTGGGCCATTGTCAGAGCTAGAAACAAAACAAAAATAAAAAATAAATTGACCCCTCACTAGGCAGGATCAGAAGACTCAGGTGAGGGGACACCACAGGGAACACGACCCCCTAATCTCTAATTCCCACATCACCCCAGCCTATCCCAGGATCTCGTCCACCTGTGCATACTAGGTGCCCCAAGACCTGCAGCCCATGCAGAGGACGGAGGAAGGAGGAGGGAGGAACCCCACTGGGTCCAGATAGCGGTTGCCAAGAGGAAACATCAGGACGGTGGAATCACTGTGTGTTTTTGAAGGAGCCTCCTGAAGGTTGCGGGAGGCATGGACTAGGTCAGAGCAGGAAGGTGACAGAGACCTTTGAGAAAATCACAACACGACCCTTTGTCTAGCCCCTGCAAGCTGTTCCAAGCACTTCCTAAGTATTGATTCATGAGGTGCCCATCACCCCCTGTGAGGGTCACTTGCATGACCCCCAGTGTACAGGGCAGGAGTCTGAGGCCCAGAGAAGCAAACCTCTTAAGGTCGGAGAACAATCCAGAAGGGAAGTGAGCACCTGAAAAGGGTCATGGAGGATGTGGGGCAGGGAAGAAGGGTCAGACCCAAGTAACATTTGGCAGCCAGTTATGGGTGGGAAGATGGGGCATCCTGGGCTTCTGGCCGGGGTCCCAGGGAGCCCGGTGAAGGGAGAGATGAGCCCTTCTGTAGGGGCTGGACAGTCTGGGGACCTTTGTGGGGCATCCGGGGAGCTGTCCTGTGGAGGAATAGACTGGGAGATCTGAGGCCCAGGGGACTGAGACAGCGCAGACTCCAGATCAGTCCTGCAGGGAGAGTGTGGACGGTGAGGCAGAAGCCAGGCAAGAGCCCACAGGGCTAGGCCTCCTCCAGGCGGCCCCATGGGCTAGGCACCTGCCCGACAACTCCCGTTGCCCAGCTGAGGGCAGAGAGGTCTGGGAAGAGTACGTGACTCTGAAGTCTGAGCCCTGAGCCCCGCCACAGCCCATCCACTGCAGGGTCCAGTGGGCCCAGAACAGACTCCACAGGAGTCCAGCCTCGGCAGCCTCCTGATCCGCTCAAGACCAGAGGCATGGGGGAAGGAAACACTTGGCCAGAGAAGATCCATCCAGGAGGGAGTCCACAGACAGTGGCCAACGCAGGACAGAGTCGGGGAGAACCCCGCCTGCCTTGAAGAATTTCAGAGGCAAGGAGCCTCTTACACTCCAATAAATGGTTTTCCTTTTAAAATTGAGCTAAATTGTAAAAAAAAAAAAAAAAAGGGGGGAAACGTTAAAAAAGGAAGAGCCCTTACAAAGGGCAGCGGTGGGGAGGGGGGTGCTAGTCCTGTTTAACCTCCAGGCACATCTGGGTTGGGGGGGGGCAGGCACAATTCACGGGTCCCTGGAGCCCTCCAGCCCGAGAAGGAGCCGCAGCCGCTTGGCGAGGGGCCCGCCTGCTGACTGGGGCTTTGAAAAACAACTTCCTGTCAATAAATGTGAACAAAAGTTTGGACCCATCTTCAAAGTGATGAGTTATGCCGAAAATATGTTCCTGTGAGCGGGGGAGTGGATCTTTCGCGGCGCTGCGGCATTCGGGGAGCTTATAAATAACCAGGCAGGTCTGCCTGCATTGTGCCTGCCATGGGAAAAAGGACCGCCCCAGCGAGCAGAGGGGGACCTGGCGACCAGGAGCCATGTGTGATCCATCAGGAGGTTAAAATTAGCCCAGCGCCCCCCTCAGGCCAACCTCCCCAGCAGGACCAGCCAAGGAGGTGCCTGGAGAAGCCTGTTTGGCATCCTGGCACAGGGAAGCAGAGGGGCTCCCCGGAGTCTGAGCTCCGCACTGAGCAAAGAGGTGGACCCCTGGACCCGCTCTCCCCATTTGCATTTTGGAGGGAAAAAAGGAAGGGCTAGGTTCTACATGTGGTTTCCATCAGCTGAGAGAAGTAAAAACATGTGCTGGCATTTCTGGCTAACATGGTCCTTGTTATTTTAATGAGAAAGTCCATAATTAGGGGCAAGAGTGAAAAGGAAGCAACACCACGCTTTCCCCAGGTGCCCACACCTTGGCCCTCGGGAAGCCCCAGGGCCACTGCCCCACTCTCCCCTCTGCCCCTTCCCTACCCCAGCGGCGGAGAGGAAGGAAGGAAAACCTGCACAAGGAGTCTTTCCAGCCCTAACCAGTCCTTCCTCGGTGCCGAAGGTGTGGCCCAAGCAGTTCGTTTGCAGCATTTAAACATCATTACAGCATTAACAGGCGCGCTCCTTGCCCGAGAGTGGGCTTTGCACGCCCATAAATTAGAGTACATCAAACTGGAGTTCATTGAGTCTCCACCAATCAGAAGTAAGATTTCCATAACTTTTTACAATTCTCTGCATTCTTCCAATTACATTAAAATATTTATTTGTACCTTGCATGATATACATAAACGTTTTATTGAGAACATTTGAAAGCTGGTACTTTAAACAGAGAAGGGCTGCACTGCCGGCGGCGGTGGGGCTGGGGCCAGCACGCGCTCGGGGCAGTGGTTTCTTAGAGGAAAAGGACTCCGGCGGGACCTGCAGGGATCACTTCAGGAGGAATCGGCTGGGCCAGCCGCCTGCTACTTACGGCTGCTGGCTTTCCCCTTCAGAGCCGGTCTCTGCTTTGTGTCCCCTGGGCCTGTCATGGGCCCGCGTCCCCAGGTCGCAGTGCACCTCCCGTCCCTGTGGAAGGCAGGACACTCCTCAGTGTCCCATCATCATGGGGGAAGCAAGCCGGCGAGCTGGGTTAAGAACCCCGAGCCCCACCTTCATCCTGTCGTCTCCCTCCATGGACTCACCCACCCTGAACCTCCGCTCCTCCACCCCAAAGAAGGCCGTATTACTGATCACACCCGAGTGCCACCCTCTTGCCCCACTCCACAGTCACAACTGGTGACCTGCCTTGCCATTCCAGAAGCATTCCTTTCCATGCTGTCTCCTTCCTGTCACTAGCTTCCCTCCCTGAAGGTCCATCTACCACTGACAGGCCAAGTTTTCAGGGACATCCCGTGTCCCAGCAGAAGGATTCTGAGGCCTCCCCGAGGCTCTGCCAGGAGGCTTAGGTGATGCCACTACCAAGAATCCCTCCTGTTTGCTGAGTGCTTGCAAGGTACTGAGCCCCGAACAGTGCCATCCCAGAAGTCCTGACCCCAGGCGTCCAAAAGAGGGGTTCCAGCTGTGAGGAGGGAGCCGGGTCTCGGGGGCCCATATCAGAAAGCTTCCCCCCGCAGAGACCACCTTGCATTTGGGGACTCCACTGCCTGCAGAGGTCCCTGGTGGAAACACAAATCTCATTTTAGTTAGCCCCTCACGGACCACAAGAATTGACCTCACGATGTGTAATGACTCCAGCAAGAGAGAAGCTGATTCCTTGTTCCTCCAGCTGTCCGAGGCAGGTACTTCTTTTTTTCTTTTTTTTTTTTTTAAGATTTTATTTATTTATTTGTCAGAGAGAGAGAGAGCAAGAGAACAAGCACAGGCAGACAGAGTGGCAGGCAGAGGCAGAGGGAGAAGCAGGGTCCCTGCCAAGCAAGGAGCCTGATGTGGGACTTGATCCCAGGACGCTGGGATCATGACCTGAGCCGAAGGCAGCCGCTTAACCAACTGAGCCACCCAGGCGTCCCCAAGGCAGGTACTTCTGATGGCTGGGCCGTCAGTAACTCAGAGGCCAGCTGCCTTCACTCACCTTGAGCCTGGCCATACCACACACCCCCAGCAGGCAAAGGGCAAAGAGGCTGGAAGGCACCACAGGGGTGTCCAGGGGCCAGATCTGGAAGTGGTGCCCATCACTCTGCTTGCATTCCATTGGCTCAACCCCAGTTACACACCACGTCTACCTGCAGTAGCAGATGGGAAACGTAGCCCAGCTGTGTGTCCAGAAAGAAGGAGGAAGGTTTTGGTGGACAAGTAGTTGTCCGGGCTGCAGGAACCTGTATATCTCACATAAGAAGACCATGGGAGGCAGGTTTGGCTGTTCAGTGATGCATTTATAGACCAAGACTGTCTGTCATTTCCACTGGCCACCCAATCAAATGAGCTGTTGCCTGATCCTTGCTTCTTCATGGTGGCAAGCAGCTGCTGCAGAACCAGTCATCACATTTGCAATCCAGGCAGGAAGGTGGGGAAGAGGCAGGGAACGGGGCTAACCACATCCATTCCCTGCTACAGGAAAGCCTAACTTTCTCAGAAACTCACCCAGCACGTAAGCTTCACTGGCCAGACTGAGTCCCATGCCCACTGCCTCCCATCTAGAGGGAAGCTGGGATACCAGAGAAGAGGGCTCCCACGATTGCTCTAGATGGATCCCGTTGCCTGCCTCAGGCTGAGCTCATTGCCATTACAGCAAAACTGTGGTCTGGCTCTCCAAGAAGAAGAGGGACAGATATGGAAGAGACACCCAATGGGATTGCTACCGTTGGGAAGCCAGCTGTCTATGGGACAGCGTGGTGGTTGACTGCTCTCTCTCTAAATAGTGTTTCCACCCAGAATCTCAGACTATGACCTTATTCACAATTAGGGCTTTGCAGATCTAATTAGCTAAAGATCTTGAGATCCATTTAGTCAAGGGATTGGGACGCACACTGCAGGTACCTTGGTAGGCAGGAAGAGGGCAGAGCGGAAAGCTAGCACTAGAAGTACTGGAAGTGTTAGAAATACTAAAAGTCCTAGGAGTGCTCCTCGAAGTGGTCATTTCCACGAAGTCGCTGCAAACACTGTTATCAGTGATCACTGAACCACTGTTCCGAGGAGATGCCCCAAGCCTCTGGTTACCACATTTTCATCCGCCGACCAACACAGGACCTTGCTTTCTGTGTCTTTCTATTTAAAGACACGTGATTTGATAGATGTGGCTGATCTGTGGCCTGGAGCTCACAGCCAGAGCTCTGGAACTCAGGCCTGAACGACAGTCATCGGATGCTCGTACTTTGTGGGCACTTCCCGGCTCCCCTGCTCAGGAATGGAGACATCTCTTCGGCGCTGGGCCCAGAGCCACCTCAAACAGCAAAATCACCAACAAAAGGCACAAAAATGTGAGAGTGTGGCATCAGACAGAGGGCAAAAAGGATCCCTGTCCACGATATCAGGGCTGAAACAGGAAGGTACCCCTTCTTCTTGTTCGGCCTCCACTGAGAATGAGGCCACGGAACAGCTCAAAGTTGTCCCCATTCTGCACGTATCCTCCAAGGACGCTGAAAGCACCACGAGGGTTGAATCTGGGGTTGCCACACTGTAGCGAAGAGGCCATGAGGGAAGAGGATTGACGGTATCGTGAAGGTGTGGAGATGACCCCCACCCCAGTCTGAGTGGGCCTTCCCATCCCGGTGGAAAGGACAGCCCTGGGGAAGGAGGCGTCTCTGGAGTGTGGCCTGTTGCGGGTGGGCTGCCCTGGAAGGCTTTGAGCTGAGGGGGCTGGCAGGGAAGCCCCTCTCACTGTGTGGGGGGAGCATCAGGCAAGGGGTCAAATGGCTAGCTGCCCATGAGTGCCGTGGGACAAGACACTGGTGGCAGACTGTCCGCATAACCACGTGCCTCATTCTCGTCTTAACTCACCTCTTGTTGACTTGGTTAGCTGCTGATTTCCACGTCATATGGAAAGGACCACCAGTTTCCAGAACTTGGCAATGAAATCAAAATGGCAGCCTTGGCTCCCTTGCAAAGGGACATCTCCTCGGGGTCAAGAGCCCTGAGACGATCCTCGTCACTTTTTCAGCGGGCGGCAGGGGGCCGTGTTGGGGGCAGGAGAAGCCCCTCTGTTCTGTTACACAAGTTTGTTTATGGCTGAGTTTTAAGTTGTGAAGGTATTAGAGGTTTGGGGGATCCGAGCCTGGCAATCACGACTTCACCCGTAAGCAGAACAGAGGTGATCAATCGGTTGGTCTGGCTTCTCCCTCACAGACTACCCCAGATTTCGGGCAGGTCCTGGCTTTGTTTCCTGGGGACACTCAGCTTACCTCCTGGTCCTCAGAGAAGCCTCTCCCACCCCTTGTGAAGGCTCAAGTGTGCACATCCCCAAGAGAAAACTCAGAAGCTGTAATTCAGAAGCATGATCCAGACCTGGTGAACGCAGGGTTCTTAACCCGGAGAGGGCCAAGCAGCTGGGAGTGCAGTCATGGCCAGGTGGGTCTTTCTTGTGGGCAAGTAGACATGGTCCCCAGGCGCCGCTCTTCGTGCCCATGCTTCTTCCTCTTGCAAATGTCCATCCAAATAACTGGCAAAGAGAAAGTAAGGATGCATTCACGAGGACGGTGTGAAAGGCTGCTCTCTCTAGTGTTGCTAAGGGTGCCAAGCAAAACTTTTCTACTGAATATTTTGGCAATTAATGTCGAAATATGCATGTCCTCCCTCATACCCCTGAGGATGGCGCCAATCAAAAAAATCAGAAAACAACAGGTGTTCACGAGGACGTAGAGAAATGGGGACGCTTGTGCGCTGTTGGGAGGAACGGAAAACGGGGTACGGCCAGCCTGGAAACCATAGGGCGGTTCCTTAAAGAGGTGAAAACAGAGTTACGACGTGATAAAGCACACCCAAGCCCGCGCACACGCCAGGAAGAACGGACAGCAGGATTTCAAGAGAGGTTTGCGCAGCCATGGTCAGAGCGCAATCTTCACCACGGTCAAAGGCAGAGGAGTCCGTGTCCGCTGAAGGGTGAATGGATCGTGGACGTGCGGTCCACACGGGCAGTGGAACGTTATCTGGCCTTAAAAAGGAAGCCAAGTCTGATAGATACCACAGCGTGAATGAACCTCGGGGACACTGTGCTCAGCAAAAAGAGCCAGCCGCTAAAGGATGAGGACTATGACTGCACCCACGTGAGGGGCCCAGAGCCGTCACACTCATGGAGACAGGAATGGGGGCGCCAGCTGCTAGGTGGGGTGGGAAGTGAGTGTTTCAGGGGCACAGAGTTTCAGTTATGCAAGATGAGAAGGTTCTGGGTGGATGCTGGTGATGGCTGCGTGACGGCGTGGAGGTGTTCAGTGCACACTGAAAAATGATTCAGATGACAAATTTTCTGTTATATTTTACCACTATTAAAGGTGATAGATAGATGGACGGACATCCTTTGACCTGACATTTCCATTTCTAGTTTGTTCTTTGGCCAGATTTACCCCCTGGTGCAGGGACTTGTTTAGCTATATGCATATACGCTCTAAGTTCTTATCAGTAATATTAGAGCCGAAAAACAAAACAAAACAAAACAAAATCAGCCTGAATGTTCAGTTATAGAGAGTCAGTCAGAATAGTGAGCAAGCATGAAAAACACTGATGTGGAAATATGTTTGTGGATCTAATTTTTATAAAAGTGATTATATATTCATATTGATGGAGAAAATCTGGAAGAATCTATAATAAAGTATTAATGACAGATGATCTCTGATTAATGTAATTTTTTCTGATTTTTGCTTCATCTGTATTTTCTGCTTTTTTTCTTCTAAGCATGTAATAGTTAAAATAATTTTACAAGCCAAACATTATCCTAGAGGGGTAACACAGAGCTTGAAGTGTTATTATTACAACTGATGTTGCTTAACACCTTTAATATGTCGGCTTTTTTTTTTTAAGATTGTATTTATTTGTCAGAAAGAGACACAAAGAGAGAGCATGAGTGGGTGGGGAGAAACAGAGGAAGAGGAGGAAGCAGACTCCCCGCTGAGCAGAGAGCCCAATGTAGGGCTTGATCCCAGGACCCCGGGATCATGACCCACCCGGGTGTCCCAGTATATCAGCTTTTATCACACAGATTACCCCATGTAATCATCAAAAAATTCAATGATACACAGACTTTTTCCATTTTACAGCTGAAAAACCTGAGTCTCATTGGGGTTTGGTCTCTAATAAGGTAACACTTTTATGTCACCTGGTCCTTTCTGGAATAATTCAGCATATGACTGTGTTGCATCCTTGACCAAAGGTAGAGTGGGTAAAGCAGAAATTATCTCCACTTCACAGACGGGCAAATGAGATGACAACGTGTTCAGGCGTCCATCTGCCCGAGGCCACAGATCTCACAAATGCCACGCGGGGCTTGAGGTCTTACCTCTTTACAGCACTATATTACCAGTCACTTGATACCTGCAAGAAAAAGAAGCGATTTCACAGCCTGGCAGAGGCTATGGGGATGGAGGAGGTAGGGGCTGAGACCCCGGAGGTGAGTAAGCAGCAGAAAGTTCGAGACCCCAGTCCTGCAGGACGGCCCCTCCTGACGTCTGCCTTTGCCCCTGAGCTACCCTGAGACTAGTTCCATATTAATTGGTTGAAAAGAAGAAAATAATTTTTTAAAGGCCTTTTCTTTCTCAGCCTCCCATGCAAGCTGCAGGGGATGAGTGGTGGACGCCAAAGGGTATGTCCACCCATAACCTGTGATGTGACCTTCTTCAGGGAAGGGGGCTTTGCAGATGCAGTCAAGGGTCTCAAGATGAGGCCATCTATTGATGGAGGTAAGCCCAGGCCCTGTGACAGGTGTTTTTATAAAGAAAGGGAGGGGAGATCACACACAGAGGAGCTGATGTGAATACTGGACAGACGCACCCCAAACCAACAGATGCCAAGGATTGCTGGCATGGAGGGGCATGGAGCATTTCTCCCCTAGAGCTCTGGGGAGAGCATGGTCCTGCCAATGACTAAATTCAAACTTCTGGCCCCCAGAACTGTCAGAGAATAAATTTCTGTTGCTTTAGGCCACCACGTTTGTGGTAATTTGTTACAGAAACCCAAGGAAACTAGTCCATGGGCTCAGACTCAAGAACTCCCATTTGGTGGAAAATCTCCCTAATTAATCTTACAAATGGCTACCTGCCCATCCCGTCACTGACCCGGGTGTTCCTTGAATTCTCAGTGGTGATTCGGCTTCCAGCAGAGGACACATGACACATGAGTCTCCGAGGTGGGTGCGTGATTCATCGAAATAGGGACGATGCTGAGTTCGCTCAGTGGGTGAGGTCCTGTCTCCTCCTGGCCCCATGTGCAACAGGAAACCCCACCATGGTGGGCGGTCCTGCCACCAGACCAGGAGCCACTGAGTGTCCCAGGAGGTGTCTCACTGACTGCAATCCTCACGCCCAATGGCCACTGCTCAAACGGTCACCAGATCTGCCTGTGATGAAGCTTCGTGTGTTGGTTCAAACGGCCCCTTCCGAGGGCCCCCTAGCCCCCGTATATCCTGCTCCTGGCCCCACCCAGTTTTCTTTTCTTCTTTCCTGTTGCTCTCATGATTAGACAATCACAGGTTATAACGGTTCACACACTGATTATGTGTGTGGAAACTCCAAGGAGTGGGGGCACTCATCTCTTTGCTCTCTACCATTCCCCAGTCCTCAGGACCCTGCCCAACACCCAGCTGGTACCCCACAACTCATAGATTGCATTCAAGTGGTGGAATCATCTAGAACTCAGTTGTCTCCTACATCTCCAGGCTCTTGGTGTTTCTGAGGGAAGAAGGGTGTCATGGGCACACGAATGTCCCCATGCACACTCTACCCATTCAGCAGATGATGGTCCTTGTGCCCCTCAGGTGCCCTTTCTCTCTGTTGTCTCCCTGGGGGCTTTTTCTGGCCATAGGAGCACACTTAGCTCTAGGTAGAGCAGCCCAGAAATACCAGGAATTTATAGTCAGGGTGGTGAGGGATGGGAGTCAGTGAGTAGACACCCAGAAATTCCTCAGAGGGTTTCCAGGCTGAGCCCCAAATTCCACAGCAGGGCCCAGCTCACTAAATGCTTAATCAGTTCCCTTCCCTGCCCCACTCCTCATTTGGCTCCCTTCCAAATCAGTGACTGGCACCGGGGTCTGTTTTTAGGAACGCCCAGACTAACATACAGCAATGTACGCTATTAGCCACGCTCTCACTCGACAGCTAGCTTGTGCTCTTGTAGTTCAGGGAGTCACATGGGTTCTCAATTAAATCTGGAAAGGATGTACTTCCCAAATCACCAGACGCTTTACATTTTCTGGTAGTAATCTAGATTTTGAATCTGCAAGAACTATCCCTTGCCACGCAAACCAGCCATTCGGAACACGTTCTTGGTGGGTGAGTTGCTAATTCAAAGGCTTGAGACACAAGCCAGAGGCCAGTCTGCCTCCTTTTTATGTTTGAAAGCATTCACATGGACAGCTCATGGGCTCCGTGATCTGCCCAAGATCCGTCTTGTTCCTCGGCTGCTGTGCTTTGAGAAGAAAACAGGAGTCAGAGGCAGATTTTCATGGATTGATTTCCTTCCAACTGGGAAACGTGTCATCAAAGCAGGAATGCTGCTCTGGAGTGAATGCCTTGGACACACATGGAGGAGGGGACCGTGCCTGCCAGTGGGAAGAGCCTCTCGGACCAGCTGTGCCTCCCCCTAGCCTGCCAACAAGACACGTTCCCGCTCCCCAAGGGCCGCCATGCTGCTATCTGCTGGCTGTCCACCTGGACGCCCATGCCTGGCCCTGCTGTCCAAACCAGTCTAAGACTGAGAGCTCCATCAGCCTGTTTGTCTTGGCCAGAGAGCCTCATGACTTTTCAGTCATTCTGAAAACCAGCTGATTGCCGTTTTCGGCTTTTTGTTGGAAGAACGTAAGAACCGGGGATCAGACAGAAGCCTGGACTGAGAGCATGGTGACAGGAAATGAGGAAATTTGCCGAACTGAACAGGAGAACCTCCAGCACCCACAGAAACCACATTCCCCCAAGTAGATGGACCTGAGCAAAAAATCTATTACCTACTACATATGGCTCAGCTGGGAGTTGACAAGAGGGCACTTCTTGGGGGCGGCAGTGGCAGGGGGGTTTCAGTCCAGCAGAGACCTCAAAGGCAGGGAGGCCTGGCCACAATAAGGCAGCCACTGCAGGGGACAATGGGGGAGAGCAAGGAGACTAGGAAGGCCTTCCAAGATGTGATATTTTATAACATTTGTTCTAAAAATAAACTAACAAGCATTTATATTATGGAAAATTTGGAATCTATAAAACTTTTGAAACACTAATTGAAATTACAAGCCATGCCTTTTCATGTTGCTTGAAAACTCTTTTTAAATCTACTTTTTGCATTTGTGTGCCATGATTCTGTTACAGCATAATTTCTGCGAGCATTCTCCTGCCATTAGACACAGACTATTCCCAGATTATTCTGGACAACCACCATAGACGTCTTTGTTCATAAAGTTCGTCTCCCTTTACCCAAAAACACAGACACAAAACATAGGGTCAAAGGTATGACTCTCCATTAAAATTTCATATGTAAAATAATTTTGTTATAGAAATAACAATTCTCATCATAGAAAAAGATACATAAGTAAAAAGATAGCATTGGGCTTCCAGTTTCCAATCTAGGATGTAAGGAGCTTGGAAGTTATAACTCCACTCTAACAACTAGTACAAAGCTGGTATAAAAAAATAATAATAATAATAAATAAACGAAAAAGCAGCAACTCTCCCTGGAATCTTCAGAGAAGTGAGGTCACAGGGCAAACCACCACTCACAAAATTGGAGAGACCAACAGAGAGACACAGGGCAGAACCCCATTGGCAGAAAGCTCCTTGGGAACCCGTGCCAAGGTAGAGAAACCTCAACCATAACGGGAATTTCTGGAGGCTCAGTGTGGACAAGTCTGGGGGTTAAAACTCCAGGGAGAGGGATACCTGGGTGGCTCAGTCAGTTAAGCCACTGCCTTCAGCTCAGGTCATGATCCCAGGATCTTTGGATTAAGTCCCGCATCGGGCTCCTTGCTTGGCAGGGAGTCTGCTTCTCTCTCTGCCTCTGCCTGGCACTCTGCCTGCTTGTGTGCTCTCTCTTGCTCTCTGACAAATAAATACATACATAAATAAATAAAATCTTAAAACTCCAGGGAGACCCAGTCATCAGAGGCCCCCACACTTTTGTGAGTCTTATCTCTATAGCAGCTGGATCGTGTTCTCACAGTGAATAGAGGAGGACAATCTCCGCATGCTTCTGGCAGAGGGAGAGGAGAGGAACCATTTTGTAATATGGAAGAGTGTTTTGTTCTTCTTAACAAGGCCTGACCTGAGGAAAAACTGCTTTACAAGAGCCCAATGTGATGGAATATTATCAGAGCCTGAATGTCCTGGAGGAAGGAAAAAGCCCACCTCCAATCCATTTTGGCCTTCCAAATGGGAGAAGGGAAATAGCCAATTCCAGCCTACTTTGGCCATCCTGTTCCACATAAAGGGGAAGAAAACCTGAGAAACATCTGTG
This sequence comes from Meles meles, assembly GCF_922984935.1. Taxonomy (NCBI): domain Eukaryota; kingdom Metazoa; phylum Chordata; class Mammalia; order Carnivora; family Mustelidae; genus Meles; species Meles meles. Next base: position 45,535,525 of record NC_060074.1, on the reverse strand, counting down.
CAGGTCATGGTCCGGAGTCATGGGCTCACAGAAAGGCTGAGACCTAATCAAAGGACCAGAGAACACTTTCCACTCCCATCCCTCACCACCACGTTACTAAGGGCCTATTTATAAGAGTTCCTTTTATCCAGTCCATCATATCTAGCTGCAAAGAAAAAGTTACAAGGTAAACTAACAGCCAAAAAGCATCATTTGAAGACAGAACAAGCACCAGAACCAGATATGACAAGGGTGTTGGAATTATCAAACTGGGAATTTAAAACAAGAATTATTAACATTCTAAGGATCTGAAAGGTAAAATGGACAGCGTGGAAGAGTAGTAAGCAGCAGGATGGAAATTCTAAGAAAGAATCAAAAAGAAATGCCAGAGATCAAAAACACTATAACAGAAATGAATGATGTCTTTGATGGACTTTTTAGTAGGCTGGACATGGCTAAAAATAGAATCTCTGAGCTTGAGAATAGGTCAACAGAAACTTCTGAGAAAAAAAAAAAAAACTAAAGAAAAACAAAACTGAAAAAAACAGAACAGAGGATCCAAGTCTGGGATATTCAAGACCCAACATTCAACTGTGGGACTACTGAAAAAAGTATGCATAATACATGCCTAAATGGGAATACTGGAAGGAGAAAGACAGAAAAGAACAGAAGGAATATTTGAAGGGGAATAATGACTGGGAATTTCCCCCCAAATAAATGTCAGACACCAAACCACAGATCCAGGCAGCTCAGAGAACAGTAAGAAAGACAAGTGCTCAAGAAACCCACACCTGGGAGCACCTTCCTGGATGGCTCAGTTGGTTGAGCATCCAACTCTTGATTTTGGCTCAGGTCATGATCTCAGGGCTGTGAGATCGAGCCCCACTCAATATGGGGTCTGCTTGAGATTTTCTCCCTCTCCTTCTCTCTCTTCCCTCTATCCCCTTCTCTCTAAAATAAATAAATAAATCTTTAAAAAAAAAAAAAAAAACACCCCTAGGTACATCATAGTCAAACTGGATAAAATCACAGATAAAGAAAATATCTTGCAAGAATCCAGAAGGGGGAAAAACGTTACCTACAGAGAAGCAAAGCTAAGAATTTTATATGACTTCTCAGAACCACATGAGCAGAAAGTGGAGCATACTTCACATGGTAATCGTCAAGAAAAATCAGGAAAGAAAAATGCATTATAATTCTGTGAAGCCACTTCTGTGGTAAATCACAGTAATTAGTCCCTATGTAGATTCTCTAATGCTGTGATTTGCTAAATGAATGAAGCTTAAGGATACTAGTGGTACTTCTCAAAGTGTGATCTTCGTCATCATTTATGATACCTGTTGAAAACTTCAGTTGTACTGAATCAGCATCTCTATAACCTCAGAAATACATGTTTTTATTATGGAAAAAAAGAGAGTGGAGAGAGTGTTGAGGAGGAAAAAAAACCCCACCAATCTAGAATTGTGTGTCCTGCAAAATTATCCTTCAAAATTGAAGGAGAAATAAAGATTTTCATAGATAAACAAAAATTGAGGGAATCTATTGCCAGTATACCTGCATTTCAAGAAATTTTTAAAAGTTTTACAGAGAGAAGGAAATGATCTAGTTCAGAAACATGTCTACATAAAGGCAGGAAGGTTATCAGTGAATGAATACATAAAGGTAAAACAAAAAAAATTATGTTTCTTATTCTCAAATGAACTGACAGATAATTTGTTCAAGATAATAACAGTAACAATGTGTCAACTTATGTCCACATATATATAATCACCACTGAGTGATCATATCAATGGTGAAATCCACCTTTCACTATGGAGTATGACATTAGCCATAGGACATAGCCATAGGACTGTATAGCCTGTATTATGTGGAGGTACATTCCTTCTATACACACATTGTCAAGAGTTTTTATCATGGAAGGCTATTGAATTTTGTCAAATGCTTTTTCTGTGCCTATTGAGATAATTGTGATTTTTATCTTTCATGCTATTGAAGTAGTAGATCACATTTATTGATTTGTTTATATAGAACTATTCTCAAATCCCTTGAATAAACCACCATTCTTTTTACTTCATCATGGTATATCCCTACTGTGTTTTGAATTAAATTTACCAGTATTTTGTTGAGAATTTTTGCACCTATATATATCAGGGATACTGATCTATAGTTTTCTTGTAGTGTCCTTATCTGGCTTTGGTATCAGAGCAATGTTGGCCTTGTAATATAAGTTTGGGAGTGTTCCCTCCTCTTCAATTTTTTTGGAAAAGTTTGAGGAGGACTAACATTAATTCTTCTGTAAACATTTAATAGAATTTGCCATGATGCCTTCTGATCCTGGGCTTTTCTTTATTAGGGAGTTTTTTGATTATTGATTCATCTCCTTATTCATTATTGATCTGTTCATATTTTCCATTTCTTCATGATTCAGTCTTCATAGCTTGTATATGTCTGTGAATGTATCCCTTCCCTCTTGGTTGTCCAATTTTGTTGGGAGGAGTAAAAATGCTTCTGTTAACAAATGGCATGATCTTATATAGAAAATCCTGAAGACATCACTGAAAAACGGAACTAGTAAACCAGTTCAGTAAAGTTGCAGGATACAAAATCAACAGGACTACTGGCAACAGAAACCGGTTGCATTCTTCTACAGTAGCAGTGAACTCTCTGACAATGAAATTTAGACAACAAGCCCATTTACAATAGCAGGATAAATAATATAATACTGAGGAATCAATCTAACCAAGGAGGTGAAAAATTTATATACTGAAAGTATAAGACTGATGAAAGAGATTGAAGAAGACACCAATAAATCAAAAGAAATCCCATGCTGATGGATCAGAAGAATTAATATTGTTAAAATGCCTACACTACTGAAAGCCGTCTATAGATTCAATGCAACCTCCATCAAAATTCCAATGACATTTTTCACAGAAATGGGAAAAACAATCCTAGAACTCATATGGAACCACAAAAGACTCCAAATAGTCAGCAGAATCCTGAGAAAGAAAAGATCTGGAGGCATCACACTTTCTGATTTCAAACTATATTACAAAGCCAGAGTAATCAAAACTAACAGACAGGCATTAAAAGCAGATACACCAGCCAATGGAACAGAACCAAGCGCCTAGAAATAAACCCAGGCATATATAGTCAATTCATATTTAAGTGAGAATAGCCAATGGGGAAAGGATATTTGTTCAACAAATCGTGCTGGGAAAACTGGACAGACACATGTGGAAGAATGAAATTAGACCTTTCTGGAGAAGGTGAAACAATGAAGACAATAAAAGGATCAGTGGTCACCAGGACTTAGTAGGAAAGGAGGGGTAAGTAGGCTGAGCACAGAGGACTCAGGCAGTGAAGATATTCCGTATGATACTGTAAAGGTAGATATATACCCTTCCACATTTGTCCAAGCCCACAGAATGGACAACACCAAGAGTGAACCCTAACGCAAACTATGAACTTTGGGTGATGAAGATGTGTCAGTTGTAATAAATGTGTCCCTCTGGTGCAGAATTTTGACAGCAGGGGAGGCTGTGGGTATGTGGGCACAAGGGGTATAAGGGAAATCTCTGTACCTTCCCCTCAATTTTGCTGTGAACTTAAAAACTGTTCCTTTAAAAAAGTGTTTTTCAAATAATAATAATAATGGCAATTTATCTTCCAGAAATAACCACTTTTTCTCAACACTTTATCATAAAAATGTTTAAGCATACAGCAAATCTGAAAGTTGAATAATGGCCCCCAAAGATATCAGGTCCTAATCCCTGAATCCCGGTAAATCTTGTCTTGTTTGGGGAAAAGGTTCTAAAGGATGTTGAGATAGGGGTGGGGCGGGGGCAGACAGGGTGGTGTCCTGATTATCGGGGCAGGCTCTAAATGCAATCACATGTGTCCTTATAAGAGAGAAGCCAAGAATGGCCACTGCCGTCTCTGCCTCTGTGAACATAAGTGAAGGAGCCTCCAGAAGATGGAAAAGGCAGGAAACCTTCAGAGTAAGCAGGGCCCTGCAGACAGCCTGATTTCAGACTTCTGGCCTCCAGAACTGGGAAAAAATAAATTTATGTTGTTTCAAGCCCCCCATTTGGTAGTAATTTATTTCAGCAGCCACAGGAAGCTAATATCCAGTGGGTGCCCAGAAAGTCACCATCTAGGTTCAACCATTCACATCTCACCATGCCCCATCCTGTATCCACCCCCCATCCTCCCCTCTGCCCATCCATTAATCTATCTTGGTTTTTCATGCAACTCAAAGTAAACTGCAAATACTGGTAGGTTTCCCTCTAAATACCTCAACATACTCACCGTTAAGTGGAATTCAATAACAGTGTTCTCTTTTGATGTAAAATTTATATACAATGCACAAATCTTAAGTGTATCTTTGCTGAATTTTGACAAACGTGGGATCCAACCTCCTATCAAGATAAAGAATATTACTATCATCCTTCCCAGCCAATCCTCTCCTACATTCCACAAAAGCAACCTGGTCTGGTTTTTGTTATTTTTTTTAACCAAAGAATAATTTTAACTATTCTAGAATTTTATGGAAATGGAATCATAATCATTTTGATTATGAATTTTGAATCGTTTTTCATTCAGCATGATTTTTTTTAGTTTCCTCCATGTTGTTGTATGCATCAATAGTCCAGCCCTTTTTCTGCCAGGGGGCAATCCATTGTTTGACTGGACCACAACTGGTCCATCCGGTCTCCTACTGGTGCACCTAGGCTACTCCCCTTTGGGGGTCCTATTGTCCAAATGACTGTGGACGTATTTGCACAAGTCCTTTTGTATCTTTTTTTTATCTTTATATTGCTCTTGGATCGACACCTAGAAGGGAATTGTTGGTCGTAGCATAAGAAACAACCAGAACTTTTCCGAAGTTCTTGTATCATGTACATGCCCACACTGTATTCCAGTCGCTCCCCAACCTTGTCAACATTTAGTATTGTCAGACTTCTTAATTTTAGCCCTTCTGGCAAATGTGTACTGGTATAACATAGCCACTTTTAACATTTTTACATATAATCAGGCTTTCGTCAGGTCTCTAAATATCATTCTAAAGCATGATTTGGGTCGGCTGCAGACAGCTATCAGTATGAAAGCACCATAATGCATTTGATCACTTCCCTTCAACCACCCCTCTTAACAAGTAAGTGTTGCTGCCACCCCTCCCCACCCCCGGTTCCAGCCACAAGGCACAGCACCTTGTCCTGGGGGCTGCGTCTTGAGAGACACACTCAAGTCCATGGGTAATGACAGTACACCATGAAATACTGGGGCAAGAGCAGGGGTCTTGGGAATCCCTTAGAGGAAACACCTGGCCCTTGAGAGGTCAGAAAAGGTTTTTAGAAGGAGGGACAACCAAGCCAAGTCCCGAAGGATGAGCATGATTTCCGCAGGACCTAGTAGATGTGCAGGGATGAGGAACATGATGGAGGTGAAGAGGGTCTTCCTCCCTCCACTGGCTGCCCTATAATCAGGCTGGGTCTGGGGTCGGGGGCAGGGGATGGATGGACAGTGGGCCCCCAGAGTCTCTCTCATGGTGTGGAGCCCACACATGCTCTCCTCACCTACCCCAAGGTACTCTGGGGGAGCAGCTGTTTCCAAATCTGGACTCTGCTGCTACAGAACCTCCTACAGCCTCTCACCCGTGCAGGAAGTCAGAGCCCCCCAAGCACAGAATATCCAGATCAAGTCTCCCCAGTAACACCCTTGAAGCTGTCCTCACTAAGGTCAGGGTCAGAATGAGACACCACCTCTCACCCCCTTCTCTCCCAGGAAGGGTTCCCAAAACAGCTCTCCTTAAAGGTGTCTCTTCTGACCTCCAATGACCCTTTCTTGGCTTCCCCACCTCTCTGATGCTGGAAGTGGGTGGTCAGGTTTTCTCCCACCTCTTGCAACCCTCCCCCCACCCCTGCCCAAAGTTCTGTGGAAAGTGGCATCTGTCACTGGCCCCTCGGGTAGAACAGAGTTCGTTCCCATGACCTCATTCATTGGTTCTCCCTCCGACTCGCCTTCCTCCCTCCCCAGCCTGTGGGGTGTTTATCAGGTTGAGGGTAGAAAACTATCTACACATTCACTCTGCATACTTCCCAAATCTGTTCTTCACGGCACAAATATGCTTATAACACTCCACAAAAATTCAGCCTTTTAAAACTACAAAGACCTTTTCTCAGAGTACGGTCTCATCTGGGAAGTTTCAAAGCATTATTTTGAACCTCAAAGCTGAAAAGAGTCTCCTTTGGGCTCTATTGTCCTGTGGGGCCTCCCTTCTTTGAGACAGAGATTTCGGTAGCACTGGGCACTGCGGGGTTTTGAGAGAAGGGTCATTGCCAGGAATGAATAGCCCCCTGCACCCCCAGGCTAGCCCCCATGCCCCCATCGCCTTCTGGGAGGCCTGCAGCCCCTCCTGCTCTCCCAGTTCGCTGTCCAACGTGCGGTCTGTCTGGACACAGTGGCCTTCCTGGGACGTAAACCGGGCCACACCGAAAGCCTCCAGGGGTTCCCCAAAGTACTTTCAGTAAAACACATAATGGGACGGGAACAGAGGATTTAAAGGTTCCTTGCTTTTCTGCCCCCTCCAGGAGAGGAGCATCCCCTGGGAAACCAGCTGTCCCAGAGTGGGGGGTGGGGGGAGGGCAGACCTGGGGCTGACCCCAGCCTTGAGCAAGCCCACCTGGTCCCAGGAGGGTCTAGCCCACCCCGGGTATGTGCACTGTGTGTGGAGATGACAGGAGGAAGCAGGGAGAACAGTCAGGAGGCCATTGTCATGTCTAAGCTAGAGACCAGATTGGCAGGTGGAGGTCATAGGAAAGTTAGTGTTCTCCACTAACTTTTGAGTTAGTGAGAGGTGCTCCGCCGTTTCTCCTGTTAGGAGACGTGGGTTCCTCTCCCTCTGCTTGGAATCTGGGTTGCCTCTATTCTTTGACCAACACAACGTCCCCACCCCCCAGACTGTGTAAGGCCTCGGGTGCTGGGGGAAGTGGGTATTTTGAGAGAGAAGACTCTAGTACTCCGTCCTTCTGAGCCACCAGGGCACTGTGGAAGCCGGCCAGATGCAGGTCTGACTCTCATGCCGGGAAGGACTGGGCTCAGATCTGGCTGCTCCAGAAGGCTTCCCGAGGAGTGGGATGCCATGAAACCAAGACCAGGAAGATGAGTCTGGAAAATTGGAAACGAGCTCACTGGTGAAGAGGGCTGCACTGGGTGGGGGGTGTTTGGGACAGGGGGAGGCAGAGAGCAGAATGCTTCTGGCACAGGGGACAGCAGGGCCAATCCCTGGGACACCAGAATGGTTCAGCGTGGGCTGGAGGGCTGTGGAGGGCTCCTGCTGGACAGAGCACACTGGGCAGCCAACAGGAGCTTTAAGGGGCAAAGTCATCTTAGGTTAGAGAGCAGAAGGCCAGACCCTGGCTGGCTAAGCCATGGCCCTTCCCCACCTCAGTTCCTGGGAGGAGGCCAGACTGCTGGTATGGTCAGGTTCCGTGCAATGCCCAGTCCCCACTTGTGTCTCCACAGCCGGTCCTTGTTTCCTGTACATGGAGCAGAGGCAGAGCTCAGAGCTCTTCCTCTTCTTGCAAGGGCCGCACCTTCATGACCTCATCTTACCCTATCACCTCCCAAAGGCCCTGCCTTCAAATCCATCACCTTTGGAATTAGGGTTTCAGCAGAGTAATCTGGGGGGACCCAATGATGCGACCAGATCTAAAAGGCAGTGCACTCAAGGACATGGAAGGCAGCTTGGCCCGGAGCAGAACAGGGAGAGGTGAGGGTACCTGGCAGAGGTCACAGGTAGGGGGATGGGGAAGGGCCAGCCACACTGAGGGTAGCGGGCAGGGCGGGTCACAGAGCCACCAGCATTGACCCCCGGCTCAGGGAAGCCCCCAGGTTCCTGGGGAGCTGAGAAGGGGCACGGGGCCCCAAGCCTTTGCATTTCTGGTGCCCCTCCTGCCGGGCACACGGTGGTCTTGTGCCCCTGCCCCCTGCACCTGGATGGCGGAAGTGGCCATGTGACCCATTTTGACCAATTAGATGTGGGCAGAGTCCCCTTTGTCACTCATCGAGGAGGCAGTGACAAGCCGAGGAATGACTCCCCAGCTCTCCCACATCCTGACAGCAACAGCTCCGTCAGCCTGAGCCCCCCGCCAAGTGGCAGACAGAGGGAACGGCAGACAGATGTGTGTTTCTCGAGCCCCTGAGATCTGAGGCATGTTTGTTACCACACACCACCAAGCCGTCCCTGACCGTGACATCCCCTCTGTCACTCCGCCACAGGGAGGAGACGCTGCTGGAGCTATCACGCGACATGTCCCTCCAGTCCAGAACCGTGCTCTTAGTGGGATTTCTGTAGCAAGCATTCACAAATTCGCAGGCCACTTTCTCGTATTGTTTTAAGGGCTTTTCTTGTCTGACTCATTCCATTCTCACCACAACCCTGTGAAAGGGGTGCTGTTCTCGTCCTCATGTTAAAGACGGGGAACTCAGCCATGGACAGGTGAAGGCACTCAGCGGCAGCCACTGCCTCCTCATGCCTGTCCCCATTCCGGCTGGTTCTGCAGCAGCGTCCAACCTCCCCAAGGCCCGACACCCCAGTGTGCGAGACCAGCACTTCCCAAAACACATTTGAAGAGGAGATAAGGAGACACGCTGTGGACAAACAGCCATACTCATAAGAGTGTCTGAAGACCTCCATTCCCGCGCCACCCAGAGATCGCAGCCTGCGTGAGCGTACGAACTTGGGCTGACCCAGCATCTCTCAGACTCATGGACTGATGTGACTTTTAGGAAGCACCCTCGAGCAGGGCTTCAGGACCCACCACGGTAAAGCCTTTTCTGGGTCACGGTCCCCCCAACTGAGTCACCTTCAGCTGTCATAGTAAGTGGCCAAAATCGAAACATCGTACACCACTCTGCCGTCTCAGTTCAAGGCCAGGAGTCTGAAGCCCAGGAGTGGGCAGAGCCACACTCCCTCCAGAGCCTTGGGGAGGCTCCTGCCCCTCTCTCTCAGCTCCTGGGGCTCCCCCGTCTCTGGACTTACGGCCCTTTCCCTCCAGTCTGCCTCCATCTCCACGTGGCCTCTCCTCTGTGTCTCCATGTGTCCTTTCTGTCTCTTCTAAGGATCCCTGTCCTGGGGTCTCGGCCCGACCCTGATCCAGGATGATCTCATCTCAAGATTGACTTCATTCTATCCTCAAATGCCTTAATTCCGAATAAGGTCACGTTCTGTACTTCCAGGGGGACATATCCATAGGAGGACACGCTCCACCCACCGCCACCCCCATGTGCTAATCCCTTCTCAAAATCCCTGCCCAGTAGCTCTGCCTCTTCCCTTGTTTCTGGCTGTCTCTTCCCGTTAACCTTCCACCTCCCCTGTTCCCTGCTGTTGATAAAACCCTCTCCCAATTTGGCCCCACTGGCCTCACCAGCTCCCAGGATGCGTCCTGACACTCTGGTCAGGATCCAGTGTCTGGCTGCACCAGGAGACCCTCGACAGCTCCCGTTACCAGCTCGGGTGACTCCGGATCCTGCTGTTCCAAATCCACTGTCCAGACGGGGCTGCCAGGGACCTGGGCGCCGTCACCCTCCCTCGGGCCTCCTCCAGCTTTGGACCGTTCTCCCCAGTTCTGATTCAAGCCACACAGTACAGGCTTGCCGAGAGAACAAGCTGTTGCTCCCACCCACCCCCCCACCCACCCCCCGCCCAGCAAGGTGTGTGCCCAAAGAGGGAGTAAGGAGGCCGCCTTCCTGAAAATTCCTCTCAAGTTCAACTGAGTAGGTCCTGGCCGGGAGCGCCTGCCTGCCGTCGGGAGAGCTGAGAGTTAGGCCGCTGAGGATTCCAGCGCTCATTTTTGGCCGGGACCAGGACTGAATGCAGAGGCTAAGTGCCTGGGAATATTATTTCAACGGCCTTTAAGAAAACTAGCTCCACGTCATAAAACTCTTGGCTGGCACCTTTGCGCTTAGCTTTCAGACTTAAATGCCATCAGTCTGTTTCTCAGCAACATTAATTAAAATCCTTTTAAAGACTGGGCTGCTTTCCGCACAGGAAGGCTCTCACCTGGGGAGCACTTTCACAGGTGAATTGGCTCCTTAAAAGCTTTTAAATTAATGTCATTCCCCATAATTCTTATTTTTCCAAAAAGAAAGTCTTACAGCTAACTGCACTGGCTTCCTCCCCCTCGAGTGCGCGGTCGGTGGGGAAGTGGGGGGCGAGGCAGGCTCTGAAGGGGGGGCGCTCCATGGGAGGCCAGCAGCGCCGGGGCGGGGAGCTGCGGTTCAATGAAACGCTTCTGGAAAGGGAGGTCTCCCTCCGTTTGGCTCCACACTCTGTTTCTGCAGAGAAGAAATTATCCGTCGAGGGCAAATGCCCCCCACGTTGTTATTTTCCTTGAAGACCCAAGAGCAGCCCGGTGCACGCTTAACCTCCTGCTTCTGGCAGCGATGAGGACGCCCGTGCCCACGCTGCCTCCGTGTGCCCCCCAGTCCTGGCCCAGGGCTTCGCCATGTGATCAAGTTCCGTTCTCCCAGCTCCTCTGTGATGCAGGTCCTATCGTTTCCCTCTGCGAATGCAGAGACAGGCTCGGAGAGACCAAGTAACTTGTGCCAGCTAACACAGCAGGAAAGTAGAGAAGCCGGGATTATAGGTCAATTCTTGTGTCTCCAACGTCTGTTTCCTTTCCACTGCGCTCGCTCGGGAGAGTGGCTGGTTTTGTAAGTGATTTAGCAAGGATTAAAGATCAGGAGGCCAAACATGCAACTGTGTCAAGAGTCTGGTCTTGGCATCTGCCCCCCAGGGGGGCTCCTCAGCCCCTGGTAGAGTCCCTCCCCCACCTGTTGCAGAGAAGGGGCAAAGCCAGGGCAGGTCTCAGGGGCTCCCTGTAGAGCCCTAGGAGGTCAGAATAAAGTGGGGTGTGGAAAGGCAGTCCAGGGGGTCCCAGGCAAGCAAAGCAGCCACACCAGGGCCCCAGAGGCTGTGGGGTGTGGGCAGCAGGGGCTCAGGCACCAGGCAACCTCCAGGCCCACCTACAAGAAGCATGATGACTTCCACCAGGTCCACTGAGAGCAGAGCCTGGCCGCTTCCTTGGATGACAGATCGTGACCCCCCAAGCCGGGAGCTAGAGGTAAGAGGGGCCCTGCAGACTGGACCTGGGGACCACCAGCCAGGGAGAGGGTCATCGGGCTCCTCCTCCACCACGCACTACTTGCTAACCTTGACGTCAGCAAGACAGCCAGGGCGTGGGACAAGCGGGGAGCCCCAGGAGCCCTGGGACAGCAAAGGGATGCTGGAGCGGCCTGCCGCAGGGTCTGCGGTGATGCAAGCCATCTTCAGTTCTCAGGAAGGTCCTCACACTCACGTGCTGCAGCGAGCACATTGTCGGGGGTGGGGGTTGATAGTGGGTGGCTGCAGTGTTAAGTACAGACCACGATGGGTACAGGAGGCCAGGGAGCAGCGTGAGCTGGGAGGCCCGCCCGCAGGGCTCCAAGAGTCCCCTCTGGACTTCAGAGGCCAGATGGTCAGCAGAGGTCTCTGAGCCTAGATCCCATCAGGCCAGGGGCCCAGCAGACCAGCATGGAGGCTCGGATCCCCCCGGACTCGGGAACAAGCTGACCGGGAAGCGCCAGCCCGACCTCCCACCACTGTCCTCTCACCACACTGTGGGATCTCCTTCCCTGCCTACTCAGGTCTAATCAAAATTAAAACTTGAACTTCTGTCCTGTCTACAGCTTCTCCCACCCCAGCTCAAGCCAGACCCATAAAGTCCCCCACCAGCCTGGCAGAGCAAGCAAGAGTCTACTTCCCCTCCAACCCCTCCCCTGCATTCTCCTGCACCTGTCCCCACTCTGCAACCCTGGTCCTCTGGGGGTAGGAGGCAGGGAGAAGGGGTTATTGGAAACCTCACTGGCACCTTCCTCCCGACGTTTGTCCCTATGCTCACCATGGGTACTGCTGGTGCAGCCTGTCCCTGTGCCCCCTGCTGACTGACCCCTCCAGCTCTCAGCTCCATTCCCACGTTCTCTCCATCCATCCTTCTGCCTTCCCTTCAGGAGAAGCTTTCAAACTGGCTGCAGCTCAGCCAAGCTCAGAGGTGCCCCATCAGCAGCTCTGGCTCACTGGAGGTCACAGGTGAGCATGAGAGGCCTGACCCCTGGGCAGGTGACGCCAGTGCCCATACCATCCGCGGGATTAACCGCAGCCCAGGCAGGATCAATGCCAGCAGGTAGAGGCCAAGGCAGAGACCAGGAAAGTCAGATGGGACACCTCCCCGTACCCGTGCCTGGCAGCCCACCCCTGCCCCCACCAAGCCCAGACCCAGCCCTGGGACATGGGAGGAGGAATGCCTGAATTGGCCGTCTAGACAACTGGGTTGACCTGGAAGACATTATCTTTCATTTCTGTTATCGGGCGATGCATAGCCTTGATTCCGAAAATAGGTTTGGTTATTTAAAAAAAAATAAAAAAGCCTTTTCAAAACTTTTTATTAAGGCCTACTACACAGACAGAAAAGTGTGCATATGGTTAAGTGTGGAGCTCAACGAATTTTTCACAAAGTGGAGATGACTAATAAAATAGTCACTTCTTACACTTCGTGTGTGTGGCCTCTGAGAATATTGTTCCCAACACACAGGAAATGAGTCTTCCTGCCAACGAGGGTTTTGACTCCTCTTGCCGGCGCCCCTCACAGACACACACCACCCAGGGAGGTCCTGGTCTCAACGAGGAAGGCGGAGGGGATCTTGTCAGCCCAGTGGGGACGGTGGACTCTTGCATGTGCCCCCTGGAGCGGCAGCACCCCTCCCCGGTGGCTCATCTCATCTATGTGCTGGGGGTCCCCCCCAGCCAGTCAGTCCCACCCTCCCAGGCTGGACTCATGGCCCCCTGCATGCTGTGTGTGAACCCAGCCCCAACGTGGGGTCTGTTCTACAATCACCGTAGCCGCTGTGAGCACGCCATCCCTGCCTCCCACGCCACTCACACCACTGGGCAGAGTCAGAAAATCTCAAAGAGCCATCTGTTGCATTCAGAAATTAAAGGACACCTCAAGATCCAGGTGGCCAGTGGGCTTGTCTGCTCGGGCGGCCACAGCAAAGTACCGTGCACTGGGCTACTCACAGCAAAAACTCAGCTCCTTGCTCCTCTGGAGACCAGGTGCCCAAACCAAGGTCCCCACTGGTTTCTTCCAAGGCCTGGCTCCTTGGCTTGTAGATGGCTGTCTCCACCCAGGGTGGCCACAGGGCCTTCCCTCTGTATCTGTCTGTGTCCTAGTCTCCTCTCCTTACAAGGACACCAGTCAGACTGGGTCAGGATGCACCCAAAAAACCTCATTTTTAACTCACTACCTCTTTAAAGACCCCATCTCCAAAGGCAGTCATGCTAGAGGTCCAAGGACTTATTCATCTCGGGGTGGGAGGGACACAAGTCTGTCCATCTCAGCCAGATACCTCCTACCTGACCCACACAGATGCCGGGGGGTGCCCTGTACTAGACTCTGTCTTCAAGGGACAAGAACATGCTGTTGGGAGGAGCCCTACTGAGACCCGGCCGGGCCTCGTGCCCCCAGAGGGCCAGACCCCGGGGAGCAGCCCCAGACCCACATGTCCACGCGGCGGACCCAGGTGGGGCGTCCTCACTGCACAGCCGTTTCAGGCAACAAGCAAGGCTGCTGTGTGGGAGAGGGTGGGCTTGAGCAGGAAGGGGGAGGGGCGGGGGAGGGGACAGCAGTCCTGGCAACTCGGTATTAGGACACACGCGTCCGTGGGGGCCACGGAACCGTCTGCCAACAGCTGTAGACACCAAAGAGGGCCCGGCTGCACACACGAGGGGCCTCACCGTGCCCGTTAGGACTGGGGGTGCCGCTCGCGGCACAGGGACTCCCTGAAAACGCGTCCCTGTCTGGACTCCAGAACTGCCAAGGTGTTTTATTTCCTGGAACATGTAGATCAAAGGACCCTGTTTAAAGACCCTGAACTGCAATTTCCATGTCTCTGGAGAAATCGTAAGAGGCCACGGGCATTGCTATCAGTGCGGGAGAAGGGGAGAGAAGGAAACGGCGGCCTCCCCTTCGCCAGCAGGACCCTCAACGCCCATGGGGCCTGCCGGGCTCAGCCCTCGGAAATGCCGCGCTGGAAATGAGCTCTGCCCCGATGGCAGATAGAATGGGAATTCTTTTGGCAGAAGGAAAAGGGATCAAGCACGGCTAGCGAGCCGGCCCGGCTGCACAGGAAACACACGCTCTCCGACACCATCATGGAGAGAAAGTCCTCCATCAGCTGCTTCTGGAGAAGGGCAGCCGGGGTCTCCAGCAACAGTGGCTGGCGGGGGGGGGGGGGGGGCTCTGGGTGACCTCACGCCGTCCAGACCACAGGCCCACCGTGGCTGCCTCCACCTTGCTCCTTGCGACGGGAGGCTGCTCGGCTGGAATGTTCTGGATAAAAAGAGACGCTTCGTGATCACTTCCACGTACATTGTTCCCATTTCCCTTTAAAACAGCTCAGCGTCACTTGGGTTTTATGTGTAAGGGACTCCTAAGGCCACCCACGTCATGGACGGTGGGTTGCCAGAAAAGCTCCCGGCGTCCATATAGCTCCCTTCCTCAACCTGCGGACTCGATCTCACTATTGAAGGGTTAGCCTCTGGCCCTAAGGTACAGTTTTCAAACATTTTTTAGCAGAGGAATCCTTTGTAAGATGAAATATTCTATAGCAGCCTAATTTACAGAATAAGGTGCAGTGGAGCTCTTTGGGCTACCATGGGCCCGGAGCCTCCTTTTAGCCCTGGAAGGGTCCCAGGTAATCCAGGCGCCTGGAGCTCAGGAGCGTGCTGCCCCAAACCCACAGGGAATGAAGGAAATACCCAGCCTCCTGGAGGGACAGAGGGACAGAAGGACAGCTCAGGGCATCAGCTCCCGACACGCTCCTACATTATCCATGCGTGAGCTGCACGTCAGTTCTGCAACGCGCCAGGGCTGTGTCCATTTCTGAGGATAAAACCAACGAGTAGGATCTTGCCTTGGCACTCAGAGCAGCGACAAGTCTCTGGGGAGATATGTTGTGTTTTCTGTGTTGTTTCTGTGATATGTTGTGTTGTGTTTTCTGAGAAGCTATCCTGTAAATAAACCAGATTGTCTCAAATTATTTTGAGTTTAATCCTCCTGCAAAGATTTGACTCGGTGGCTCCAAAGATGATCTGAAAGGATAAACTGACGGGAATAAAAACTGAGACTTCTGGGACAGAGGAGCCCTGACGGCTCTCTCCGTCTGCCCTCCGGGTCTTCAAATGCACAGCAGGGGACGGCGATGACGTCCGCACGGAAGTGTCCCCGACCGGCAGGCAGAGCGCACGAACTGCCCACTACAAATGCTTCAGAAATTGCCACCTTGGGAAAAAATCCAAGTCAGAGCCTCACTCTAAACCACATCCCGAAATAATTCTGAACAGATCGAAAAGCCAAGTGTAAAAAAAGAAGCCATAACTGTTTTTAAAAGAAAATACGGTTGCATATTTAACTGACTTCGTGGTAAGTTAAGTAGGATCTCTTAAAGTCTGAAAGGGGAATTTTCACCTAAAATGTATGAGTATCTGTACCTCAAACGATAAAACTGACCAGACGATGAATCAAGAAAACTATGGGCAACGAGGATGACTGAGGTTTCGTATCCTTACCGTGGAAAGTGTGCTCTGTCGCAGTTATTTTTGTAAAAGGCAAGTTTCTAAGAGAAAATGCATTAGAGTCCTCACTGGAATTCACCGAAGAAAAACATCAAAATGGCCAATGAGTGTCAAAAGGGCATCAAACCCCAGCCAGTAACCAGCATTTTCTTCTCTGGAGTTCACTCTACTTTCTCGATCCTGGAAGCGGCCATGCTACCTTCCTCGTCCTAGGAGAGCATGAGTGTGAGGACTCGCTTACACGAAGGGGGCAGAATGGCTGTGGGCACCAGTGGGCCTGGATGCGCGGAGGGAGGTGTCTGACCTTCTAGGAGTATTTGATGCTAGACATAGTCGGAGTCCATGGGCTTATTCACCTTGTCAAAATCCACCAAGCCAAGCATTTATGATATGTTGTCTATTCTCTTAAACTTTCTCTTGAACATTTAAGCTCACTTTAAAAAAAAAAAAAAAATATATATATATATATATATATATATATGTATATGGCCAAAGATACCACAAAAAAATAGAAATAAGAAATGTGCAAAATATATTCTTTTTTTTAAGATTTTATTTATTTATTTGAGAGAGAGAGAGAGCATGAGAGGGGAGAAGGTCAGAGGGAGAAGCAGACTCCCCATGGAGCTGGGAGCCCGATGTGGGACTCGATCCTGGGACTCCAGGATCATGACCCGAGCCAAAGCCAGTCGCTTAACCAACTGAGCCACCCAGGCAGCCCAAAATATATTTTAACAGAGATGACCAATAACAGAGAAATGCCTAAAATATACAATAAGCACCAACTCATAAGAAAAAGCCAAATACCCAATAGAAAAGTAGACAGAAGATATAAATAGGCAAAAGAAGAGAGTTGGAGCAAATGAATGAATGCCCAGCAAACATGAGAAGAGGCTCAAAGTCACCAGAAGTCGGGGAAGTGCAAATCAGAACCACAAAGACGTACCACTCCACCCTTCAGATCACAAAAATAGAAAAAACTTAAAAACACATTACAGGTAGAGATATGGCGAAAATGTTCTCTGCTACGCTGCTGGTGGAAATGTGAAGTATTCTGGCCTTTGAGGAAGCAGAGTGGTAACTGCTCTTAAAATGAAAATGGAATACCCTCCAGGTAGAATCCAAGATGATGGGAACTACATGAGACAAAGTATTGGTATTTTCAGAGACACTTGCTTTCTCCTCCTTATCTTCAAGGTCATGTGAGCTAAGCGTTCACATGACAGGTCCCCTGTTGGAGTCTCCACCTGTTTATTCATCCTCGAAGAAGGGACTGACCAAGATGGGTGTTTGCTCCTCTGCCCTCCAGGGACGTTCTGTGGCCCTCTCAAGATCCACAGGAGGTTTGGACCAGTGCAGTAGCCTTCTGCCTGGTCTGTTCAGCCGACTTGATGCAGCACTCTAGAGTCAGCAGGAGCCCATGGAACATGAATATGACCAAGCCATTATCTCTTGGTCATTCTTAAGTGCGACATTCCTAGTGGGGCCTTCACACTCTCCCCTGCCAAGCACTTGGGTCTCATCTCTCACCACCCTGAGCCTGTCCTCCACTGCCTCCCACCCCTCTGGCCTTTCTTCACTTCCTGGACTCCACCAAGCTCTTGGTCCCTTGGTTCACTCAACCTCCAGCACTCTTCCTGCACTTCCCTGGACGCCCCTTCTCCCTCTGGCCAGTCCCCAGAGAGAGCACCCCCGTTTCCCCTCCTCACCCCTGCAACCTTTCCTGGTCCTTTCTCATTCTCCAGTAAATCATCATGTGACCCCATGTAGAAATGTCCGTCTCTCTCTGAGGCCGAGGCCGTGGCTCCTCGGAGCAGGGACCACGCCTCTCTCACTGTAACGATGTGGCCGAGCGCCTCCACCCACCAGGGGCACCAGAGGCCCCAGTAGACAGCCTTTGCCATCAGAGGTGTGGACTGCCAACCTGACTCCGTGTAGCCTGAAAGCACTGTCTCCCAGCAGCCCCAGGAGGACTGGGACATAGCCACAGCTACAGGACAACATGGCAAAGGTGTAGCCTGCCTTCTTTAGCTCCCCCCACTTCCCGTCTTCTGCGGAGAACCCCTGCTAGAATGAGACATGATGGGACTTTCCGGGAACTCACCCTGCAGCCTCGCGTGGGTGCTTCGCAGCTCCTGACCCTCTGGGTCTGGAAGAGGGGCTGGAATCACCTCTCCCCTCCCAGGCAGGCCCTGAGCAGCGGAAGTGGGGGGCCCCCCCGAAGCCCCAGCAGTACAATCCTCCATGCCGGCCTGAGCCCCGCCAACTCGCCGTGGCAACTTTACGACAGGGCAGCCGCCTTGACGGAGACGGAGCTCTGCTGAATGTCAATATCCTGGACAATTAGGAGGGAGATATTTCAAGAATCATATATGCAAACAGTCGAAAGGCAAATGGTTTTAATAATGACTTATTAAAAGGTTTTTTCCCGGACTGAGAGTCCCATAGCACATAAAGCCCAAAGCACTTAGCGTAATGGATTTAAAGCATGTTCCTCGTGTGACTCTCCCGATGGCCGTGCTGACACGGGCACACTCCCCGGGGGTTTCTGCTCTGCTTTCTCTCTCAGCGGCCCAGGGTGCTCAGGGATGATGGCTGGGCGCTCCGTTCCCCTCGCTGCCTCTTCCTGCGGCCAGAAATGAAATGCAAGGACGCATTCCCGCAGTGCGCGGTAAACCCGGTAAACCCGGTAAACCCGGTAAACCCGCACCTCGTCCTGACCAGCTTGCCTAATCCTCGCCCTGTGGGTAACATCTGACATGATTTCAGTACCTCCTGTTCCTAATTTGAAAAGCAGATGAGAAAAACAGTTGAGATAATCTCTAAAAGCACAGCTAAACCCTAAGTTAACCTCACCTTATTTCCGCCATCCTCCACATTTTTTTTTCCTCTGTAGGTTAATAGCCCTTGAGGAGCGCCTGCTCAGCTCACCTGGAGCAGGGAGGAGGACGGGCCATGGGAGGGGAGCCCTCGGCCTGGTGCAGAAGGCAGGCTTTCAGAGTGGGATGTAGGGGCAGGACCCCGGGGCCTGGGGGCACCCAGGGTCCCAGGAAGACTCCCACTGGCCAGTGGAGTGAGGGAACACACAGGGAACCAGGGCTGGCCAGGACAAGAGGACAAGAAGGCAGCCAGTTTCAGGACTGAGAGTCAAGGCAGCAGCTTGTACATAAAATGGGAGGCGAGTGGGAGGAAGGCCAGACGCAAATCAGAGCCCTGGTTCCGCCCAGGCGGTGGAGCCTGGGTGACCCCAGCTGCGAGGGCACCCAGCACAACAGTCAGAAAGGGCTGGTCTGGACGGTGCCTGGGAGCACAGAATCTGGGCCCCATCCCACAATGGAGGAAACCGAGGTCCAGATTCTGGTGGCATGCTCCCAGCTCTGCACCCGGGAGAGCCCACTCCACCAGGCCAAGCTGCATGAGGCCAGACAAGTTATGGAAGAAGCAAATTCCATAAAACACGCATTGAAACCCACGTAAGTAGCCGAGGGCTCACTCTACCCCAAACCAAAGAGGGAACTCTAAACCTGATTTATCTGAGGTTTAACGAAGTCAAGTTCAAGCCAGAAGCCCTCCAGGACCCCATCCGCCCCGTCCCTCAGCCTGTTCTTCACCTTCTGGAAATACAGCCCACCCCCAACCCACCCCACACACCCAGCCCAGCAGGACCCGTCCTCAGAGAGCACCCCCAACCTGTCCCAGGGCAACCATGGTGACCGACTGGACAGGGGCATCCCCCAAACATGACACTTCCAGTTTTAAAACCAATAAGGTCCCAGACACACCAGGGCAAGCAGATGACATTGCCCCGCTCCCAGGGGCCCTTTGGGAAGCCTCCTCCCTGCACCCACATAATGCTCTCCCTGTGCCTCCTATTTCTGACCACCTTCCTCCTCTACCCAGAACCACCGATGTACAGACCAAAACTTCCGTGAGGCCGGGGGGCACGGAGCAAGGGTCTTGTCCTCCTGCAGGGCCTTGACAGGGCCCCGTTTGCCTCGCAGCCTTCCCCAAAGCAGGAAGCGGAACGTGATAGAGACGTATTTTGTTAAGCACATGTGCGTTTGAGGCCTCTTCCCACCCGGCATTCCACTGCATCCGCCCCCAAAGAGCAGCTTTTAGGAGTTGACTTACGAACCACGAGGCCAGCACTGCGAGGGGCTCTCCTTCTGCGACAGCACCCGACGAGCCAGCGTTCAGCCCCAGGCACAGGAAGGAACCCTGGGGGCGGGGGAAGCCTTTGTTGGGACTAGCCCAAACACCCCCACCCCCGGCCCCAGGACACAGCTATACCGACGGGTGTGCGCCCTTCTCTGCCCCTGTCCCCGCTGTGCAGGATGGCAGGGAGACACCACCTGCGGGACCAGCTGCCAGCTGTCCTGTGCCCCCTGTGTCCTTTCCACAGGGACATTCTGGGCTGAATGTCTTCCTTTCTCCCCTTCCCCTCCCCACGTGCACCTTTTTTTTTTTTTTTTAAAAAAAAAGAGGGCAGCAGGGAACAAAACAGAGAAGCAAAAAGCGCCAAGCCACATCTGCCTTCTGCTGGGGTCAGTCCTCTGAGAGAGAACCATGAGCAAAGCATCTCCCTGGGACGTGCCCGACAGTGGGGACCCTGGGACGCAGCGAGAGATGCTGACCATCCCAGGACATCCTGGCTGGAGGCTGAGCAGAACCAGGGGCTGGAGCTGTCACCACCCACTTTGCACACTTCCCCGAATGTCCCTGTCCCTGGCAAGAGGCTGGAGACGAGGGGCTATGAGGGACCCCTCCTCCCTGTCCTTGTCCTTTCTGACCCACCCTGCACCGGGACCACAAGCCGTCCTGGCCCAGGACCCCAAGGCTCAGCTGCTGATGGACTTGCTCCCACCCTGCAGACACCATCTGCTGCCTGTCCTGCCCTCACCACTCACACTCGTCCCTCCACCTTCCAGCTTCATGATGTCACCAACATCTCTCGCAGCTGATGTGCCCTTTCTTTTGTCTTTTCCTCCATCATTCCCCAGTTTAGTGGGATTCAGAAGAGGCAGCATGAACCCCCATGTCCAGTCCTGCGTCTGAAGCTGGAAGTCCTTCCCATTTACAGGAAGTCCTTTGTCAACGGTGACAGCTCCAGAATTTCTCTCAAGGGGTCTGAGGGGCTGCAGTTCCAATGGTGGGGACAGAGGTTGCCAAGGGGGCCTGCCCTTACCCCACTCTTGCCTAGCAAGCAGGCCCTATCATACCTAGACCTTCTAGCAGGCAGGGCCTGGCAGGTGACGGAAGACTTCTCAGGCTGAGTAACTGGAGAAGCATTCTTTTAAGGAACTATTTACAAAAATATAAGCAGGAAGTTTAAAGAAACCGGTTACAATAGCTCTGGAGCTGGCAACAGCTGGGGGATGCCGCCGTTGACCCGGGTAGCTAGGGGGACCTGGAGAGAGGGACGCGCGTCCCTGCGGGGTTTCTTCCGAAGCAGAAGCCAAGGCAAAGCTCAGCGGAGGTGTTTATTGGGAAACAACTCTGTGAACGGGTGGAAGGTGAAGTGCCCTGAGTCACAGACCTGACAAAGGCCATCTGTCCAGCCCTGCGGGGAGCTTGGAACAGGGGGTGTCCGAGGGCCAGGCCTCCCCACCCACCTCGCAGTTCCCAGGTGGGCCCCGCGTACCGGGAACTTGACCCTGGCAAGACATCTTGCCAGATGGGTGTCGGCCACGTGCAACCCTGCGAGCAGACAGGTGGGAGCCACGTGCTGACCACGCCCCGCTGCCAGGCAGCCGTCCTCCCTGGAGGGAAGTGGAGGGGAGAAGGGCACGGAGTCCCCCACCTGCTGCCCCCTTCTCCTGCTCTCCCTCAGATGGCAGAAAGCAGGAAGCCCTGGGGGCCGCACAACACCGAGCGGCCCAGGAAGGACGGGGTCCGGTGTGGGGCACCTGCAATGGTCAGCCCGCGCCACAGACCACAGAGCGGGGCCTGTCCTCTGCACACCTGCAGCTTCCCTCCCTTATCACTGCCGTTGGCACTTGGAGGGGCTTGGGGAGCCTGGGGGACATTACAGGAGGCCGAAGCAGAGAGGAGCTCACACTCACCCTCACACACATATAGACACACAACATACCACATTCTCAGCTCACACGTGCACACACGCACCGTGCACACACACACATATACACACAACACACATACACACCACATTCACACACCCGTGCACAAGCCATACGCGCTTTGTTGCTACGATGCTTTTCCAGCTTTCTGCAGTGTCTGTAGATGGTGGTGCCCTTTAGTCTTCTACCCCTTCTTCAATTAATTTTCATAACATATACTTTTCCAGAAAATTCTCTCTCCAGCCCCACTTTCAAACGCTTCGTGTAGAGCTGTAGGAATTATTCTCATCCCATGCTGTTTTCTCTGAGCCTGTTTTCATGGGGCACATCCATGTTTTCTTGTACTTTCCTTGATCAGCTGGCTAGTAATTTATTCTATTTTTCTAAAAAGTCAGACTGTGGTTTCTTTTATCAATTCTATTATGTTCTGTTTTCTAAGTAGTTATTGCTGCTATTATCCCTTCATCCTATTTCCTTGGGTCTGTTTGGTTTTTTTCCCTTTTGAATAATTTCTTTAATTAATTTCTTTTGACAATTTCAAAACTATAGGCTTATCTTCTCAGGGTAGTACAAGCTACAGCCAATGAGCCCGCACGTGTAACCTTCCTCTTTCATTCTTTCCTAAATATTTTGTCATTGCTGACTTGATTTTTCCCTTTTATCCAGGAGATGATTGTTTTAATTTCACAAGAAGTCCCTGTTCTGTTTCTAATTTGTTCTTTCATTTGTATTTTCACTACATCTGCAGTAGTATCTCGGCCATTTAGGATTTACAGGGGCCCTCGTCTGCTGCGTACGGTTATGAGACTGACTTTTGGATTCATCTGTTATTCACTTCCCTGATACCCTTCTTTGGTGGCTGACTTGTCCGGCACTGAGTGCAGAGACTGATGGGCAGGGCTGGGGGTGGGGCAAGGAGGAGCACCTCTGGCAGGAGCAGGGGCATTTGCCCATCCATGGGGAAGGGAAGGCCAGACACTGCCTTTCTAAATACTGAACCCCCTGCACAGAATTTCTGGGCTGCGGGGGGAGGGGTCTGGATTCTGGAGCCTGGCCATCAGGACCACAAACTCCCCGTGGAGCCATCAGCCCCACTGAGCAGGGAAGGGAAACTGAAGGGTTTGCGTCAGCGAGAGAAGCAGGACTGGTCGCACCCCACCCCACCCCTGGGTCCTCACCGGCACACCTGAAATAGAGGGACAGCAAGGGGGCTGTGGGGCCACACTCGGCAGAGGCCGCTGACTCAGAGCTGGGGCTGCCAGACTTTGAGCGGACAGACCCAGCCTGAGCAGGGGCACTGGTGTAGCAGGCAGCAAAGGACCAGGGCCCTCTCCCCTTGAGGAGAACAAAATCGGATCTCAGACGTGCCACCAGTCTTGGCCAGTGGGCATTTCAGATGAATGCCTTCTCTTTCACTTGACGTGACCTTCTCTCTGTATAGCGCAGAGTAATTAATAAACCACCGAGCCCACTTCCCTTCGGTCCACACCATCAATCAAGGACTAAGAGATGACTGGTCGAGTTTCTCACAAATGCATTTATGACCATTTCTTCTTGTAGCTTTGATCCTTTTTCAAATAAATACGGTTATCATACTATCCACAATTTTAGGAAAACGTATAACTTTATTGTGTGTTGACCCTTCATCAGTATAAAGGAACCT
Source organism: Meles meles (assembly GCF_922984935.1). NCBI lineage: Eukaryota > Metazoa > Chordata > Mammalia > Carnivora > Mustelidae > Meles > Meles meles. The sequence continues at coordinate 45,512,133 of NC_060074.1, read as the reverse complement.
TCCTGATGCCATTCAATATTCTTGCTTTGAACTCAGTTTTCCTGGTGTGAACACACAGTAGATCAGGGATCAGGGCAAAGCTTAGGTCCCAGTGGGCAACGACACCCACCACCATCATTCGGACGGAATTTTATGTTTCATCAGGCTCTGCTCCCCGCCGGCTTTTCCTTCTCTGATGCACATCTTCAGCTTACTGTTGCGGTCCCCCTTCTGGTTGTGAGAACAGATCGCTAGTAGCTGTTGTCGGACTGAGAACACACACGCACGGGAAGTGAGTCCAAAGCCCGAATGGTAAACGGCACGGTAAGACGCAGTCCCGGCGGTGGGTTCAGAGCCCTGGCAGGCGCGTCCTCTCTGAGCTGTTACAGACTGACCCAGGTCCCTGCAGACATCCCTTGGGGAGCCGTTCAATCACACCTCTATCTGTTGCTGTTTAGTGGGGGCTTGTGTGGACGGGGTATGGAAGTAAGGGGTGAGCGGGTGTCTCTGTCTGGTGGAGGCAGACAGACAAGTAGACGGGCACCACCTGGCCTGAGCACCAGGGTGCCGTATACAGTGGCGTCTAAGTGTGCAGGACACTGCTCCAGCTGGTACCAGGACGCACCGGTACACAGCATGGGCCCTGCCCAGTGTAGTGGGAACAGTAGGTTAAGTCACCACAGTTCAAGGCCAGAGTTTCCCAGACGAGTGGTCGGTGGGGCTGGGGAGAGGGGCCCTCCAGGCAGAGGGGACGGAGAGCACAGGCAGGGTCCTAGAAGGGGGTAGAGCCCCACTTAGGAGCGGCGGACGTAGTCGGTCAGAACCGCCGGACAGGGCACGTGCTGGGGCCTCCCAGCCAGGTTACTGGGCTATTTCAGATCCGTGAGATGCAGGGGCTTGACTATATGGTTTCTGAGACTTACTTCAGTTTCCATTTTTTATCTTCAAACCTCTTTTCCTTCCCAGGGCTCCACAGGAAAGAGAGGGTTGGTTGGTCCCATTAGTGTGGGAGGCACACACAGCCCTGTCTTCAAACGCATGTTAGCTCAATCCAGACTTTCCATGGCACACGCTCCCGGGTCACCTTCATCAGGCCCGTGTCAGGGTCCCCTCAGTCGGCGCTCACGCCCACCTGCTGGCGCTGCTGAGGAAACACCGCGACAACAGCCCACCACACTGTGCGCCCCCTCATGGCTCTCCCCACATTGGAGGGACGCACGCTCATGCCACATGCCACACACACGCACCACACGCACATACGCATACACCACACACATATGCATGCCCACAGCACACATTCCACATGCACATCACATGCACACACACACATCACACACACCACACACTACCACACACATGCCACACACGTCACATGCACAGACATCACATACATACACATAGCGCACACCACACCACACACTTGCCACACACACACACACCACACAGATGCCACATGCACATACACACACACCACATACACACGCATGCCCACACCACATGCACATACACACATCACACACATACACATACCACACAATACTACACACAGGGCACACACAGGCCACATGCACATACACACACACACCACATACCACGTACACACACACACTTCACACATGAGACTCAGGAGATGGTCTCTCTTCGGGATTGTGCACGGTGATGCGGCTTGAGCTACTGGTGGCCTCCCTGTGACCAGAGAGCCTGTGAGGACAGTCCAACCGGGAGGCTGAGGGAAAGGGACAGAAAGGGTAAAGCATCCTTTTGCTCGAACCCAGTTCTCCCGTCTTGACTTCACACACACAGAAGCATGTGTGTCATGTGGGTGGGGGACAGTATGTGGGGGTGTGCGGAGTGTGGGTACGGTGCAGGTGGGGGGTATAATATGATTTCGGCGAAGAGCTGGGGGGTGTTTCTGGGGTAATGTGGGGGAGGTGTGTGGGGTCTGTGTAAGGGGATGGGCGTGAGGTGAGACACGTGTGTGGGAGGAGTTAAGGCACCTGCTGCCTGGGATCGCCTGTGAGGGTCCCAGGCCAGTGGGAAGCCCGAGAACCCACAGCCTGGCCAGATGCACTCCCTGCGGCCCTGAGCAGAGCCGTGCTTCCCCACACTCCAGGGGCGAGGACAGAGAGTGTGGGGCAGAGCAAGGCAGCGGCTTGGGGGCCCCTGCTCCGTGTGACTCTCATGGGGAACAGCGCCCAGTGGCCGCCGGGGCCCAAAGTGCCCGGGGAGGCAGGCGGGAGCTGCAAGTTATAGTCACATTCTGGAGTCCTCAGGCTCTGGACTTCAAACAAGCGCCTTCCCGACACCTCTGTCTTTGACCTGCTTGTAGCCATGCTCCCCATGCCCACAGGGGATTAGGGGGGCCCTTAGATCTCCCTCAAGCCTGCGGTGCCGGCGTCTTCACCCCATCCATCAGAGATGAAACCACCAAGGGGGCACTGCAAGGAGACAGGACATCCTGGGGCTTGGCCACAAAAGAACCCCTGAGACTCCAGTAAAGGAAAAACCAGGGCCGGGGAGAGAGGGAATGGGAAAGAGAAGCTGCTTCCAGAAGGAATAGATTTGTGCATGTGCTTTGATCCTGCTCTGATTTTTATTTGTTTTAGCCACATCCTTTTCACTGCACCACTCAGCTCAAGGTGCTTTAAATTAGATGGAGCTAGGAAATACCCTTCCCCAGCCCCACCCCTTCCCTGCGCACAGGCTGTGGTCTTCCGTCAGTGTGAGATGGATAATCACGCCATGCTCAAATATAACTGGAACAGACTGAGGCAAATAAATAAACTCAAAAGCACCACATGCATTTGGAATGCCCTTAGCCGTGGTTTCCTAACACACGGGCAGACAGCTAACTCTCAAGGCAAACAAAAGTGGCAGTATTTACCCAGCTTTGATTTGGGGTGTGGTAAGAGCCCCTAACTCATAGATCGCAGCCGAATGAATTTGCACACAAATCAGTCTGTGTTATCACACATCTGTCTTCCCTTCTCTGCATTCCTTCCTTCCCTGGATTCATCGCCCCTCCTTCTCCCCATCTTTAGTGGGCCCGTCCAGATGTCACAGTGTACTGAGAGCAGAGAGATTGGGCCGTGAGAAGTGAGCCTAGAACATCTGATCAAAAAAGTGAACGAGGGACGCCTGGGTGGCTCAGTTGGTTGGACGACTGCCTTCGGCTCGGGTCATGATCCCGGAGTGCCGGGATCGAGTCCCGCATGGGGCTCCCAGCTCCACAGGGAGTCTGCTTCTCTCTCTGACCTTCTCGTCGCTCATGCTCTCTCTCACTGTCTCTCTCAAATAAATAATAAAATATTAAAAAAAAAAAAAAGTGAATGAGTACCAGCCTGGCCGCTCCATTTTGGCTCAGCAGTCAGGAGAGACCCGTCTACTGACAACTTTCTCCCTGGTGCTCTAGTTAAAGAGACTAATGCCTTGGGGCACCTATCGGGGGGCCCTGAAGTGAATCTCTTATCTTTTAACACTTTCTCTGCAAACCTCACTCCTACGATCAGTCATCAGTCTTCAGTCGTCTGGCCTTGGAATTCTCACCTACCCTCCAGGGAGCCATCTTGTCCATTTCTGCCTCATGGAAACTCACACATCAGCTCTGCCCCGCCCCAACTGCTGAAGGCTGCTGGGATAGCCTCAAGGTCATCAGCCCCAGCACAGAGGTGACACTTCATTGTGCCAAGATGATGAAAGCTGCTGACACAGTAGGTACTGGATAGCTAAAGGCTTTGAAGAGTATCTATTCTTGGTGATGAACAGAAAGACCCCTTAACTTTAAATATGTACAGTTATAAATAATATCTTAATCATGTTTTTCTTGTGATTCCATTAGGTTCACATGATGAACTGTGAGCTTGCCATGCTTCTGGCAAAGTTGCTACAGCCTGACACCCTGGGAGTGTATGTCTCTCTCTTTGCTCTCTTTGGAGACTCTTTGGCTGCTGAGTATGCATTCTCCCTGTCTGTAATATGGCCCCACTTTCCTGGTAGGGAATCAGCCTCTCCCTGTTGCCTGTGGTCTGTCGGGAGGTGTATTGTTCAGGGTTCTCCAGAGACCCAACAGGATGTATATATACAGAGAGATTTATTTTAAGGAATTGGCTCATGTAATTGCGGAGGTGCGAGTCCAAAATCCACAGGGTAGACCAGCAGGCTGGAGACCAGAGAAGGGTGCAGCTGAGTCCCAAAGGCTGTCTGCTGGCAGAATTCCTCTTTGCTCAGGGGAGGTCAGTCTCTGTTCAGTTCAGGGGTTCAGCCAGTTGGATGAGGCCCACCCACACTATGGAAGGCAAGCTGCTTCACTCCAAATCCACAGATTTAAATGTTAATCTCATCCAAAAACACCTTCGTGGAAGTATCTAGATTAAGACTTGAACAAATATCTGAGCACTATGGCCCAGTCTAGTTGACACACAAAATTAACCATGACAGGGTAAGCCCAGGCAACCGGCTTCCATTACAGAAGTAGCACGGTGTGGCACGCACCCTCACTCGAGCTGTAGGAGCTGAAGGGCGGGTGTGGGGGTCCACGCCCTCCCCTAACACCATGCTGTAGCACTTCCTGCCTCCTGCTTGCCGGCCTCTCGAGCCCCCTTGACTTCTATTCATTCCACACCTGGCACCCAGTCCTCGGTGGATTCCGAGAGCATCTCACCTCTCCCCCCAACAGACACGCTCAATATCCTTCCAATAAAACCACCTGGGATGGAGCCCAGTCCTTGAAGATAATTCTCAAGAGTTGTTTTCCATTTATTCCCACACGTCTCTTTTGAATTCTTTCTTCTTAGGTCAATGCTAATTTACAATTCCCAAGAAAATCATCCATCTCATCTGAGGCTTTATTGTATTAGGATAGAGTTTGGGGCAGGGACAGTAGTGCCCATAAATATTCAGCCTGCTCCCCAGCCTGCCCCATGCCCTCGCAGGGTCACATGACTGGTCTGACCAATGGCCTTTGAGCACATGTGCTATGGGCCAACATATAGAAGAGCCCGTGTGTCATTCTCCAGAGGTCTCTTCCTTGCTATCCTATCCCAGAGGGTAGAATCTCGGTCAGTTTGGGTCTCTGGCTTTCTGGGTGGAGCAGAGTCCCTGCTGACATACAGAGACACGCAGCCTGAAGAAGAAATGTATCCATGTGGTTTTAAACCTCTGAGACACTACTGTTGGTTATAGCTTGTTCCTAATATCAATTATTTGTATATCCTGCCTAAAAATATCCCCTCCTCCTAAAGAACACAAAAATAGGAGCACCTGGGTGGCTCAGTGGGTTAAGCCTCTGCCTTCGGCTCAGGTCATGATCTCAGGGTCCTGGGATCAAGGCCCGTATCAGGCTCTCTGCTCAGTGGGGAGCCTGCTTCCCCCACACCTGCCTGCCTCTCTGTCTACTTGTGATCTCTGTCTGTCAAATAAATAAATAAAATCTTTAAAAAAAAAAAGAACACAAAAATATCCTCCTTTACCTCCTTCTGAAAATATTGTCTTCCTCGCTTACACCAAATCTTTAATCCAGCTGGAATTTCTTTTACGTATGGAATAGAGGGGGTTATTACTTTTTAGATAACATTATTTCCCCTGTGGATAACCAGTTATCCAAAATCTTGTATTCCATTTTCCCTACTTATTTGAAATGCCACCCTTATCGAATGCTAAATTCCTCCATATCAAGGATTCCACCTCGGGCTCTCTGCATTGGTGACTATGAACTAACTAGAATTAGCAGGTTGTTGGATATGTTTAGGGAAGTTGCTTGTCACCCAATCACACTCGGGTCAGTATCTACTCTGGACACACAGGATGAAAGGGACAGGCGCCTTATTCTATGTGAACGTGTCTAAGAAGGATGAAGTTATCGGAAAGCTTGCAGAGAACAAACTAGAGATTGGGATGCACGTGAACCAAAAGTCTTACTAAGGAAGGTCAAAGGGATTTGCCAAATCCACTTGAAGAACAAAAAGTGAGAGCTTTCTGATGAAAAGTGCAGAAGAGGGCAGGGACACAAGCTCCTTGGGAGCCTATCCGCCTCCTCGTACCCAGCTCTGGAATGAAGATGCAATCTTAGAGGCAGTGTTCTTGATGCCAGGACAACCCTTGAGACCAGTGAGGTAGAAAATGCCAGATAAGACCCACTCTGCTCTCAGGCACATCCGGGATGCTAACTGGGACCTGGGCCCTGGCCCCTGGTCTTACAGGCCTGGGCACAGAGGAACACCAGCAACTACAGCCACAGTCCTCCTGTATCAAAGGAACAATCCAGTCAAGCAGCTCACAACATCAAGGATGGACAACCCGGCTCCTCCTGGTTCTGTCTTCTCTTCGTTAGACTACAACTCCTTCTGACAAAAGAGCTGGAAGAGCCCCTGATGGAAGAGGCAGCAGGAAATGCGGATAGTGCAGTGGGGTTTCTACCTCTCTATGAGTTCCCGGGAGTTTCCTGCTGGGATGGCGGGTCTCCCCCACTCCAGCTCACACCCTCCTGGAAGGCATCTTGCTCCACTAAACCCAGGGCGAGCCCCAGCCCAGACAGGCTTGAGTGCCATTGATAAGATGTGGTTTCAGGCCCCACTTCTTGTCTCCCCAGCTGCAGCACCTTCTACTGGTTGGGTCTTCTAGGACCGGACACGGTGACCATTTTCACCTAAGCCATCAAGCCCATCATATACCCAGGAACCTGGGCTGCTGGCTCCTTGGGTTCACCCATCCAATCAAGCCAGAGAACACATAACTCCCATCCATCTGCCTCCCTTTGCCACACAGCCTTCCCACAGAGGGCTGGGTCCGTGAGCAGCCTTAGCGTCCCAGGTCATCTGTCACTCGAGCCAGCCAAAAGAACCGCCAAGAAAGGGAAGCTCTTGCCAGCATTGGAGGTGGGAAATGATGAGATCCAAACTGTATTTCAGGGAAATATGCTCTCCAAGAAAGGATCTGGACCAAGCTGGGTAATTCATTTGCTTGAGATCTCAGAAAACAAAGGGTTCTGGAAAAGTCCAAGCATTGGTTGTCAGGAAGGTTTGGATTTCAACCTCAGCTCTGCCTCTGAGCTGCATGACCTCCAACAACTAGCCAACCTTCTCCCACCACTAGCTGTTTCTCCTGGATAATAGTGACAAAAGCCCATGTGAGCCGGGTGGTACAGGACTGTGCCCTTGAGTGGGTGGGCCAAGCTTGATACATGGTAGGCACTCAGTCAGTGGCCCTGTATGTGTGGGCAGAAGCTGTGGCCCATCGTGGGGGTTTCCTGCCATTTCTGGCTAGAGGGGTCCATTGTGGGAGCAATCAGTGTCAAGTTGTTGTAAACAAGGAGGCCCTCTCCACTTACCCCAGCTTCCCGAGAATGGGAGGTCCCTTCTCTTTGATTTTAAGACTTCAGCATGAAGAATCATGTGCTGTGCAAACACATCATGCAAAGCCCTCCAGAAACTGTTGAGTTAGGGCTGAACAAGAGGCCTCTCTTGTCCACAGTAAGACCCCCACTGTGCCCCCAACATGCTGAGTGTAGTAGCCATGTGAGGGTACCCCGTGAGCAGGCCCATCTCATCTACCCACTAAGGGAGTCCGCAGTGCTCTGGAGCTGGCTTTCCTCAGCCTGGATCATTACAGACACAGGTCAGCTCAGGACCCTGGCCAGACTCCCAGGACCCTGGCCAGACTGCCACGACCCTACCGGAGACCCTCATTAACCCTGGGGCTGGGAGACCCAGCCAGCCCAGAGCTGACCCTGAGGATCATTGTGACAGCATCAGAGACAGAGAAATGTGAGAACAACAAGGCAGAGGGCACCTCCGTGGGTGCTGTGAAGGCCACCACCCTCCCAGGCGACAGAGAAGGGGCCCCCTGCCAGGCCAGTGCTGCTGATGCTGGGACAGACGCCGCCCCTTGCCTTGGCTGTGGGAAGCCACAGGCAAGAGTTTGGGAATCAGCACCCAGACCCGCACCCCTCCCTAACTCTCTCCTAAGCAGGGCTATTAAAACCCCTTCTGGCCTCCAGATGCACGCCTGCAAGCTATTTCCCTTTTGTTATTTCAAGCTCCGGGCCTTGATCTTTTGCCACTTTGGAAGAAGCAGAGAAACAAAGAGGTCTGGTGCCGTTGCTTAATAGCAAGGCGGGCTTTCCAGCTTGGGGCCAGCGTTCATATTCAAGGTGCAGACTACTGAGCCATTGCTTTGGGGCAGAGGCAGGGGGATGTGGCAGGAGCATGAGCTCTGATATGATTCCAAGAGCACTCAGCTGCTCTCCCCTGCAGCCTGCAGGCCTGTACTCACTAGAGGGAGCAGGTCCGCCCTGTTGTCGCCCTTCTTGCGGTGGCTGCTGGAAGACAAGAGGTGAAGGATGAAGCTTCTGACGTCAACAAAAGCCCAGAATGGCTGGGCTCCTGCGTTCTTGACACTGCTTTACTTGTCCAGTCGATTGTGCAGGACGCCCTGCGGCACTGTGTTAGCTGATGACCTTTCCTCGGCATTTTAGGAAGAGCACTCAATGACGAGTCCGCAGACCTTTACTCTGACTCTAGGTGAGCAGGGCCTGTGTTTGTCTTGTTGGCTGCCTGGACCCTGGCTCTGAAAGAGAGCTTGGCCCCGAAGGGGACCCAGCAGACACTTGCTGAGTGATGGAAATCCCAGCACTGCCACGGGGAGCCCGCGCAAGCCTGGACATCTCATCCATTCCCTTGCTCATTTATTCATGCTCTCGGTGAGCACACTCAGAGCCCGTCCTGCTTACAACAGGAGGGGCAACCCACCTGGAAAGTGTGAGGCACACACTAGCTGGGGGCCTCCAGCTGGACAGCCAGTGAAGAGACCACTTCCTGAAACTGCCATGAGGGGCTTGCTGCAGAGGGCAGATGGAGGCAGCTCTGAGAACCAATAGGGAAGAATAAACAGGATTCAGGTTACGCTGGGACAAGTGACAGCCACACCCTCAGCTCCGTCCACACCAAGTTACAGAGCAGGTGGGGGAAGGGCTCAGTGTGGTTGATTCGGGAAGTGACTGGAACAGGTGGTAGTGTGCCAGGCAGAGGGCGGGTGGTGTCTGGAGATCAGGAGGGTGGTCTGGGCTGGAGGCTGGGACCTGAAGCCACATGAATGTGGGGCAGTAGAGGCTGGAGATGGAGGGAGTCCGGAGAAGCATCCATATCCGGGGCGGGTGGAGGGGAAGGCTAAGAAACGGAAAGTAGGCAGAATGTCAGGTGGGGGTCTTGGGACTGGCTTCTCCTGCCCTAGGGAAATCCAGTTACCTCTAGGGCCTCCTGTAGGAGGGGAAGGTCCCAAGACAAAGGGACAAAGGTCCCACCCTCATCATAGACTGGTCCCCACAAACACTCTTCCCCACTTTGGTCCCTATAAACCTGCTACTCATCCCACATTCTCCTGGTCCTGGGGCCTCAGGCTGTGGCCACATCTTCCTGATCCCGTAGAAACGTGAGCCCGTGCAGTGAGAGCCACAGAAAATATCTTTCTTCCTAGATGTCTTTGTTTTCCACAAGATGTCATTACTCTTGGATCAAAAAAGGACAGAGCACCAGGCTGGAGACTGAAGGGTCTGGGCCAAGTTTCAGCTCTGCTTCTAGGTCAGCGGTGACATCTTCTCTTGGCCTCATTCTCTTCTGGGTGATTGACAGAATGCCTGTGTGCCTCCACAGGGGGTCAGACAAGTACCAGTTGGGTATGAAGAGGAATGTTTTATTCATGGTCAGCATAAGGTGAGCATAAAAGATTGTATCATTGTTATCCACATCATCACACCACTGTCAACACACCACGGTCATCACACCAGCACCATCATCACCATCATCACCACTATCATCATCATCACCATCACCACCAGCACCACCAGCACCACCATCACTGCCATCATCACTATCACCATCACCACCACCACCACCACTATCACCATCACTATCACCACCATCATCACCACCATCATCACTACCATTTTTACCATCACCACCATCACCATCATCACCACCATCACTGCCATCATCACTATCACCATCACCACCACCACCCCCACCACTATCACCACTATCATCATCACCGCCATAACCATCACCATCATCATCATCATATGCATCATGACCATCACCACCACCACTACCACCATCATCATGAACTTCACCACCACCATCACTATCATCATCACCAACACCATCATCCATCCTGCACATGAAGTCCTGCCACCATCTCATCCTGCCAAGTGGTCTTCCTGTGACAGAAAACACATACAACCATCTGAGTCAGCCCCCCCCCCATTTATGGACAATTTTGCTAACAGAAAGTTCTTTGTGTTTTTGTTTGTTTGTTTCAGTTGTAATCAGTCTCACATTCCCATCAACAAAAAAAAAAACAACAACAACAACAACAACAAAAATCAACATCCCTCCTTCAGGTGACATTTTTAAAATATTTTAAGACAATCATTGCCTGTTTTATCCCAAACCAAATAGTTTCTTCAACCATTCCATTTCAACTTGTAAATCCCAATCCCATCATTTTGAGATAATTATTCCCAGTGTTTTTGTCATGTGTTTCTTCTGTTATTATATAATATATACATAGATAGGTAGATAGATATATTTACACCAGTCAAGCTGTAAGATTCATCTTATGACTTGTCTTTTTCATGGAATGTATCAACCACATGTTCACGAAATGTCCCTCTAAAATAACATCCTTCTCCTCTTTCCAAAATGTCTGACAGTCTCCCCTGCTCCTTATTTTCTTGGTGGTTTCTGAGAAGTCATTGGAAGAGAACTGCCAGACCCTCCACCCCCAATATGCACCCCTCACCGGTGTCTGCATCCATACCCTGGGCCTTCCCACCTGTCCATGCTCTTCCCCCTGACCACCCCCAGCCCGGGCCTAAGAGCCCTCAGCACACCTCTCCAGGGTCGGTCTCCTGATAGGTCCCCTTTCTCTCCTTCAGTCCTTCCCACTGCTGTCACTCCCTGCAGCATGAAAGCACAAGGTGGTTTGCCCTGTCCAACCCCCTTCCTCTACCAGCACCCTCAACCTATGGCATCACGCCTCTTTACAGCAAATGCCGCAGATGGCTGGGTACTCAATGTCTCCAGACTATCCATCACTACAATCAGACTTCAACCCCTCCACACACCCAGACAGCTCTTACCAACATCACCAGATTAGCTGTTAACAAGTCACTGGATTTGTGAATGATTAATAATTATTAATAATTCCTGGCTTTTATCTTACTCTACTCACTATGGGGATGAGGAACAGCAACCCAGACCAGTGCCAGCATTTGAATCTAAGCCAAGGTGAGGGGAAATGAGCAAGAAGGGCAGGGGTGGCCGACCTCATACCCTCTCTGCCACCCCATCTCCACCTGGCTCCCTTTGTGAGCTGACAGGAGTTGGGTACACGCTAACATACAAAGTCCCTGTCTTGGGACTTTCCAAACATGTCCCTGCAGAGGAGAAAGAAGAGAAGAGAGAAGGTCACGGAGCCCCAGTCCAGCTGTATCACCTACGTTTGAACCAACCAACCACACCAGTTAACTGTTCCCAGCCTGAGTTTCCCCAAATGGTTATCATGAGAATCAGAAGAGATGCTAGGACTGCCCGGTGCAGAGCTTGCCCCCAGAAGGGCCTTGCAAATGTGCTTGTCCTGAGGGCTCTGCAGTGAAAGGGCATGCTCCAGTGAAGGGGGACCATGGGGAAAGTGGTCGCTGCTGCTGGGGTCACCTTGGAGGCCTAGGGTTGCCCTTAGCTGGGCCCCTAGAGGACAGGTGAGCAGGACAAGCCAAAACTGGCCTGGGCAGAGCCTTTCTGTGACCCTTCTCCAGGGACCCAACCCCCCTCCATTACCTATCAAGTCAGCCTCTTAAAATGGGAACAGACTGATCCAGGAGAGGAAGGAAAACCTGGGTGAGGGAGGGCAGGCTCCAGCATGGGAAGGGAAGGGAAGGCAGGGTCTGGAAAGCTGGCTTTCAGTCCATCCCTGCCACTAGTCACGTGGGTCCATTTGCCCACCCGGGCCTTGCCTTCTGATTTTTAACATCAGGCCAGGCTGGACACGGTCCCATAGGCCAGAAGTTATACGCACATGCCTATGTGCAAGGGGAGTGGGGAGGGTATGTACACAGCCCTGGGAAGATCCCCACAGGACCCAGCACTGGAAACTGAACAGGAACATCAGATTCAATGGCCCAGCCACTGTGGCGGGTGCAGCCTCCCCTCTCTGGGCGGGGCAGGGGTCCTCAGAGAGCAGATGCAATCCCAGAGCCAGGAGGGACCCCTGCAGGACGGTGGGAACACCCTGACTTTTTCTTTGCTCCCTCTGCATAAGAGAGGCTGTAGGACATTGCCCAAATGCTGCTGATTGAGGAGTAGCTGACAGAGGCCCAGGGTGAAGATTAAAGCCATGGGTTAGCACTGTAGGAAAAGCTCCTGATAGGTCAGATCTCAAAGTTGGACGTTTAATTAATGAATCCCTCCAAGTAAAAATAAATAGATGACCCAGCTCAGCCCCATACCACAGAGGGGGTCAGGAAGGAGTTGAAATCTGCCCCACATATGGTGAGGCCAGGAATGTGTGTGGGTCTGCGTGTCTGTGCGAGTGCGTGTCTGTGTAAGTAAATACATCGATGTGTGTGTGAAATGTGTTTTAACATTAAGCACTTGGACCCTCCATTTTCCTTGGGAGGCGGAAGCTCTCAGAGTGAAAATCAGATGCAGGTCCAGGCACGATGGAGAGTCCAAGTCTGATTAAAGCAAGCCTCCTGCCTCTCCTCACTGGGGACTTAGGTGACCCCTGCAGATTCGAAGCAGCTTCTGCAGCCCTCATGTGTTTAGGAGGAGCTAACCATTATCCTGTCAAGTACGAACCATGAACAGTATATGTTTCCATTTAAACCTCCTGAGTCTGAGAGGGTATTTCATTCCATGAAAAACCATTGAAATCATGCAGAATTATGAGGAAACAGTCTATTGATTCATGTCAGTCCTTCCTGAACCTCTGACAAGATGAGAATTCTTTCCCGATGAGTCTCCAGCTCCAAAGTTGGATGGATGTTTTGACAAAGCAAGAGCTTTGATGTGAGAGAATTGCCATCATTTGGACTAACAGACATGCCTGCCCCATGAATGGACCAAGGAGATTTTCCATTGATTAGCCTCGACAAATTCCAGGGGCTGAGGCAGGGTTTTCTGCATCCTGGAGAGCCAAAGAAAAATGGCACAATAACGCACATTTATCAAAATACCAGACGTTCTTACACAAATCACACCCTAAAACACCTTCTCTCTTACTCACTTACAGAAAAAAATGAAGATAAAAATCAAAGTCTCTGAAATCAGGAAAAACCACAGCCCCATGATGGACGCTCTGGAGGAAACTAGCTGAGGGTGTGGAGAGAAGGCTCCTGGCAAAACCCCCAGGCCTGAGCTGTGGGAGGCACCGCAGGGCTCAGGCATACAGGACAGTATTTTCTGCTCTCACTGATTTGGGACAAATGGGAAACCCACATGAAACCGCTCACTCCAAGATGAGCAAATACAAGAAAGCCATCACCTTAACCTATGAAAAAATTCAAAATTAAAAAATCAAAATATAGGGGCGCCTGGGTGGCTCAGTGGGTTAAGCCTCTGCCTTCGGCTCAGGTCAAGATCCCACGGTCCTGGGATCGAGCCCCGCATCAGGCTCTCTGCTCACAGGGAGCCTGCTTCCCCCTCTATCTCTGCCTGCCTCTCTGCCTACTTGTGATCTCTGTCTGTCAAATAAATAAATAAATAAAATCTTTAAAAAAAAAAAAAAAAAAAAAAATCAAAATATAGCAAGAAAGCAGACAAAGAGACTTCAAAATACTTAATGCCTCATATTCTCGAGTAAATGAAAGAAAACATGCAAAAATATGTACATCAGAAAAAAATATGTATCTCTAGTACCTTTTTTCAAGTTCTATATATACATATGTATAGTCATTGGGCTTCATAAACACTGTGCTTATATTATCTTACTAATCCTTAGTCCATTTTACAGATTAGGAAACTGAGGCCCAAAGAAGTTAACTGATAATTATAAAAACAATAAACGTAAATGGGACAAATTCACTGCTCCTGTTTCTATTTGCTGTACAACAAATCACCTCAAACTTTAGTGGTATAAAAGCCATTTTATTCTGTAGCTCAGGAATCAGGGCAGGCACAGAGGGGATGGCTCATTCAGGTTCTACAGCATCTGCAGCCTCAGTCACTGTGACTCAAAAAGCAGGAGATGGCAGTGACAGCCCAACTGTAGCCTTGGGTCTGGGCCTCAGTTAGTCTTGATGTGGCCCTAGAACAGGCAAGTGTTACCGAGATGACTTATCTAACCAGTACGTGGGATGAGAAGACTGGAACTATTGGGAGCTAATTATGGACTGAAGGTCTGTGTCCCACCCCAAAACTCCTGTGTTGAAGCCTTAACCCCCGGCATGTCTGTATCTGGAGATGTGGCATCTAAGGAAGTAATAAAATGTTAAATGAGGAAGGTGAGGCCCTGATACAATAGGATTAGTGTCCTTATAAAATGAGACACCAGAGAGCTTGCAACCCCCCTCCCTCTCTCTTTCCCATGTTAGGACAAGGGCAGCTGTCTGCAAGTCAGGAAGAGAGTTCTCACCAGAAACTGACCATGCTGACACCCTGACCTCAGACTTTCAGTCTCTGGAACTGTGAGAAAATACATCTCTGTTGCTTAAGCCATCCAGTCTGTGAATTTTTGTTATGGCAGCCCAACTAGACTCATATGGGGCTTGTCAGAACTTCTCTCTCTTCAGGTGGCTTCTCCACATGGCTAGTTTGGACTTCCTTACAGTATAGTGGTCTCAGAGGAGTTGGATTGCTTACAAAGTGGCTGTCCCCTCTGACCTCCCCCCAAACAAGCATTCTAAGATACCAAAGCAAAAGCAGACAAGTTTCTTCCAACCTGACTTTAGACATCATGTAGCACCAATTTTCCTGTGTTCTGTTACCCAAAATAGTCACAGGGCCTATCCAGATTCAACAAAATTCAACAGAAGGGGGACTATAAACCTCATCTCTTGCTAGGAGGGGTGTCAAATAATTTGTGGCTACCTTTAGTCCACCATGTTAACCTTTTAGAGCAAAAGAATAACTCAAAAATCAGGAAAGACTGCATGGTTTTGTTCAGCTGAAGAAAATAAACACATTCCCAAATTACCAATGTGTCAAAGGAGGAATCAAAGGAAAATTAGTAAATATTTTGAGATGAATGAAAATGAGAACACAACATACCAAAACTTAAAGGATGCAGCTAAAGCAGTGGTTAGAGGGAAATTTATAGCTATAAATGCCTATATTAAGAGGAAAGATCTTCGGTCATAGGTGGGGTCTGTGAGGGGTGAGTAAAATGGATGAAGGTGGTCAAATGATATAAACTTCCAGTTATAAGATATCTAAGTCCGAGGGATGTAATGGACAGCATGAGGACTATAGTTACTAATTCTGCATTGTATATTTGAAAGTTACTAAGAGAGTAGACCTTTTTTTTAAAAGATTTTATTTATTTCACACAGAGAGAGAGAGATCACAAGTAGGCAGAGAGTCAGGCAGGGGGATGGGGAAGCAGGCTCCCTGCCAAGCAGAGAGCCCAATGTGGGGCTTGATCCCAGAACCCTGAGATCATGACCTGAGCTGAAGGCAGAGGCTTAACCCACTGAGCCACCCAGGTGCCCCAGAGTAGATCTTAAAAGCTCTCACCACAAGAAAAAATATTTATAAATATGTGTGGTTACAGGTGTTAATTTAACTTATTGTGGTGATCATTTTGCAATATACACAAATACAAAATCCTTATATTGTATACCTAAAACTAATACAATGTTATATATCAATTATATCTCAATCTAAATAAAAAAGAAATATCTCAAATCAATAGCTAACCTCCCACCTGAAGATGCTGGGAAAACAAGAGCAAACTAAAGCTGAAACAAGCAGAAGGAGGGAAATAAAAAGATTAGAGTCGAAAATAATGAAATTGAAAAGAGAAAAACAAAAGAGAATATCAATGAAACAAAAAGCTGGGTTCTTTGAAAAGATCAACAAATTTGACAAACCTTTAGCTAAACTAATCAAAAATGAAGACTCAAATTACTAGAATCATAAATGAAAAAGGAATCATACTAACCCTACATAAATAAAAAACATTATAAAGGAACTATTGTGGGAGCCTGTGTGGCTCAGTGGGTTAAGCCTCTGCCTTTGGCTCAGGTCACGGTCTCAGGGTCCTGGGATCAAGCCCTGCATCAGGCTCTCTGCTAGGCAGGGAGCCTGCTTCCCCCTCTCTCTCTGCCTGCCTCTCTGCCTACTTGTGATTTCTCTCTCTGTCTGTCAAATAAATAAATAAAATATTTTTAAATAAATAAATAAAGGAACTATTGTGAGCCATGAATTATGCATACAATATGCATATATTGTATAATATATATTATGAATAACCACATACCAAAAAACTATATAACTTAGATGAATTAGACAAATTCCTAGAAAGACACGAACTACCAAAATTAACTTAAAAGTAAATAGACCATCTGAATAGACCTATTGCAAGTGAAGAGACAGAAAAAGTAATCAAAAACCACCTACGAAGAAAAAAAGCTCAGACCCAGAGACTTCACCACTGAATTCTACCAAACATTTATAGATAAATGAACATTAATTCCTCACATACTCTTCCAAAAAAATAAAAGAGGGAGAATACTTCTCAATGACCTATGAGGCCATTATTATCCTGATACCAACACTGGAAAATCACAAGAATAGAGAACTACAGACCAATATCTTATATAAATGTGGATGACAAAAATCATCAACAAAATACTAGCAAACCAAATCTAGCAGCATATAAAAGAAACACACAACGTAACCAAGTTGGATTTGTCCCAGGAATTCAAGGTTGGTTCAACCTTGAATAGAATAAAAACCTATCAATAGAATAAAAAGCAAAAATCACAGGATCATTTCAATAGATGCAGAGAAAGCATCTGACAAATTCCAACACCCTTTTGTGATTTAAAAAAAAACTCAACTGGAAACAAAAAGGAACTTCCTCAAGATAGTAAAATCAAGCTACAAAAAGCCCACAGCTAAATTCACATGCAATGGTGAAAGATTGGGTGTTTTCTCTATAGGATCAGGAAGTAGCAAAGGTGTTTGCACTCACTGTTTCTTTTTTTTTTTTTTTAAGATTTTAATTATTTATTTGAGAGACAGATAGTGAGAGTAAAAGAGAGAGCACAATCAGGGGAAGGGGCAGAGGGAGAGGCAGACCCCCAGCTGAGCAGGGAGCCCACCGTGGGGCTCGATCCCAGGACCCTGGGATCATGACCTGAGCCAAAAGCAGATGCTTAACCAACTGAGCTACCTGGGCACCCCTCACCATTTCTTTTCAACATTGTACTAGAAATTCTAGCCATTGCTGCCTTAACAGATTAAAGATGGGCACAAATTCTTTGACATTCCTTCCATCAAGTCATCTATAGAGATAGTTTTACTTATTCCTCTCCAACCTTTTATGCTTTTTATTTATCAATGCCTTTTATTTATTGATGCCTTTTATCTATTGATTTCCTGACTGGCTGTCAGCGAGGGACCTGCATTCCTCTTTACACTTTCCTTTTGGCCCCCTCCAGCAATGATGGGTCCAGTGCTTCCAGCCCTCTGACTTCTTTGAAAAAGCACAAGATCTACCAAGAAACAAAGACCTCAGTCCTATAACCACAGGCACTGAAGCAGGACACCAACCTAAATGAGCTTGGAAGCAGAAGAGCCCAAACAGGTCTACAGGTCTACATCTTAACTGTGGATGCTGAGCAGAGAACCCAACTAAGCCAAGTCAGATCTCCAACCTAGAGAACTGTGAGCTCACAACCAGAAGCCGTTAAGCTAAGGCTGTGATGATTTGTTATGGCAGCAACAGATAGCTAATACACACTCCCCCCCCCCCCCCCCCCGTGACTACTGATGATCTCCTCCAAGACCCTGCCTGGTACATCAAAGTAGGGGAAAGAAAAGCTCATGTAGGCCTCAGGTGTGGCATTCCTGCTTCTTTAGGAAAATACCTTTCATGGGCCTGTGTGGCCCCAGGACAAAGCATGGAAGAAAAGAGTGAAGACAAAAAAGCAAGAGGTTAATCTGCATGGTAAAGTGGACCCCAGTGGACCCCCGATCATTCACCTGGAGGGTATTTCCTCCCAATGCTTCTGTTGCTTTGTTTCACCCAAACCTTCTGGAACTTTGGGGGCACACAACAGCCCTCTGTTAAATGTTTTGAGGAGAGTAAAAGTAAAGGAATGTTGTCCTTTACAATCTCTGCCTTAAAGGCACCACAGTGCAGGAAATAAACCAGCGAGCAAGCTATCCAAAGTCAACTGAGACAGGTGAAGACTCCCAGCAGACTACAAGGGGCTCAGAACTTCAAGACAGTTTATTTGGGTTTCAAAGGAGTGACCCCAGAAGTTGAAGAACTTTGGAATATCCAGGCAGCAGATTTGGGGGTCATTTTTTTCAGCTTGTTCTTGCTTCAAGATTGTTTTTTCTTAGTAACTTCCCATTCTATGGATATAATCTTTTTCATTCTCTCTGAGAATACTAATATAATTCTTTTTTTTTAAGATTTTATTTATTTGACAGAGATCACAGGTAGGCAGAGAGGCAGGCAGAGAGGGGAAGAAGCAGGCTCCCCGCTGAGCAGAGAGCCCAATGTGAGGCTCGATCCCAGGACTCTGGCAGAGGCTTTAACCCAATGAGCCACCCAGGTGCCCCACTAATATAATTCTTTTAATTTCAATTTTTAAAATGAATTTGACTTAACTAATTAGAATATTTCATTGTAATTTAATTTAAACATTTTTGATGTTCCCCCCTGAGCTGTGCCTACTTTTCTCAGAGCCGACTGCTCTGTCTGGGATCTCCATACTGAGTCTTCCATGCTATCAGTCTCCCTCAATGTCAGCTGTCCTAGACATCTGAACAGTGGACTATGGCAGGGAAAGCTGAGTGGCCGCAGAGGCAGCTGCAAGCTTCATCATCATGGAGAGCACCCACGGGCCTTGCCACAGACTCCTGGGCATGGGGCAGGCCTCAGCTGGGCAGAGCTGCCTTCCTTCCCTTTGTTCCTTTGGTGTCCGATGGGCCCCTCCAGCGGTGCTGTTTCTCCCTTGCTCTCACTTCCCACATGAGGGTCCCCTCCTCAAAGACTGAATATGGGATCCCCATGTCAGGCTTTATGCAAAGGGGACATCTCCTCTCCAGATTTGCCCACAACTGAGACCCCTGCCTCCATATCCCCAACATAACGCAAAACCACCCTGCATGCAAACCACGTAGGATGAAAGAATCTTAACTCCGCCCAGCCTCAAATGAAACCAGGCGGCAGAGGATCCTGTGTGGCCTCCTCTGATCCCATGGCCAGGAGTCATGGCTGAGGACTCCAGAGATTCAAGGAAGCTTGGCTGGGCACCACGGCCATAGGAAGCTCAGGCGGGTTGTGAGCTGTGGCCCAGGGCCTGCCCCAGACTGCTCATCTGCAGCCAGTCAAGGCATTTGAAACCAAGACCACTACAGAGGCACCAATCTGCCTGCACACGGCCCAGATGCTCTGGAACCCGAGTCCCCACTCCCTGCCCATGCACGCGTACACCCATGCATGTATACACACATACGTGCACACAAGGCCCACCACCGCCAGCATAGCCCACATGTGGCCTCCTCGTAGCATCGTTGTAGATTCCTCTCTTGCCTTTGGCATCAGTGTCCTGGGGCTGCCATAACGAAGTACCATGAGCGGGTGACTTCAAACAACGGAAATAAATTCTCTCACCCTGCCAGAAGCGGGAAATCTGCAACCAAGGGGTCACAGGGCTGCACTCCCCCCAGAGGCCTTAGAGGAGGGTCCTTCCTCGTCACTCCCGGCTTTTGGCAGTGGTTGGCATTCCTGGCCGTGGCAGCAAATCTCCAGTCTCCGGCGCTGTCTCCAGGCCAGCATCTCCTCTGTGTGTCTGGGTCTCTCCTCCTCCGGCTCTTATCAGGACATTTGTCACTGATTTTCGGGCCACCCACATGATCCCAGATGGGATCCAAGATGACCCCATCAGAAGATCCTTAACTTAATTGCGTGTGTACAGATGCTTTTACCAAACTGAGTCCCACTCTGGTGCCGTGGTATTAGGGCATCCGCTCGTGGGGCCACGGAAGCCAGCACGGCAGCACGTGCAGAGCCTCTGGACTCGGAGCAAGGAGTGGGGACATGCTCCAGTCCACTGCTCGCTCATAGCTGCTCAACACAGCTGCCCACCCACAGCCCAGTGGGGGTGGGCGCCTGGGGCCCAACACCCAGAGAGGGTGGCCACCACCCCGGAAAATGGGACCCTTCCCAAGACAGTCACCAGACCCCTGGCAGAGCCCTTGAGCCCAGCCTGGCCCTCCCTTGCTTCCCAGTGCTGCTGTTGCCATGAACACAGTGGAATCTGACTCCAGAGCCAGCCCAGACATCCTCTGAGCCCAAAAGTGCTCAGGGACCAGGACTCACCCAGCTCCAATGGGGTCATCACCCCCTACCCACAGAGGAGGGCACCCTTCACCTACCCCAGCCCTCCCAACTCCAGATGGAGGCACATGTCTGGCACCCATGACCACCCATGCCACTGCCTGGGGTCTTGCTTCAGATTCCAAAGAACTCAGAATCCAGCCATGCCCCCACCTGACCACTCCTCCTCCTGTGGTTAAAACCACCACCACACTGGGCCGGCCCTCGCCACTGGCCTGGACGGAAGGACTGGGGGTCCTGGCCACTTCCCATGAGGACAGGGCTGACGTAGCAGTCCCTGGTTATTCCCCACCCCCAGACCTCAGAGGGCTTAGCTCAGGTCAGAGAGACGCTGTGCACTATGGTGGAACTGACCCCCTTTGGGGTCCCACCCCCAGGGACGAGCAGTGGCCTGTCCCTCCTTCCAGCACTGTCCCTTCTGAACACCACAGGGGGGTGACAATTCTTCCCACATTCGGAGCCTGACCTTGGCCCCCAGCTGCCCATGATTACAGCAAAGCAAAGGCCAGAAAGGAAACAGCTCTGAGTTCCCACCTCACTCTCCAAGTGAATAAGATAAAAATAGGTGGGCTTGGGAAGGTGGGACCTCCCTGGATGGGATCTGTAGGACCCAAGAGTCAATGCATCCCCTGGAAATCTGGGGGTCCTAGTTTGTTCCCCGCTGTGCACGGCTGGACTTTACTATTACCTCCTTCCACACACCAGGGCATCCGTTCCCCACGCCTCATGTTCAACAAGCCCTGGAGAAAATTCCTTAATAAACCATGAGTGTTAATACCCAGGGCAATAAATAAGATGCAGTTAAATTTTCCCCAGGGGAAAAGAAAGTAGGTACTTCAGAATCGTAAAAACGTAGCTTTTCCACAAAACCATCAGTATTAGACATAAATAGAGACCAAAAGGGCACTCAGGTTTGTTCAAACTGTTCCGTTTGTTTATACTAAGTGCACACAACATAAAAATCACCTACTCAATCTTGAAAATCAGTCTTCTCCATCGTGTACATGAAAGCTATAGTTGAGAGGTGGTTTTTTTTTAATAATTTCAACCCATTTGGTGGTATCCAAACAGTGAGAAGATACAAATCTTATTTTTTAAAAAAATATCTAGACTTCCCTTTAAAAATTAAATAAAGACATGCACAAAGGCCGGCAGGCAGGTGGGGGCAGCTTCCAGGATCCCATGAGCTGCCCCCCTCTTCCAGGAGCAAGTGACCAGGAGGGGCCTCAGTCCCTGAGGAGGTCCTCCCAGTCCCCCACCGTGCCCCCCACACGCACAGACCCAGTGCCGCAGCAGGAGTTACTAAGAGGAAAGAATCCAGAAAGGTGTTCTGTCAGGGGCCAAGGGCACCGCCAGCCCCCAGCTCTGCCCATTCACTGTGGGACCCAGGGTGTGTCTTAAGCCACTCACTCACAGAGGACACTCTTCTTAGATAGGAACTAGGGACCCAGCCACACCGCCCAGAGTGGCTGAGTAAAAGCAAAGTCATAGGAGCATGTTCCAAGTGCCCACGACAGAGCCTGGCGCCAAATGGCAGTGACCACTGTTAACTGTTGTTTGGTGGGGATGGACGCCCACGCCCTGGAAGGGACAGATCGCCTTGGAAACAAGAATGGGGTGAGCTCCTGTCAAAGACGACGAGCCAAACAGAAATGCAACACAGGTGGCAGCGAGGTGATTCGAATGGCCTGGATCCACAAGGACAGAGAGAAGCAGAAGAGGTGACAAGAACAAGAGATCAGTAAGTGGCACTGACGGGGCAGATCCAGGAAAGCTCCGCAGCCAGGAGTTGAGCCAGACGAGACGCAAACCAGTCAACCCCGCGGAACACCCCGAGGGTGCCCAAGCAGGGACGCGTCGTCTCTGGAAGGGGGAAGGGGCCCAGATTGGGGGAGCGGTTGCAAGTCTTGAAAGAAGCACTGAGCCGCCCGCTCCGCTCCATTGCCCTAGCCGCCCCAGAGGTTTCCTTCCCTGGAGAGGGCAGGACCGAGGACCTCAGGTTCAAGTAGAGAGCGGAAGGCGCTCCAGAGAGAGCACTGTGGAGGAAACAGAGCTGTCTGCTCAGAGAACTGCAGCCTTCTCCCCAGTAGGCACCCCAGGGCTGGTGGCCCACTCACCCTCCAGCCCGAAGCCGGAAAATCACAGCCTGAAAGCAAAGACCTACATCTCCCGGCACAGGGCCACCCCTGCAGCAGGCAGAAAGCCCCTCCCGCTTGGGCTGCCCAATGAAACACAGGAAGCCCATGTGGATTTCAGGGGTTAAATAATTTTTAGCCTAAGATTATTCCACACAATATTTGGGACATACTTATACCCAAAATTTATTCATTGTTTGTCTGAAACCCACATTTAACTGGGTTTCCTGTATTTTTATTTGTTAAATCTGTCAACCTCATCCCCCCCTTCGAAGTGTGTGCACATGCTCACGCACACACACGTGCTTACACTCTCATGCGTGTGCGTGCACAGCTCACAAACATTTGCACAATCTCATCTTAGATACGAGCTGTCAAAGATCATGACACTTTGGGGGAAGCCCTGTGCCGGGGACGGGTGGTGGGGAGGTGGGTGCAGGAGAGGACAAAGCATCTAGGAAGAAAGAGAAAGCTGGAAGATCGAGCTGAGGAAATCTGAGCCTTTGGCAGAAGCGTGCTCAGTGAGAGGAGAACCGTAAAGAGACACGTCATGGGGCGCCTGGGTGGCTCACTGAGTTAAAGCCTCTGCCTTTGACTCAGGTCATGATCCCAGGGTCCTGGGATCAAGCCCCGCATTGGGCTCTCTGCTCAGTGCGGAGTCTGCTTCCCCCTCTCTCTCTGCCTGCCTCTCTGCCTACTTGTGATCTCTGCCTGTCAAATAAATAATAAATAAAATCTTAAAAAAAAGAGAGAGACATGTCATGTGACAGCTCAGAACTCTGGGGGCAAAGAGAAGGTCCTAGAAGTGTCCAGGGAGAAAACAGGAAGGTTTTCCACACTGGACCAAGCATTACCATGGCACAGGCCTCCCCAGCACAGTCCCAGAAGCTGGAAGAGACACAGCAGCGTCGTGGAGACTCTGAGCAACCCAGGACTCTAAGCTCAAACTGGGTCAAATACGGACATTTTCAGAATCACAAGATCCTCCCAACTGACCACCTCTGCCCCTTCCTCAAGAATGCCTGGAGCCTGTGATCCACCAGAGGCCCAGGAGTCAACCCACTTCAAGGAGACTGGGGAGCAGGACAGAGGTCTCTGACCAAGATAGGACACGGGGAGGTCGGGTGGGGGTTCGGGGAAACTCCACCCAGAGCAGCGCCCATGGTTCCAGGGGAGCCTGCCCCCAGAAGACGGACGGAGACGTGGTGTTTGCGAGGATGGCGGAGAGCGTGGCATTGTAGTCACGGCAAAGGCATGGAAGTCAAAGCAAACAATCAGAGTCATCGCTGGCCCCAGACAACACAATACCCTGTCAGGCAAGGAGAAGTCATCTCTGCCCTACACGGCTTAGCTGTGAGCAGCAAACACAGACCGTTCATCTCAGGGAGATTATGACCACCAAAGTGGAAAGGCGGGGAGCTCATGTGTGTGCGCGCATGTGTGCGTGCCTGTGTGCGTGTGCCCACACGTGTGCATGTGTGCATGCGCTGGAGGGGGGCTCATGTGGCAGAAAGGCGGCCGATCTGAAAATTGGAAAATAGCCATATAACCGAGTGGTTCCACAACCTGTGTGGACACCAGTGGGACTGGCTGGAGGAGTAACAGTGTTTGCCCCAAGGGGCGGCCAGGGCAGGGCCGCCGTTCTGTGTCTTTGCTCTAAATGCTATGCATGTACAGCTGATAGAAAGAACAACTAAACTTTCTTTATATTTTTTTTAAGATTTTATTTATTTGTTTGACAGAGAGAGACAGCAAGAGAGAGAACACAAGCAGGAGGAGTAGGAGAGGGAGAAGCAGGCTTCCCGCCGAGCAGGGAGCCCAATGCGGGGCTTGATCCTAGGACCCAGGATCTAGATCTGAGCTGAAGGCAGACACTTAACTGACTAAGCCACCCAGGTGTCCCTAAACTTTTTTTTTAAATAGAGTTTTCTTTTGTTTTCAATCTAGGCAAGCATCAAGCTAGAGCTAGGGTAAAGACTGGGAGTTTCCATCAGAGCTGTTCACCGCCCCGGCGAGCTGAGGCAGCAGCCCAGAGACTGCATCCTGGTGTCTGCAGTGGCCCGGGGCTCAGCATGGCTGTCTGTCCTGAGAAAGAAAAAACAGCTGCAGCGTTCAGTCAGGCAGCTTCAAGCCAAGTCCCCTCACCTCTTATCCTTTTCACCAGGCTGTCTCCCCTGAACTCTGGGGCCGCCCAATTGGTCTCCTGCTTCTGCTGTAACACATTAACTCAACTTTAGTGGCTTAAAATAATACACGTTGATTATCTCACACTCTGGAGCTCAGAACTCCAAATTCAGTCTCTCTGCACTAAAGCCCAAGGTGTCCACAAGGCTGTGCTCCTTCTGGAGGTTGCCCGCATTCAGGACATCCTCCCATCCCAATCCTCAGCTGAATCACACCCGCGAGACCCTGTGCCATGGGGGCCGACGCATACCCCAAGACCCTTGAATGAATCACACCCGCGAGACCCTGTGCCATGGGGGGCCGCCGTGCTCCCCAAGAGCCTCGATTGAATCACACCCACGAAGACCTTGTGCCATGGGGGGCCAATGTGCTCCCTAAGACCCTCGACTGAATCACACCCACAAAGACCCTTTGCCATGGGGGGCCGACACGCTCCCCAAGACCCTCGACTGAATTACACCCGCGAGACCCTGTGCCATGGGGGGCCGACGTGCTCCCCAAGAGCCTCGATTGAATCACACCCACGCAGGCCTTGTGCCATGGGGGGCCGAGGTGCAAAGGCTCTGGGCACGAGGATGTGGATGGTCGGGGGCCATCCGCAGCCAGCCCCGGTGTGGTGGTGACGGACACAACAGAGGAGTTCAGAGGGATGCAGGCAGTCTCCAGAAGCTGGAAACACCAGGGAAACATGTCCTCCCTCCAAGCCAGAGAAGGGTCCCCAGAGCTGTCTGGGAACAGACTGGGCTTGTAAGCCACCAGACTGGTGGCCACTTGTGCACTGTGCCCAGTCCCCATTCATAAAGGAGACCAAGTGATGACAGGGAAAGGCTCCTACCCTTGAAAGAAGGTTCAGTCCACCCCATGCCCTGGAGACAGAGATGCGGCGCACCACACACGAAAGCCGGCCACACACTGGGTTCAGGAAGCAGACGGAGGCCCTGGATAGCGCCTTTGTGATCATGGTGGCAGGGGGAGCCGCGGAAGGCATCCCCTGTGGGTCAGTGGTCAGGACAACCACGGGTCCACAACAGCTAGTTTGCCATGAAGACCCATGGCTTGGGTCGCAGTCTGGCCCTGTGATTCACAGCCATATGGGGAGGTCGGGAGTAACAGATGTCAAAGAGCCAATACAGGATTAGCAGTGATTGACCTGTAATTGATCCATTGTTTCCGCAGCCCTAGGAAGCTAACGCAACGCTCCTGGGAAGCAGGCTCGGGACAGTTGGACAGTTGGCGTGGATGCAAGCAGAGGACTGGGAGCACAGAAGGAATCAGGAGACAGGCTGGAGGGGCCAGTGCCTGAGGCCACTTCCCTCTCCTGAGTCCAGGGAGACTAGAAGTCACCACAGTGGGCACCGGGTCCAGAGTCCAGCAGGGGCTATCCAGGCATGTTGGACACCTGAGCTCACACTCAAGACAGGCCGCTGAGCATGGACAGGGCAGCCTCCAGGAGGGCAGCAGTGAGGACGACTCTATGCAGCCTCGCTCAACAGGCCAGTCTGTTAGGTTGACAGTGGTCGGGGAATCACACCTGGGGTGACGAGAGCTTTGAGCTCTTGTGGCCAGAGGAGAGCAAAACCCCAAACAGAACTGCCTTGGAAAGTCTGCCTGAGGCTCAGCTGCCCTGCTGCGGAGAGCAGAACAGTGGCAGACAGAGGGGGTGGAAGGCCCCAGGACGTTCTCGAGGTTTCCACAAGTCTCAGCGGTGCGGCGCGGAACTCGGCTGCAGCGAGGAGAAAGAATTACGGCTTGTGAATGAGGAAAGTGAGAAGCAGCCCCAGCCCGGGTTCCCCCCGCCTGAGACACTGGGGTGGGAAGTTCAGGATGAATTTCAACTGTGAAAACCAAGGTGATTTAGAAGGTAAAACATTTGCGTTTGTGTCAGATTTCCACACCTTCCCCCTCCAGGTCCCTGCGCCCCTGCTCCCCACACCGCATTGCTCAGCCCGCGCCCCCCTGATGACAGCAGGCTTCAGGGGCTCACGTCTGCAGGTTAGAGCCCTCCACAGCCCTCCTGCTCCCCCGGGGCCCACCCGGAGCCTTCCTCGGACCTGATCCTTTGGCCGGGCCACCCGGGGAGGAAACTCCTGCCTGTGGTCTCGCCAGCACCGCGGGGCCAGAGCACACACTAACCCCATTGTACACAAGCCCCCAGCTGGCCAGGGGCCAGACTCACCCTCGTTATGACATATTTTTTAAATCCTACCATTTATGCTTGGGTTTGGTAGCTTTAGGTTGCTGATGTACTTAATTTCACCACTAGGCTGAGTCTGAATGGACTGGAAGGAAAACACACAAATAGAAAACAATGCCTGGCCAGTCTCAACACCAAGGGAACAGGTGTTTCCTATCTGCATCTCCCTGGCTCTGCGTCTCCCCCGCTGGCTATCCTCCACCCTGCGAGCTAGGTGTGCCCCGAGGCGTTCCTTTTAAACAGCTTTGTGATAAACATGCAGGCCCGGGGCCCAGCTGGACCTCCCCTTGGGACCGTGCTCTCTTGGGTCTTTTAAATAGAGCAGAGTTAGCAGGAAGGCTCCACTGTCACGCCAGTCGACGGAACCCCGGGTCAACTATGTGCAACCATCCGGTATTTCTAACTCCCACTGCAGCTGACTGTGGACACAGTGAGAGATTTATACCAAACTTCACCCCTCCTCCTTCCAGAATTGCACTCTAGTTTTGCAAACGTGATTTTAAAAAGTAATAATAAAGGGACAGACTAGCTGAATAAAATGATGGGCAGGGAACCCAGCATGTTTTGGGAGAACTTGCTTTCTCTTGGGCGCCACATTGCAATGGGGCCTCCCCTCAGGCTAGTGAGAGAAGCTCGACTTTAGGGGCCTTCATGACGCTCCCTTCAGGTCAGAGGCCTGAGCCCACGCCAGCAAGAGGCCCACACAGGGGTCAGCCCAATGGCCTGAGTTCCTAGGGGCAGTGTGCCCCCCTCAGCCTCTGGGCTAGCTCCCTGGGCACGCAGCCCACAGAGGCCCACAGCCCCCCGTGCTCAGGGCCAGGGGAGGGGCGTCCTGTACCTGGTGGTCACTTTCTTGAGGTTCTTCATAAATTCGTGTTTGGTCAACGAAGGTGACGGCACAACGGTGTGTGCAACCTCCCAACCCAGGGACCTGTGCCTGAGGGCTGGGGCGCGCGGCAAGTCACAGGGTGGGCCCTGGCTCCCGGGAGAGTCTGCACTTGCACAACTTTAAATAGCAAATAAAAAAACACCACGACAGGTCAAAAGAGAAACCACAGGAAAAGTTTTGTTCCTGCTTTTTGAACAAGGGTTCCTGTGTTTTCATTTGGCACCAAAGCCTGCAAATTATACAGCCACCTGAGCTGGTGCCCAGGGTCCTCCCTGGAGGTGGAGGGAATGCGCCCTGTTGGGGTGGTGACATTGGGGGCCAGAAAAGGGCCCGCTGCCTGCCAAAGCTCTGGGAAAGCAAGGCGATTGGCAGGGGGCGGGGGGGGGGGGGGGTCCCTTGATGTTAAAGATAAGGGAATGAGGCCAGAGAGCACAGTGAGGTTGTCCAGGTGACACCACACCACACTCCCCTCGGCCCCAGGTGGGTTTGAATCAGAGAAGACGGAGAGGGTGTGGTGTGACCCTGAGTTGGGACCACCACCTGGCAGGTCTCCCTGCAATAGAGCCGTGACGCCGGGGCCTGTCACTTTGCCAGAGGTGGCAGCTGTTGGGGAGGGGGCACCCCCATCCCAGCCCCAGGCTGCTCTGTGCACCTCCAGTCTGAGCTCGGCACGTGCAGGAGAGGGGAATTGATTTTTCTTAGCCTTTGGCCTTTCCGCCAGCCAGTGTGGGTTGAGTTTACCAGGGAGAAAAAAACGATCAGTAACTTCCGATAGCCTCAACCTACTTGGGCGGCCCACATAGCACTCTTCTGAGTATTTTCAATTCTCCTGGCCCCCTGAAAAAAAATTGCTTCATATGAAACTATAAATGAGATCAATATAAAGATATTTTTAAAGCTTATTTTGCTCCAGTGGGGACCCCAGTGAATACATCTATCTGTTAAATGCATACAGCCCCAGAATGTTTCATTAAGCATCGGAGCCCTCTAAATTCCTCGTCAGGCCCGGCCCTGCGAAAAGAACAGAATTTAAGAGCCGCGAGAACGTCCACTTGGCGGGGCCGGCCCCACCGCCTGTCACAGGGCCCTTTGTAGGGCTGAATATATTTTGGCTTGGGGCAGAGAAAATGCATTTGCCAAAAGGGTTATTATTACCTTAGCAGTGATTCATTTAAGCGGTTTCCCGGGAGTGCTGTTTTATTATGATTTCTCAGCTCTCAGCTTGGTTCCTGCCCCTTGCGGGGGGGACCAGGCGGGTCAGAGCACAGAGGGCCCATTCAGTCTGCCCTCGGGGCTCCAGCCATGGCCTCTATCCTGCTGCCCACCCCAGGTGAGCTGCCCTCCCTGGGGTCCCTGGGGGCCTGGGCTTGGGAGCCGTCTGCGTCCAGGGAAGGAAAGTAAGGCCACCGCCATTCCTCGTTCCCAGGACTCGTCTGTGTCCTGGCCGGGCTGGCTGCCCCATCGGGCAGGTACATTCTGTCCTCGCTCTGACCCTCATTATGCCGAAGGTCTGCAAGGGAGGCAGGCTTTCGAGAATGGGCTCACCAACACAGACATGACCGGAATGGAGACAGAACAGGACCTTACCAAAGCTCCCGAGTTTGCAGTGAGTCTCTTCCTGGGTTTGGTCAGAAAGAGCACCTCGTGACATGATCTGTACGAATGAACGGTCACAGCAGATGCTGGGAAACGCGCCAGCATCACAGGAGTGGGTGGAGTTGGGAGTCGGGGACGTCCAGGAAGAGTCCAGGTGTCCTCACGGTGTCCTCTCTGGGGGAAGCAGGCTCCCTGACATGCAGCCATCAGCCCAACCCGCCTTCCTGACTTCTAACCAGCCTTCCTCTCCTCCCTGCAGGAGGGAAGGGACAGCCATTCTCTTCCTGTGACATGCTGACCAGAGCCCCAGAGGAGGCCCAGGAAGGGGGGTGGGGTGCTCCCAATCAGGGGCAATCCCCCCCACCCCAGCACTCACCTTCCTCTCCATAGAGAATCTGCCCAAGGGAGACCCTCCCTCCCTTCGTGGGGACCTGACCCTCCCACGGAGCCAGCCAAGCACCAAAGCTCCCTGCCCATCCCCATTTCACCTCCTAGACCTGTGCCCCCTGAACAGTGGCCACTGGACACAGGAGGCCACTGAGGTGTGCGGTTTGTGTCAAATATACACTGGCATCAAAGACTCTGTACGAAACAAGGACACGCACTGTCTCACTGACAATTTTTGTATGGTTTACAGGTTGAAATAATGTTTTAAAGAGACGAAATTAAAAAATATATTAAAATAACTGTCACCTGTTTCTTCTTCCTATTTTAACATGGCATAGACACGGTGTTCAATTTTGTAGCCACATGTTAAAAAGGAATAAGAAACAAGCCTCTCCCTATCTCAGGGTCAGGGAATTGACTAGATCAAGAAGTCTTGTCTCATTTGACAGTCCTCCCTGGGAAGCTCAGGCTGCCCCAGGAATGAGATTCGTAAGTGGAGAAGACTGTTTCAAGTCATCAGCCAGGAGGTTCCAGCACCTTCCATCTAGACAGGGGCCACCTCCCACACAGAACAGACAGTTCTGGCCCTGTGAATTCCCACCCCCTCCCTTTGGAGCAGCAGAAGGCAATTCTTCAAACGCATCTGACATGAATCTAAGTGATCCAAAGACATTCTATGCCCAAGAAAAGGGTTCTCCTCGCCTTTCAGTCTGAGTCCCAGTGAAAAGAACAAGGTCTGATCTGATGCCCAAACCAAGTGCCCTTTTGAGGTATTGCCACAGGACCCCACCCTTCAGTTAGGACGATCAGGAACTGAAGTTCTGAGAAGGTGACTGACATTCCCCAAGTGACACAGCTGAGGTTCAGGGTGCCTTACCTTTTTCCCCTAGTTTATTAGGTTTTTTAAGCTATGTGGGGGCAAAGAAAGATGTAAGAAAATGGATATAATGCTAACCTGCTTTTTGTTCCTCTTGGAGAAGGAGAC
Source organism: Meles meles (assembly GCF_922984935.1). NCBI lineage: Eukaryota > Metazoa > Chordata > Mammalia > Carnivora > Mustelidae > Meles > Meles meles. The sequence goes on along the minus strand of NC_060074.1, from coordinate 45,481,216 downwards.
AGAGAAGGGGAAGGAAGAAAACTTCCTTCGGTGCAAAATAAAACCTCGATCTTCAGTGTATACAGATATGGGGCCTGGGGGTGCCCAGCCAGCCACACGATTTGCCGATTTTGAAAGAAGTGGGTCGACAAGAAATGGGGAGGCAAAGGATGTGTGCAGTGCAGGAACGCAACCAGTGTTTGCTGGAACAGCCCCGTCCCAGCGGGTGCTCGCCTGGGCCATTTACATAGCACATCTAGTCTCTGCTTCCCTTCGGCCACCGAGCTACGAACAGCCCCATGTGTGCACAATAAGGGAGCAAGTATGTGTTTTCCCAGCAAGATATCACCAGAGCATGTGATGAGACACATAATCTGAGAGTCAGCACTCTGAGCACATTTGAGGAAGGGAGGAAGGGAGGGAAGGAGGGAGGACAGGCATCCAAGGACACAAACTATATTGTTGACTGCTAGGACCAAATGGCACCAACTGCCCTTGTGACCACGGTAACAACAAGAGGAAGACAGAAATCCTTCTCTTCCCTGGAATCCATAAGGCGCACCTGAGGTCTGAGAAACTGGGGGGTGACGCTGGAGCACAGAGAAGGCAGGTGGCTCGGGGGGCACAACAGGGGCTTGCTGCCTCCCCCTTCCATCTTCAGACCCATGGACTCTCTCTCTCAGGGGCTGCCCAGAAAAGGAAGAACCAGAGAAAGGACTGCAGTTGTTTTCAGCCTCCTTTCAAATCTGGAAACCCCATCCGTGCTCTCCTTTCTGAAGGAGGAAACAGTTGGGGTTAGCAGAGACCGCCCGCACGCTCCCCCTCTGTTGCTTTCCTGATCTGCTGGAACACTTAAGCAGACCTTTTGGGAAGGACTTCTGGTACAAAAAGTAATCACTGGCGCAGCTAAAAGCTGGAGAGAAATAAGAACAGGGAAGCAAAGTCCAAGGTCTCAGTTATTGATTTTATGAACTACACGGGGTTGCCGTCTCTCTTCGCAGCAAACTTCCTTTGTCATGGATGAATGTAAACATACAAAATTTCATTGGCAATTCTGGTCAAAATATTTAAATAGAAAAATTTATGAGAAAAAGAGTGATTTTATTATTCAGTTCTGTTGCAACCAGCCCCCTGAGTTTTTGCTCAGATTTATTTCAGCTTAAAGGCAGTCTTCTGTTCATTCTCTAATGCCTTCAACCCAATTAACATGTAACAGTTGATCAAACACTCTTGCATTTTATTTTTTCTGATTGTAAAAGAAACTCATGTTCTTTCTGCTTCTGGGAAGATGAAGTAGACCTGCTTTTTCCCTCTTTTCCCCCACTAAGAATGTATGCAAAACAAACACAAAACACCCTGAAAGGTGGTAGACCAGGGACCCTAGGAAGACACATTGGGGGAGGGGGGGTCCTGGCTTTGCTCTTGCATAGTATATTCCAGACTCAGAGATCAAGGAAGCTGCAACCCAGAAAGGTCAATGGGCAAAGACCCAAAAGTCCTAACAAAAGCCTGCTCCCTCTAGCCAGAGGATCAGGAAAGAGGCCACCTGGCTGGGCAGAAAGTTATTAGACAATCACTTTCTACTCCAGCCAAACACAATGGAGAAAGCCATGGCCCCTCCTCATGCATAAGAGCAAGGGCAAGTGGAGCCCAGACCTCTACTCCACCCTCCCCTGCCAGCAGAGTGTTGCAGGCTTCAGGCCAAAATCACTCATCACACCAAGAACCAGGCAGATCTCAAACTGAGTGAAAAAAGACAACCAAGAGATGTTGACAGCGAAGTGGCAGAGGCGTTAGAATTATCTGGCAGAGATTCTAAAGCAGCCATAACAAAAACGCTTCCACAAGCAATTACAAACATGATTGCAACAAATGAAAAAATTGAAAGCCTCAGCAAAGAAATTGAATATATTCTAAATGGAAATCTAAGAACTAAAAAGTTTGATAGAAGGCTCAGTGGATAAGCTCAGCAGCAGAATGGACGGGACAGAGGAAAGACATGGTAAACTGGGAGACAAAGCAGCAGGCATTGTCCAAACTGAACACAAAGAGGAAATGTTCTGGGAAGAGACACTACAGAGTCTCCGGGACCTGTTGGACTACAACAAAAGATCAAATATCCAGGTCATCAGAGTCCTGGAAGGATAGGAGAAAGAAGGAGGGACTGAAAAACATTCAGAAATATAGTGGCTGGTAACTTCACCAATTTGACAAGACACAAACCTACAGATTCAAGAAGCCAAGCAGACTCCAAACAGGACAAACCCCCAAAGAAATCTGCAGACACATCATAACTAAGGTCTAAAAGTAAGACAAGGAAAAGATCCTGAAGCAGCTGGAGAAAAACAACATCGTACTCCAGAGAAAAGGACAATGCAAATGGCTATGGATTTCTCATGAGAAACCAGAGTCCAGAAGGACACAGCATGATCATTCACATGCTGAAGAGAGAACCATCTGCCCAGAATCTTTGCCCTGGGTAGGAATGAGGGGGGGAAAATGAGATATTCTCAGATGAAGGAAGACTACTAAGAGAATCTGTCACCAGCAGACATGTCCTAAAGAATGCCTCATGGAGGTTTTCTGAGCAAAAAGCAAACAGTAGAAGAAGGAACTCAGGACATCAGTAAGGAAGAAAAACACACATAAGAAAAAGACACAGAGAACGACCATAGGCTTTCCTTCTCCTCCTGAGATTTTGAGATTATGTTTGATGTTTATAACACTGTGTGAGGTGGTTCTAAATAGATTTAGAGTAAATATTTAAAAGGATGATATCATCGATGGGGTACAGTAAAGGGACATAAAGAGAGGTAAGATTTCTATATTTAACTCCATTCAACAGAAAGGGACCCCATTAACCCCATCTGAAACATTGCCTCTAGGGTGCCAGTGCCCCCCACCAGACTGAACTAAGGGTGAACATCTGCACCTGAGGGGTTCCTTGGCCCCTGTCCACCAGAGGAGGCTGCTGGGCTGACTCCCCTTTCCTGGCAGAGGGCTATCCTTTCCACCACCTCTTGCAACCAGATGGGAAGCCATATGCCTCTTGCTGAAAGTCACCTAAAAAGATTGGCTGTGACTTGAAACTGCTCTCTGCTCTGAAGGGCTAGGCCTGTTAGGGAATGACTAGAGAACCATGCAAAGGAGGTTTGGGCTCCCATTATCAAAGCTACCTGTATGAGTCTTATATTAACTATCACTACTAGCAATTGCCATCTGGACTCATCGGAGCTTTCCCAGCACTGTACATTCACAAACCCCTAAGCTGAGGCCACCGTAGAGGAACCGGGCATAGCCAGATGGAATCTACCCTACGCAGGTGCTGCCAACGTGGACAGGTAATTCAAAGGAAGAACAAGAATGGGAGAATGAACAAGAATGGGAGAATGAACAAGAATGGGAGAATGTCCCACCGTTAAGAGGAGGAAGGATGATATGTGGGGCACAGGTGTCTTAAAGGGATTCCAAAGTAATCATGGAAGGAGAGGGGGTCCCCAGAGCATAGGTAGCTAGAGGGCATGGGGCACCCCCTTGTGGGGAAGAGAGAAGGTACAGGCCCCCCAACCACCAGCCGACTTGTGTGCAAAACAAGAGCACTGGCTACTCTTTTTTTTTTTTTAACTATTTTTTTAATTTATTTATTTATTTTCAGCGTAACAGTACTCATTGTTTTTGCACCACACCCAGTGCTCCATGCAATACGTGCCCTCTCTATTATCCTCCACCTGGGTCCCCAACCTCCCACCCCCCCCCCCCGCCCCTTCAAAACCCTCAGGTTGTTTTTCAGAGTCCATAGTCTCTCATGGTTCACTTCCCCTTCCAATTTCCCACAACTCCCTTCTCCTCTCCATCTCCCCATGTCCTCCATGTTCTTTGTTATGCTCCACAAATAAGTGAGACCATATGATACTTGACTCTCTCTGCTTGACTTATTTCACTCAGCATAATCTCTTCCAGTCCCGTCCATGTTGCTACAAAAGTTGGGTATTCATCTTTTCTGATGGAGGCATAATACTCCATCGTGTATAAGTACCACATCTTCCTTATCCATTCGTCCGTTGAAGGGCATCTTGGTTCTTTCCACAGTTTGGCGACCGTGGCCATTGCTGCTATAAACATTGGGGTACAGATGGCTCTTCTTTTCACTACATCTGTATCTTTGGGGTAAATACCCAGCAATGCAATTGCAGGGTCATAGGGAAGCTCTATTTTTAATTTCTTGAGGAATCTCCACACTATTCTCCAGAGTGGCTGCACCAACTTGCATTCCCACCAACAAACCCCCACTATTCCCCGTGGGACCAGCTTCAAAAACTTTGGGATTCAGGTAGCAAATAGGGACTGGGGAACAAAACACACCTGCACTTGTAGAGGTAAGGGGCAAGAGGGCTAAATCTTGAAGCATCCAGACGAGACCGATGGCAGGTTCTGAAGCCATGATTTCAGGGACAGAGAGGCGGAAGGCAAGTGCAAAGCAGAAATTCCCAGACTGTCCCAGGCTTAGTGGCTCATTCATGCCAACAGTGTGCTTAGTGGTGAGCACCTGTCTTTATTCCGGGGGCTGGGGTCACACGGACACTGCATGCCTCCGTGAACAACCCCACTAAAAGCCTCAGCAAGTTTCCTCTGTTGGTAGCACTCTGCGCATGCTATCACGCATCCTTGCTGAGATTACGTGTGTTTATGTGACCACCGGGAACGCCACAGGAAGCTTGTGCCTGCTTTCACCTGGACTGCCCCCCAGTGCCTCTTCCCCCAGCATCATGAAGACAAGCTCCACGAGGTCTGGAGAAGGTGCGGAACTTCGGGCTCCAAAGGCCCTCTGAGCATCTTGAGTTGGGTGGGGAGGGGTGCCGGGAGGGTCAGGATGGAAGGGCCTCAAGCTTTTTGTGCCCTTCCCAGCGTGGGGATACCCTATGGCCAAGTTCTCCAGCAGCACCTGCCTGCCCTTTAGAGAGAAATGGAGAAGCAAGTGAACATCCTCCCCGAGACCTGGCTGCCTGTGCCCAGGGCAGCCGCAGGTGGGGCTCTGTCCACAGCAACAGTGGCGATATTCTGGGCCCCGCCACTCAGCGTCGAGGGGCTGCCCTGTGCCTGGCAGGCTGTGGAGCAGCATCTCTGCTCCCTATGCTCTGGTGGCCAGCCCCTCGGGTGTGGTACCTAGAAATGCATCCAGCCACGGCCACTTGTCCCAAGGGGGCAGGACCACTGCTCTGGAAGCCACTTCAGTCACGTTCAGGATCTGGTGTGCAGCTACTTTCTTCCAAACCACTTCTGTTTTCTTTATAAAACACACACACATACAAGCATGTGCACACACACACACACACACACACACACACACATCCCATAGAAAGCCACCAGCCAGGAGGTACAAATGAATAGATACCTCGGAACAGGGGCCACACAAGTCGGGAGGCCAGAAACCCATGTGACAGCCACAAGGCCACGGCCTTCCACCTTTCCAGCCATGTGTTGTGAGGCAGGCAGGTCTCAGCAGATCATCCCTGCTTTCCAGGAGCAACCTGGGCTGCAGGGAGCCCGCCAGCCTCTACCCAGAGACAGTGGCTTGGAGAGCCTGACCACATGATGTCGCTGTCATCTGGGTCCCATGAGACAGCACGCTCTTCAGATCTCCAGCGTCGGCAGGAGGGGGTTGAGAATGTGGAGAACTTCACTCAAGGCAAGGCATCGGGCAGCGGGGAAACAGTGGAGGGTCCTAAGAACCCCTCTGAGCCGCCCAACCAGAGTCCTTGCCAAAGCTCGTGGTCAAAGTCTTTGAAGAAAGGTTTCATTCCTTCATGATTCACACCCCTCCTGGCTCCACAGAGAGCAGAGGCACAGAAACAAAAACGAGTCATCGGAATCAGAGGGAACATTCCAGGGCCCCGGCACCGACACAACCCCACGGCTGGATCAGCCCCCGTAGGGGGGTCACGCCATTCAGAGGGGCGGCAACCCTGGGACAGAGGAATTCCTCATTACAAAGTCCTTCTGTAAAATGCTGCTGGCAGCTGGTGCGTTTTTCCTTTGAGAGGAACCAGAACAGTTCTAAACGTTGCCCATAGGGAACAGGCCCTGCCAAGGGGGTGGTCAGCGCAAGTGGAAATTCGGATTCTCCTGCAAGCGGTTAGGAACAGCGCTAGGGCGCCAGGGTGAAGGCCGACTACAGTGAGGATGCGGCGGGAGCCACGTGGGCTGAGGTCACTCACCCTCCACTCGGGGACTTTCTGGGGGAGGGAGGGAGCACGCGGGAAGGAGGGGAAGTTTGTCAAGACTGATGATTACCAGAACACAATGAAGCGCTCAAACTGTGATCAAAGGGCGGCCTCTCCTGCTTTGGAATAATTCTCAACACTCTGTAAGAACGTGGATTCCACCTCAGGCCTCGGGCCACGTAGGCCAAAGGTGAGGCTAATTAAAACAACTTATGGAACGTGAGGATGGAGGCAAGAGGCCGAGTTGCAGCTGGAGGAGGAAGGCACCTAAGCCAGCCCCGCACCCCAAGCAGCACCTGGGGAGCCAGGGTCCTGTGAAACCTGATTCAGACCAGGGCCAGGATGCTCTCGTTAAATTTGAACCTTAAAACATTCCCTTTCATCACGCTGGGCCTTTGCACAGGCCATTTGTCCACCCACCCCCATCCTTAATCTACAAGATTGTTCTGGAAAAATCCCCTCCTCACGAGATTCCCCAGACCCCAGGACATCACCACGTAAGCCAGAATCCGCCCTCTGGGGCCCACATGACAGCCAGCAAGCCACTTTTCCCATTTTTTTTTCCTTGGGTCTCTGGGCTGAAGGTCCCAGGAGGGCAGGGCCAGGTTGTCCTATTGGCTGGGCACCAAGGGCAGTGGCTGCCCCTTGACTGGGCCTCCAGAAATGCTTGTGGAATTGAGTCTGTGTCCTGGGGCTGCTGACACAAAGAACCACAGACTCGGGGGCTGAACACAGCAGAGATGTACTTTCTCACAGCTCAGGAGGCCCAAAGTCCAAGATGGAGGCACGGGCGGAGTTGGTTCCTTCTGGAGCCTATGAGGGAGACTCTCTGGCAGGCCTCCCTCTGGCCCGTGAGGGTTCCAGCAACCCTTGGCACTCCTTGAGGCTGCATGAGGCCAGCTTCTGCCTCCCTCTTCACGTGGCCTCATTCTCTCTGGGTCTCTTCCAAGTCTCCATGTCCAAACCTCCCTCTCCTTCCTCTCTTAAGGATACTGGTCATTGGGTTTAGGGTCACTCTTCTTCCAGTATGATCTCATCTTGACTTGTTTATATCTGCAAAGACCTCACATCCAATGAAGGCCAACATCCACGGGTAGTAGGGGTTAGGACAGGACACAATTCACTGCACTGAGGCAATGCCTAAGGGAAGATCAATCCCAGCCCCGGAAGCAGTATCCTTAAGCATCCCATCTCTCTCTACTTTCCTAGGCCTTTGGTGGTGAGCACTTCCTGCCCTTGGAAAGGTGAGTGTGTGACACCAGGTGGCCAGCAGTGCTTCCCAGTGAGGGAACCGTCCAGCCCCCACACCTGAAATCCCAAACTGGAAGTGAGTCCTCAGTTACTAATCATAACCATATCCCAAACACACACACCACACCACAGTTGTGGGAACACAGGCATGGGGGTAAATGCGTGAGTGTGGTGTATGTGTGCGTGAGACATGAGGTCCATATGTGAAACGGGTGTGGGTGTGTGTGGACAGCTGAAGGTCTGCCTCATTCTGCTTACCTTGAGAGATTTCATGGACTTGATGTGCTTCATTAGATAAAAAATGTTTCCAAGAAACCGGGAAAGTTTCCCCAGTGGAGCAGGGAGATGGGAGAAATGGTATTTTTCCAGCTGTAGTCAGTAGTAAATGGTAGTTGTATTAGTCAGCTCAGGATGCTATAACAAAGGGCCATGGGGGCAGGGGGCTTCAACAACAGAAATTTACTTCCTCATAGTCCTAGCCACCAGAAGTCCAAGATCAAGGGCCATTAGGGTTAGCTGCTGGTGAGGTCTCTTCCTGGCTTGTAGACAGCCACCTTCTTGCTGTGGGCTCACACGGCCTATCCCCTGTGCATTCACAGAGAGCGGGAGATCTCTCCTGCCTCCTCCTCTTGTCATAAGGACATCAGTGAGATTAGATCAGCGTGCCATCCTTATGACCTCTTTTAGCCTCAGTGACCTCCTTAGAAGCACTAGCTCCAAATATTGGGGGTTTCGGGTTTCAACATACAAATTCTGAGGAACATGATTCAGTCCATAATAAGATGTAATTTGAGGAGATATGAGTGCCAACACTTCTCTTTGGAAGAGCGTAAAGCACCGAGGAGAAAGGACACCTGAGCAGTGCTGAAAGAATGTGGGACAAGGTGCATCCTCACCTAGGAGGCTAAGGCATGAGGCAGGAAGTGTGACTGGCTTGGGAGGGACTGCAGGAATAGCCAGTGAGGCCACAGAAGTGGGACTCCTGGATCCACACCTGCTGGAAACGCAGGGAGTTTCCCTGGCTCCCTAAAGGGGACCCGATGCTCCTGTGAGGGATGTGAAGAGTGAGTGTCTGAGAGGAAAGCAGCACCCCAGTCTCCCTCACAGGATTCCTGGTGACCTTGGTACCATGTGCTGAGGGGACTGAAGGAGGGGTTCCCAGGGGACCACACACAGATTCACAGAAGCCCAGAGCCAAGGGGACTCCAGGCAAGGCATAGTGATTAGGGGACCTAATTATGATGATCCCATAGTCAGCAAACGCAAGCCAGTCACCACGTAAGCACACGTGAGAGATGGTCAGAAGGGCATGGGTTCTAGCAGGAAGTCATACCAGATATGAGCTATTCACCCATTTTCTTGGGCTTTCCTCAAACATTCCCTGGGGGCCAGGTCCATAGCAGCCTCCAGATCCTCCAGACTATTCTTCATGCCACCCTGGAATATGCAAAATTCAGAGGACTCCCAGGAAGCCACCTGAAGTGGGGGGGGGCTTACTTTCCCTCATGGATGTACAAAGACAATAACGGGGGTCCTTCCCCTATGCTGCCTTTCCCTAGAGGATGCTCTGTGTGGCTCAGGCCAGGCTCTGTGTCTCAGGGGCGCCACACCCTCACCAAGCCACTCATCCTCACCTGTGTGTTGGTACTTCTCTCAGGAAAGATGGGCGAATGGTACTCAGCTCATGAAATCATTGTGCCAACCACCAATACTGTCCAAGAAAAACCCATGATTCACCCCACAGTGCTGCCCTTTGCATTTGAAGAGGGGATCCCAAAGCAGCCAACCAGCAGAGGGCACCCCCTCAAACCCCAATTTTCTGTTCAACTGGGGCTGGTGTCTCCAGCTCTGCTTCTCAGCACCTCTGCTCAAAGGAGGTGGTGATGGCCCCATTCACTGCACACGGAGCAGGTTAATTTGCTGCTGGGACTTTCCAGTCACTTAGAGTGAAAATAATTGCATCCACATGGCATTTGTTTATAGAGAATTTCACTCATGTTTCACTGAGTACCTTCCTTTTAACTCAGTGACGGAACCACCACCCACCAGGTTCCCCTTCTTCGATTACTGCTGTTTCCTGTTCCCTGAGCAGTTTGGGTTCTATTAAATGGTGTCAGGTACAGTGCAAGAGGGCCTCAAATGTTGAGTAAGGGTTAGAGATGGCCCACCACACAGTAACTATACAAACTCCCACAACCACTTTAGCCCTCTGAGCCTCAGTGTCCCCCATCTATAAAGTTGCAACAATAACTCTGCTAACTACTTCATGGGATAACTATGAAAATCAAATTTAAAAATCATATGACAAAATGCAAACTGTTACTGATATAAGTAGTCTGGAATTATTCCATCAATCTGCTCTAGTGTGACAGAATGGCTTGTACCAGACCAAACTCCCTGCCAGAAAGAACAAGAAAAGCTGGATAAAACACAAAGATCCCAAGAGAAGAAAACTGACTGATGTGAGTCTGACTCTGAGTGCTGCTCCCACCCTCTGGGTATTTGGAAATTCCTAAGCAGCATGGATGTGAGAGGATTAGAAGCCAATCAGAAAGTGGCTCTGAGTAAGAGAAGCAGAGTTCCTATCTGAGAAGCAGATTCTCAACAATCTCACAGGTCTAAGAAGGGGAAAAAAAAAAAGAAAAACAACTCTAGTCCAAGGTACCAATTCAGTCAAAATGGGAGGACCTTAAGAGACATGCATAGAAGAGAACACATAGAGGGGAGCCCAACACTCTTCACCACTTATCTCCTCAGAGTGATTGCTTTTGTGCAAACAGCAGCCCATGGGCTGACAGGCCCTGGAGAAAGCAAAAGTTGAGAATCTGAAAAGCCAAGCAGAGCTTCAGGCACTGTCACTATTGAGTAATTGAAGTTCAGGGTACATTGAGAAGCACACCCATGAGTAAAGATGATCCAGGAATTTATTTGGCCTGACAAAGACGAAAAACCACCTCATATCAGTTCACTACCTGATTAAATTCAATCAGTCTGCCCCTAATCTAACTGCCTATCATAAGCAAAAGTAAACATTCTCTAAAGGAAGATAATATCATTCAGAACTGCATCAGTTTATGATACAATGCCCAACATTCAATCAAAAATTACCAGACACACTGGACTTAGGATCAAGAGAAAAAGTCACAAGAGAATAATAATGTAGAAACAATTCAAATATCCATTAACAGTAGAATAAACAAATAAGATGTAGTATAGTCATATAATGGATTTCTACATGATAATAAAAAACTACTGCTAAACAAGAAAACATGGGTGAATTCAGACATAATGGTGAGTAAACAACTCAGGGATAAAGGAATACATACTAAGGAATCCATTTATGGGCAATTCAAAAATAGACAAAACTAATCCATAGTGATAGAGGTAAAAAAAAATGGTAGTCTTTGAGGAAAAAAAAATCATATGTAAGGAACATGAGTGAGACTCTGGAGTGCTAGGAAGATAAAATATCCTAATAGAGGTGACTATTTAGATATGAATATTGGTAAATGATGATATAGAGATAGAGGTTGAGACAGATAGAGATGTGTGTGTGCATGTGTGTGTAACAATTCATCAGGCTAACCACAGGATTTGTGCACTTTATCATGTACAAATTATACCTCATTGAAGATTTTACTTATTTATTTGAGAGAGAGAGAGAGAGCATAGATGGAGTGGCAGGCACAGGGAAAGGGAGAGGCAGGTTTTCCACTAAGCAGAGAGCCCAACATGGGGCTTGATCTCAGGACCCTGGGATCATGACCTGAGTCAAAGGCAGCTGCCTAACTAATTGAGCCACCCAGGTGCCCCTAAATTACAACTCACTGAAAAAAAGAAAAGAGAGAAATACTATTTTTTAAAAAATAGAACTCAATATATGACTTTATAAGCAGATTATACATAGCTGAAGAGAGAATTAAAGAACTAGAAGGTAAGTCAGTAGAAAATTAAATACAGAAAAGAAAAACACAGATGAAAATACAGGAAATCATTTTTAGGGAAATCTGGGACAAGGAACACTTAATATGTGAACAAAGAAAAAATTACAAGGTGGTAGGTAGATTTGAGCCCAAATATATCAGCAATTATAATAAATGTAATTTTGTTAAATATACCAATTAAAAGACAAACTATAAGACAGATAAAAATACAAAGTTCAACTTGATGAAGTTGAGTAAAGTAAAAGTAAAGTAAAGTAAAAGGAGTGTTCAAAAGATATACTATGCAAACACTAATGAAAGGAAAGCCAGTGAAGTTTACTAATATCAAATTAAACTCAAAAGCAAGAAGCATAAATAAAGAGAGATCTTTCATAATAAAAGGGTCAGGAAGTATTGACAATTCCAAATTTATAAGCACCTAATAATACAGGCTTTAAATATATAAAGCAAATTGGGATGCCTCAGTGGTTCAGTCAGTTATACATCCTATTCTTGGTTTTGGCTCAGTGTGATCTCGGGGTCATGAGATCCAGCTCCAAGTCAGGCTCTGTGCTCAGCAGAGAGTCTACTCCTTTCTCTCACTCTCTTTCTCTCTCTCTCCCCCCTCACTTGGCCCCTCCCCCTATTCACACTCTCATTCTCTAAAAATAAATTAATTAAAATATATATAACACATATATAAAGCAAATAATTACACAAATAGAAGGAAAATAGATGAACCCACAACCAAAATTAAATACTTTAATAAATATCTATTCAAAGTGGACAAAATAAGCAGACAAAAATGTCAGTAAATACACAGAAGACTTGAGCAACATATTGAAATCTCAATAATTTTAAATAAACACATTGCATTCTCTATTTTCCCACCATAATGGAATTAACCTATAATTAAATTATTAATTAAATTAAAACACTTTAAAAAATAATGAAATTAGAGATATTTTGAAATGAATGAAAATAAAAGCAGAAATATCAAAATTTAAGAAATTAAAGTCAAAGGCATGCTCAAAGGAAAATTTTTTAAGTTATATGCACATAAACGAAAAAGAAAAGAGGCTAAAAATCGATCATAAAAGTCAACATTTCAAGAAATTTAAAAATAACAATAAATTAAACCCAAAGAAGAAAGCAACAAAGCTTAAAGTCTTATCTAGAAGCAACTTGTGAATGTGGCTGTCTAATAAAGTGAACCCCAGTGAGCCACACTACACTACACACACACTACACACATGAGCCACACTACAGAAAGAATTCCATCAGTGAAGACATAGACTAAAGGGGTTAGAGACAGAACTAAATTAAAGGAGCTGATCTGGTCCCCAAATTCCACTAACAAGAATAAGACTGTGAAAACGACTCCAATGCAGATATGCACCATCTTTCTTACAAAAAGGATGACTCAGAGGGTGGAGCCATGAGGCCAAAGGACAGAGCCAAGCACTCTGGAGAATCATTTCTGGGCCTGGAGACCTAATCAAGGAACCTCCAACACTGGCCTAGTTGGATGAGAGAACTGCTGTGGACCAGCAACTTCTTTGCACCTCCTACTTCCTCCTCTTTAAAGAGGGGTATCTGTAGGGACTTTTTGCCATGCTGGTCACACCACCATGCGTTAGGTGTCGGGAGCAGATAACTCAGCTCTAGTTTCGTGGATCTAAAGATGGAGAGGAATAATACCCGAGGCGCTGTCCTTCCAGAACTTGGAATCTACAGAGCATTGTGGTGAGCACGGCACGCTTGGAGTCTGACCCATGCAGAGAAAGAAAAGGATCTGGTGGGTACAGCTGCAAGGAAATGAGAGGTTGAGAAGAGTTGGCAGGCGTGGGGTTTATGACCCTCAGCGAAGGGTCGGAAGTTTACTCTCACGCTCAATGGTGGAACTAGAAAGCCACATGGGGTCAGTGTAGACATAGGAAAAGGTGAAGAAAATGGGGCCAGATCTCAACCCTGAATCTAAAATTGTACATACAACTAGACCTGTTCCACATTTTTCATAAGGATGTCTCCAAGATACCTCAAATTGAACATTTCCAAGACCAAATCTGGTCTCGTCGCTTCCACATGAGTGAATGACAAGACTCCCTCCAGTTGCATGAGGTAGAAATTGAGGCCCAGTCCTTGATCCCTTCCCCCTCCTTACCACTCACCATCTGATCAGTCACCAAGACCAGAAATCTGACGCCTTAAGCAATTCTAGTATCAACCCACTTTTCTCCATTCCCCTCTCCTGCGCCACCAACCACCACCACAATCCAAGCTGCAGAATCCACACTGGCCTCAGGAAATGGGCAAATCGTTGGCCCACCCCTAGACATCAAGACTGGCTCTTGGGGCCAATACACTCTTTTCAAAATACGAGTGGTTTTGTGACTTTCCCTAATTCAACCATTAGGTGGCTTTCCAAGGCTCCTGGAATGAGGATCAGAGTGCTCACTTGGCCCAGGAGACACTCCACAGTCTCCACCTGCTGCCCCCACCAACTCCCTTGCTCCTCTCTCCCTCCAGCCTTGCTGGCCTGCCTCCTCTCAGTCCCTGGGGTTACTGGGCACCCTACCACTGTGGGCCTCTGCACAAGATCCCCCTCTCCCTCCGCTCTCAAACCTGACCCTTCTCCTAGGAAACTCCCAGATTTCGGCTAGGGGTTTCCGCCTAGAAGCCCTCCCCCGCCCCTTAATACATGCCCCACTAAACAGCAGGCATCCCCTGCTTGGGTTCATTTAACCTTTGAAATAAGCCTAAGCAGTTGAGGACATTCTCGGTCTCCCCTTATACATGAAGAGACATGGGCCCAGAGGAGTGAAGAGAAATGCCAAGGTCATAGAGCTGGGGACACTGAAGGAATGGGAGGCTCAAGATATATCTGATGAACAGAATGGGGAGAAAAATTATCAGGAAAGTACTTCTCACTTAGAAAATGATGATACTAAGAACAGGCAGAGAAGTAAAATGCTGTGATTAGATTTTCCTTACTTGTAAACTCCTTCCCGCCCGCACATTCTCTTTCTCTCTTCTCCCTCGCTTGTTTCCTCCTTCCCTGCATTCAGTAGCTAACCTGTCTCTCTTTTAATAATTCCCAAGGGAGCTGCCTGAATAGTCTTTCCCACAGATTTGAAAATTCCCTGCAATAAAAACGTCAAGGGTGAAATAAGACAATACATTTTTTCAGCCCTACATCAGGCCAAATTACACAATAAAGGACCAACGACTGAACAAAAGAACTCAGGATGAGGGCCACATTTAACTTGCTGGAACCCCAGCTGAGGTGTGTATTAAATGGAGTGGGAGGGACAGCTGAAGTCGTCATTCTCCAATGCTTTTGTACATGGGGGGCAAACTACTCAGCCCCTCCCTCCCCTCCCCAGGCTCCTGCCCAGCCAGGGCAGATACAAACCCTGGAGAGACTCTGATCAACTCCCACAATGATGACTGCTGACAAAAATGTCCTTCTTGCTAGAAGTAAAAATTTGCGTTATGCCTACTTAGGGTCCCTCCATTGGAAGACCTGGGGGCCCAGTGTCCCTAGGGCTCTGAAAGCCGTCCCTTCCCTATCTCTGCACTGGGTCCAATGCACCTGCTTGGCCGAATGCATGACTGTGACCGTACACGACCCGAATGGACCAGTTTGGCCAGGCTGACAGCATGGCCACACTTGCAGCCAGAGGCGCTGGGCCCATCCCTGTACCAATGGAGATGGTGCGTCCAGACGTCTCACAGTCTGGGCAGAGAAGGGACAAGGCCTTTCTCATCACTGTCTCTTTCATCAGGCAGCCCATTCATGCTTCCTAGCTTTTTTTTTTTAACCTTTTTAAACTTTCTTATCTAGGTGAAAGGACTCAAAGACTCCTGTCCCCAGAGTAGCTAAAAATCTTGCTCTGTCCAAATACCAATTTGCACCTTGTTGTTCTATGAGTGACCAGCATTTTCTATCTTGGACCTGTCAGAAGACAGTGCAGGGTCCCCTGAGAAGCTTGGAACACCGGGCACCAGCTCTGGGTCTCTGGAAATGCCTCAGGAACACTGTCGCCTCTGACTTGTCCAGGACAAGGTCAGGGCCCAGCCCAAAGAATGAGATGCAAGCCCTCCCCAGAGTCCCCATCTCCAAAATGACCCACAACAGGCCAGCATCTAAGCTGGATGACTTGTAAAGTTGATTTTGATTTGAAGGGTTTGGGGAGGGAAATGTTGTATTGTTTCTAGAGTCAAACCAGACGTGGAAGGTGACATTCTGATATGCTGACCCCTAAGGTGGCACTCGGTCCCACTGTTCTCATTAAACTGGATCTGAACTTACACACACTCCCCATGCTTAATCAGCAGGTCAATCCAATCTTCCCACCCCTCTGAGGCCTCCTTAATTTTGACTTTGCCATCACAGACAAGAAGGGGAAATGCCAAAGATGCTTAGTTACTCACCAGAGACTGTCAGTCCCTCCCCTTGATTTGTTAGCATAGATATCCTACCCAAGTCTAGAGACCCAGCTGGCATCAGACCCAGAGTCCTCCAACCCTCCAAGTAGATTCTCAGTCCACAGGAAGACTCACGCCAGGACAGGTGTGTTTCTCTCTTTCAAGAGGAAGACCCTACAGGACTCAACACTATCACCAGCCCCCAGGGGCCTTCTGCATGTCCATCCTGGCTCTGGAAACCTATTGCTTTTTGGTTTTCATCCTATTTTCCATATGGATTAAGATAATGCTTGAAATCTAAGGTCCTTCTAAGTATCAGTGACAAGGTAGCACTGGGTTCAGGGCTTCCCCTGAGATGGCTGATATGTTAAAATATAAGCTTAGTCCCAAGGAAATCAGCATCCACACAGATACACACACACACACCATGCTGGTGTCAGAGGAGGCCTGGTGGAGAGTCAGGACTTCCCAACACTGCCCAGTGGTAATGAGGTGGCCACCCTGCCACTCTACACCCCTACAGCTTCTGGAAAGTCATCCTCTCCATACCCCAGGGTGTCAACAGAGGCCAAGAAGGGAACCTGGACTTCCACACCACATGACAGTAACAAGGCCACACCCCCCTTCTCTCAGTGACAAGGTATCAGAGGTCACCTGCTAAAACAGATTTAAACAAAATCCCAAATACCCAAAATGTTCAGGATACAACCAAAAATGAATCATCATACCAAGAAACAGAAAAATCTCAACTTGAATGAGAAAAGCCAGTCAAAAATCTCAACACCAAGATGACACATATGCTGGGATTATCTGACAAGGATTTTGAAGCAGCCACCACAAGTATGTTTCAATAAGGAATTATGAACACACTTAAAATAAATGAAAAAGTAGAAGCCTCAGCAAAGAAACAGAAGATGTGAAGAAACTAAAGGAGAATTTATAACTGAAAAATGCCATAACCAAAGCTTTTTAAAAATTCACTGGATGGCTCCACCGCAGGACAGAAAAGGCAGAGGGGAGAACTGGTGAACTGGAAGAGAGGGCAGTAGAAATCTCCAATCTGAACATCAGAGGGAAAAATGGGCTAGCCCAAAAATTAAGTCTCAGGGACCTGTAGGATGATAAGGAAAGACGTGACACTCATGTCATCCAAGTAATGGGAAGAAGGAGGGGGACACACAAATACCCCTATAGATTCAAGAAGCTAAGCAAACTCCGAAAAGGATAAACTCAACAAAACCTGCACCAGAACATGTCATGAGACTCCTCAAAGCTAAGGACAAAGAAAACACCTTGAAAGCAGCAAGAAAGAAACATCTCTTTTTTTAAGTCTGTTTATTTATTTAAGTAATCTCCACACCCAACATGGAGCTCATGACCCCAGGATCAAGAGTCATATGCCCTACCAAGTCAGCCGGGCGCTTCAGAAACACCTCCCCTATATAAGAAAAACAATTTGAACGACATGATTTGTCATCCAAAACCATGGAGACCAGACAGAAGCAGCACAATATCCAGCAAGTTCTGAAAGGAAAGAACTACATCCACAAAAACATCGTCCAAACTTAAGGGGGACCCCAGGTAGCCTCACATGGAGGGGAACTCAGAGAGTCTGTCACCAGCCAACCTGAAGTAAAGGATGGATAATGGTGGAGCTCTTGAAATAGAAAGGAGGGGTGCCTGGGTGGCTCAGCGAGTTAAAGCCTCTGCCTTTGGCTCAGGTCATGATTCCAAGGTCCAGGGATCAAGCCCCGCATCGGGCTCTCTGCTCAGCAGGGAGCCTGCTTCCCCCTTTCTCTCTGCTTGCCTCTCTGCCTGCTTGTGATTTCTGTCTGTCAAATAAATAAATAAAATCTTTAAAAAAAAAAAGAAAAAAGAAATAGAAAGAAAATGAGAAACAAAGGATCTTGGAACATCAGGATGGAAAACAACAACAGAAAAAGTAAAAATATGGGTAAATACAATAAATTAGGCTTTATGAAACTATTTTGCAAAACACACATGTTTTTCAGATCTTAAAACAGTATTATGAGGTGCACAGATTGGTGGGCACCTAGGAAAATAAATAAAATTTTTTATGATTTTATTTATTTATTTGATAGACAGAGATCACAAGTAGGCAGAGAGAGGGGGAAGCAGGCTCCCCGCTGAGCCGAGAGCCCAATGCTGGGCTTGATCCCTGGACCCTGAGATCATGACCTGAGCCAAAGGCAGAGGCTTAACCCACTGAGCCACCCAGGCACCCCCAGATGGGTTTTGGGTTTTTGGTGTTTTTTTTTTTAGATTTTATTTATTTATTTGACAGACAGAGATCACAAGTAGGCAGAGAGGCAGACAGAGAGAGAGGAGGAAGCAGGCTTCCCACTGAGCAGAGAGCCCGATCCAGGGCTCGATCCTAGGACCCTGGGATCATGACCTGAGCCGAAGGCAGAGGCTTTAACCCACTGAGCCACCCAGGCACCCCTAAATGTTTTTTTAAAGCTAATTTGGAAGAGTTTCATTCAGATTTCACAAATAAAAGACAATGTCTGATTACTTTGTTTGCTCTTCAAAATATTCACCATCCTCATTTATAAGGGAGATTCCCCACTGACAGAATTACATATTCATAAAATCTTTCCTTTTGGTGTCAAGTTTATTCCAAATAGAATTGCTCAATTTAGCAAATAAAAAGACAGGCTGTCCAGTTAAACGTAAATATTATATGGGACACAGTAATACTAAAAATTACCTGAAATTAAAAATGTAACTGGGCTTCCTGTATTCAGTCTGGCAACCCTACAGGATTTCAGTCATCAGGGTCCACAGAATGGGTGCTCTCCTGAGTAGAAGCCCTTCTAGAACCTTGTCCTCTCCCAGCAAGAGGCAAGGGACCTATCATCTCAGTACCACCAGTCTTGGGACAATAAATAAGGTCCTTGTTCAGAAATGTCCCATTTCTACCCATCAGGAAGTTCTGGGTTGTGGGTTCTTCAAAGTTTTAATTCATCAGGATTATCCGGTCTTAGGGACCTTAGAGAAGAAATGAAAGTCTTTAAGCTACTGTCAGGCAAACACTAGTGGGGTGTCTTTAAGGCGGACCTCCTGAGCACACCCCCCCATCCAGCTCACCGTGCTCGGCTCACACTTCTTCTGAAACAATATGAAAGAGCCGGGCGGGGGTGAGGCAGATTTCAAAACCATCAGTGGGCATTTCCCAAACCCCTTCCCCTGGGCTCCTGGACATGAAGCCAGACACCCCCGACACAGACCTGGGGAGAGAAGGAGGCTGGGGGGAGCTGCTGATGCACCGTTACCCTGGGCTGGGCAGCCTGCACATCAGGCCCTCAGCAAGGCATTCTCTGGAGGCTATTTCAGTCCAGAAAATGAATTCATTTTTGTTAAAACACGTCTTTTGTTCTTTCATTCATTCACTCCACAGCTTCATGGAGCATCTGCAATAACCCAGGCCCAGGATATACAGCAAATGAAACAGGAAGCTCCTTCCAATCAAAGGGCACGGGTTTCCCTAGGAGACAGCAGCTCCCACTCTGTTTCCCCAGAGAACAGACTCAGCTTAGGCCTGGAAGGCACGCAAAGTTCTAGCAGAGGCTGTGGTGCGGATCCAGCAGGGAGGGTTGGAGGGGTGCACCATGTGGGAGGAGGGGTGATTGTGGCCGGCCACACCTCCTCACCTCCCTGAGCCTCAACATCCCTGCCCAAAGTCAGGCTGCATGGGGCCCTGCTGGCCACCCAAGGCCTTCTATGAAACCAGGAGGGTCAGAGCCAGCGTCCATGCTCACTGCCACAGCCACGTACAAACCCCCAGAGTGTCCTCACGCATCAAGCACAAATGGATCTGTCAATCTATTTCTCGGCTCCTTACGCTGCTGGTCTACTGGTCTACTGGTCGGTCCATCTGTCACTGTACATGACGGCACTCGCCATCTGTAGCACAGCCTCAGTCTAAGTCCTCAGGTCAGGGAGAGCAAGACCCCCAGCATCTTCTTCTCCAGTGCCAGCCAGCTAGCTTCGTCCCTTTACATTACTGCCTAATTGTTAGAACTGCCTTTCCAGTTCAAAAAGGAAGCCAGTAAACATTTTAACTGGAATTGCATTAAGTCCCAACATGGAGAAATTTAACAGTTTTGTATAGTGTCTTTGAATAGTGATGTCCTTCAAAGCTATCCGGCACGCCTTCTGCTGCACACAGCCCTGGCTACTTGCCTTCCATGTCACTATAAACTGCACCTTCTTAAATCTTTAATTTCTAATTTCGTGATGCACAGGATGAGACTGAATTTTTTAGTTGGGGGAGGGTGTAAGGGGAGAGGGGGGGTAGAGAGAGAATCTTAAACAGGCTCCACGCTGAGCACAGAGCCCCACTCAGGGCTCCATCTCCCAACTCTGACATCATAACCTGAGCCGAAATCAAAGAGTCGGACACTTCACTGACGGAGCCCCCGGAGGCGTCCCAGACTGATTTTATAGTTGACTATGCACTCAACAACCTTATAAACTTTCTTACTAATTCTAATAATATATCTGTATATACTTTGGGATTTTCTATATTTATATTATCAGATAACAAGTTTTCTTTTCACCTTCCCAATTCTTAGACCATCTATTTATTTTTTGATAATTGCCTAAGTGCCCCAACTCAAAAGCAAGGCTTGGAATTTTTCGCCATGGTTATAATGCTTGCAATAGGAGTTGGGTTATGTTTTTTTTTTTACAAGTAACCTGTGTCAGAGCAGAGATACCTGCTTCCATTCCCAGTTGTTGAGGTTTTTCTTTTATTAATCAGGTTTTCTGCATCCACTAGTATGATCATATAATTTTTATCCCTTAATCTGTAAACATTGTGAAATATATAATTTATTGTGTGACATAAACATTATTAAGGAAGGCCAAAGATCTCTGAGAGACCTCTCAGAGAACTGGAAGTTGATCGCCAGTGTGATAGCCCAAGATGGAGGTTCCGGACGAGAAGCTCCTCTGCGCCCTCCAGCTCTCCCCCTCCAACCCCACTACCCCGCGAAGCCTGTCCTCACCCACACTCACGGAGCAAGCCCAAAGGGGAACAGACCTGGAGCAGCCTCAGCCTGGGCGGGCGTTCCCCTGGGGAAGAGTCTGGGCCCTGTGCTTCCTGGGAGCAGCCTGGACCATGAAAGAGGGTCGCCTGGAGGCCGGGGTCCAGCCAGCGCCGGGGACAGGAACCCGAGGCGGTAGTTGACAGATCGCTAAAGCAAGTGTTCTGGGTTTTCTTTAGGATTTCGCACCTATCCTATGTGAGATAGACCAATACTTTTTGTCCTGCCGTACTGGCTGGGTTGTGTCGTCCAGGGTACTCCGACCTCCCAGGATGAGCCGACTCAGCTGGTTGCAAATGCGCAACTCTGCGCAGTACCGCGCCTTCCGCACCCGAGCCCGCTGCTGCAGTACCAGGCTGTGCCGGTAGAGGGAGCAGGGGGCCGCAGGAGGAGGACGTTTCCCTTCCTGCCTCCGCGCGGCTATCCTTGCTCCTTGTCCCAAGGCCCTTAGAACGCTGCGCACCCAGGGATGCGCGCCAGCCCGTGAATGCCAGGGCACCCGAGGAGGATTCTTCGTGTACAGTTCCGTGGCACCACCGCGAGCAGCTTCCTTTAGGTTCTGCAGGTGCCCCCACCCCACCCTGCTTCTGGAGAGTTCAAGGACACTCCCCTGGAGGGCTTGTGAGTGGCTCACCAGCAAGTCCAGCCATGTCCCCAGCGGGCTTCTCAGCAAGCCAATGGCACCTCCCTTCCCCATGGCCAGCTTCCAGGTGAATCGTGTAGACATCCCACAGTGTGTTGGGGGTGGAGGATGGGAGCTGGGGAGGGGGAGTTCTGCCTTCTGCTAGCTGGTAGCTCTTGCCCACCAGTCTTTCCCCAGTAGACATGGACCATCTCCAGTCCAGATCGACCCCACAAATTCCTCTGCCATCTGCTGAGCTGAAATGACACCATCTCCAACAAGGTCTCAATCCCCACACCCTGCGGCAGAGATTCCTCTCTTCCAGATTTGTTCCTTCTGTGGTACTCTCCCTCATTGTTCCTTAGAATCCTCTTTCATCCCCACATAGTAGAGAAATCCCTGGAAAGAGTTAATATTCTTTATACCAAACCTGCTTTGCTCCGATTGTGATATGGTTACTCTGCTGGCCTGGACCCAGAGGTACCTGGTACCAGGAGTACAGGTACAAGGGACAGGCTTGCACAGATGGGATTTGGGAAGTGATTGTACTCCTAATCTTGGGCAGTGTTGCGTTCGTTACCAGTGGGAAACGGGACCCTAGTAATCTGTGGCGTGCACTGGTGTAAGACTTAATCAAGCTATCACCTTTGGTTGATGGTGATTCTGACCAAAGCAGGGGCCTTGGAGCCCCAGTAGTGGCTGAGCTTTCCGGGGTGGTTATGATGACGACAGAATCTCCAATGTAGGCTGGAGTCTCTCCAGTGCACAAGAGTGGCTCACAGAAAGAAAACGACTAGGTAGGGTGAGAACCAGAGAACGTTGATGACTGCTCTAAAGGAAACTTTCTACTCGTAGCCACGGGGCTATTTCTAAAAATCATCCGGAAAAATTAATTGCATTTGTTGAGAATAACAGTTGGATGCACAACCTCCCCTTTCTCAAGGGAAAGCCAGGGCACTGACTGGGAGAGGATCAGGAAACGCAGAGTGGGGACATCTGGTCAGACCCAGATGTAACTGACCAGCATAAACCCTGAGTCACTGAGCCTTTCTTACGCGTAATAAGTCTGCCCTGCGGTGTCTTAAAAGATCAGTCCTGTGACAGCCTTGCCAGGGGCAGGTAGGTGCCTTGAGACGGGACACTCAACACCACAACACTCTCTATGGCCGCCAGACCCATAACTTGGGTCAGACTACAGAGTGCTTCAGAGGGACGGGTATACGCTGTGCCCCTGGAAGAGCAGACTGCCCATCTAGGAAATAAGTGAGATTTTGCTGATATCTGTCAGTAGAAACATGGAGAACATATGTGGATCCTGAAGGTATTAGACCAAAGCGGATGGAATACAACACCAGGTCAGACCAAATTCACTGATGATGGTAAAGTATCTAAAGATCCAGATTCAAGCTGCTCACTTGGGCAGCTGGGGGTGACTCTAGCAGCATATTTGATCACTTGATTGAAACCTACACTCAAAAATGGCCTACAGTCAACAAGGTGATAGGAATGTCGGATGGATTTATGTTGTGGACCACACATTTATCTCTTAAGTACATGCTTCAGGAAGGCCCAGGAGAGACTCCTTTCACTAAGGCGCTAAGAAACACATTAGGAGGAGGAGTATCCACACCGTTGAAAACCGCTGTGATTCCTTGCCCTGGCAGGTGGGTGTAGTGGGGGGGAGGGGGGGGACACTGCTGTAGAGATGGGCAGATGGCCTTATTTCCCTGGGGATGCCAGGATTCTGGAGGCCAGAGGCCAGATGGCAGGACGTGACCACCAGAGGCGGGGGGCTGCCTCTGCCAGGAAGAACAACAGGTATATACCGGGAATCAAAATACCACATGGTCCATGGGGACCTCTAACAGTGGTTCACTGACTATAGCACCCTAGAAATACAAGAGTGCTGGTGATACAACACGGGGGACAATCTTTAGATCTAGGAGCCAAAAACCTGCCTTGAGTCACAACTGGGGATGACTGCCTCTCAGCCAGTCCCTAGATCTAACCCAGTTTACAGGTCCAGACCCCTGGACTGGAGGGGAGGCTGGGTCCCTGGCAAAAGAACCCTGCAAGGCTAGAACCTTTCTTCATTGCCGCGTGGCGTGCTAGGCTTGTCAGGAGAGGGCGCTAGAGGGGCACTGGGAAGGGGGCGCTGCTCTTCAGCATTCCACTGGACTTCTTCCATTCTCACCCCCTCCACAAGTGACTGCTACTGGAGACAGCAGCGGAGGTCCCCTCCAGCAAGTTTCAGCAGCACCCAGCAGACAACTTCACCGTGTTCCCACGGGAGTCCAGCCTTCTCCGACTAGCTTCCCACCAAGTTCAACCTCGCCCCTGCAAACAGCTGCCCAGCAAATTCCCTCCACACTCCAGCAGGTGGACAACCCAGGGGACTTCTGCCCTAGAGTAGGGTACAACCAGTACAGAACATGCATCAGTTTCCCCCAGTAACCAAAAGATGAGCAGTCCCATGAAACCTTTGGTAAACCAAAATGGCATAAAGCAAAGAAGCAATCACTGTTCAGTTATACGGAAATTTTTTGAGGGTTCCCAGACCCCAAAATCACCTTTCTTAGGCTTTTCTGATTACCTTAGGACACATCTTGCTAACAGATACACGAAATAAATCAAGACAAAACACAGATGTTCACACAGTTCAAAGTCCTGACTGCTTGACGCTGAGATGCCGAGTGTGGTTCCTGGGGAAGGAGTTTGCAGGACCACTCTCTGCTGAGGGTACGCCCACCTCTACAACGGCTCACTGCAAAATGAACACGGAACACTATTTTCACTTTTAACCTTTTTCATAAAAGTGAAAATCCTCTTCAGAGTTCCTTCAGTTAGCAACAGTGGGGACTAATACAGGTCTTTAGTAAAAGCAAAGTGGTGTGATGCAAACTTTCAGAAAGCAGACAACACCTGTATTTACTGACTAAGCACAGCCACAGGAAAGACGCAGGTCTGAAGCTGCTGAGAACTTCTGTGCACTCTCATCTCACAAAGCTAGTTACTACAACATTTGTGAATGCCTACTTAAAGGGGCACATCCCCCCAAACTTTGCCACAGTCGCCCCCACTCTGCCCTATTAGTTTCTGCACTAATTACGGCTCCTACGCAGCCCCTGTAGGGGGCCCTACAGTCAATGGTCCCTGCCTATTAGGTTCTGGACTTAAGCCCCTGTAGGTCTTACAGTCAATGGTACCTGCCTATTAGGTTCTGGACTTCAGGGGACATGGCTCCTGCACGGGTCCTGGGAAGAACGCTTCCCCTCAGCAGTGCTGGGAAATGTGGGACAGACCCTGGATACAACAGACCAGCTCATACACCTGGAGATGCACTGGCAGGAGGTAGGGGGAGGGGACCATCTTGAAGCTCTTCAGTTATTCCCTAAAGGTCTTGGGCAGCAGAACAAATCAAGCCAAAGGTGGACTGAGAGTTCTTTACTGTCATCATTGCTCCCCCCCACTACCCATTCCCTCAATGCTGCAGACCCCAATTCTGCTCTCAGCCCACACACACAGTAAACAGAAAACGCCAAATAAAAGGTGGCTTGAACAATAAGGCTTTTATTCCCATACCCAGCAGAATAATGGGAGGGAGGCAGTTCCTTTGGAAGTCTGACCTGGAAGCTGGAAAAATCATATGAGGTCAACAATATCTATGAAAAAAGGTAGACCATCTCTGTCAGCCACAGAAAGACCCCAACTGAGTCCTTGTGACCAAAGCTGAATCACACCCATGCCATAACTGGCAACAACAGAATGAAGTCCACCAGTGCGTCCCTCCCAGCAGGCAGAGTCCACAAGACGGCCTTCACCACAGGCACCGACAAGAGGGAACTGTGGCCAGGGTCCTGGGTGGGTGGGACAGGGCAGCATGGCCCCCAGAAGCCTCCCACACACCTGGCGCTCAGGAGGAATATCCCCGGGTTGGGTGTTGGACGTGTGGCCCACGGCCGCCTCTCAGAGGCTGTTCTCAGAGATTCTCTCCACACTCCTCCCCTTACAGGGAAGGAGGGAACACATTCCCTGCACGACTTAAGGCTTTCTGCAGTGTGATGCTGAGTGCAATGCGGCCCTTGGCTGAAGGTTTTCCCACACAGGCTGTGCTCGCAAGGCCCTTCTCGGTGGCGAGTTCGCTGGTGCCGATGGTAGCCTCTCTGGCGCAAGGCACTGGGCGCATCTCGGCCTTCCTGTCTTCCCGAGTGTCAACAAGCTAGGGGTGAAAGAGGCGGGATCCGCAGCTGAACGCAGCCCCACACTAGTCCTATTTAAAAGGTTCGCCCACCGCACAAATCTGAAGCTCGGCCAGGGTTTCCCACATCCTACTCCTAACGTCTTTCCAGGCTGCGAACGCTCCGTGCTAAATCCGAGCGATGCTTCATTACAAGCGCTTAACAGATTTTCTCAGGTGGGAACGTTCTACTGCGGAATGAGCTCGGAGGTGCGGCAAAGGCTCCAGTACCACCGCCTCCCCGAGCCCTTCCTCCGGGGAGCTTCTGGCGCCCGCGGCACGCACCCGCCCTAACCGCTTCCTGCCCCCCGGCCCGGCTCTCGGGGCTGCTCTCCGGCGAGAACTGCGTAGCTCCGTGAGGCCGGAGCTGCGGCACTGGCTGCGCTCAGGCCGGCCTCCAGCGTGGTGACTGCGGGAAGCTCCCCGGCTCGCTGTGCTGCCCGGTGGGAAAGGCGTCCCCGGGGGCTGCGGACGGCTGGGCTCCCACCACGGAGCGGCCGGTGCTGGAGGAAGGCACACGGAGGACCTCTCGGGCGTGCGGGCGCCGCGGCTCCGGCCCGAACTCTCCCGGAAACTCCGCGCGCCGCACCGACCGGCGGAGACCGCCTGAGTCAGGGCGCTAGTACAAAACACCCTGCCCACGTGAGCCACCCTAGCGCCGCAGGCCCGGCCACACCCTCGGGAGTCCTCCCGCCAGCACCGCGAGAGACCATGCCACCGCCGAGAGTTCGGAGCCAGAAGCCCCGCCCCCAGCCGCACCACGCGCAGGGGAACTCCCCGTGTGACATCATCAAAACGGGCGCCGGGATTTGATGGGAGGGGCGGGGCTTCGCCCCATCTTAAAGGAGACGCGCCAAGCTTTACCAGGCGGGTGCGGTTCCCCACCTCCCGCGGAGCCGTGGGTGTGGTTACTGTCTGAGCGCCTCCTTAGGGAAACTGTTTCTCTGGAAACTGGATGTTCGCCTTTCCTTCCACAAACTTCTTGATGGTACCCTTAGCATTGGGTATCAACTGTGTAGCGCTGCCCTTCCCGCAGTGGTCTGCTGCCTAGGCTGCACTGATCTCACCGCAGGTGTATGCACTTAGGAAGCGGCAGCTGCGGCTTTGGGGCTGCCCCCTTGCTTTGTTCTCTAACGAGTTCCAGCTCCTTCGGCTCCCTTCCTGACCTCGGGCCCTCCGCTCCTCCTCTGACCTCTCCCTGCGGAACTGGAGGACTAGACAGCTCTCACCCACCCTCTTCCCCACGCTCCGTCCTCTCAGCAGAGCTTTAAGGCTGTAGGGTCCGTAGAGTTCAACCTCAGGGTCGATCCTACTAGGACCAGGTCAACACTAACCACCAATGCACCTGCTACTGTTACTGGGATAAGTTACTGGGATAACTTTCTTGCCCGTGGTTTCCTTCTTGGACTTGGGTCCCGTGGTTTCCCGGGAACGTGTCAGTAACTGAATCCTAGCTCCTCTCCAGGTACGTCCAGAGGCAGGGGTGGTCTAAGAACGAAGACCTCTCCGGGGCTTCCTCACATCTGCTCCAGACTGATGCTGTCTATGCCCATTGCACAGCCGCCATCCGGGAACATTTCACTGTGCGAGCTTCACCTCGCCTCCTGGGGTCGGGTCCCCCACCTCCTGGGCACCATGATTTCCCCTTCCTCTCGAGAGTATGTCCTCTTGTGGTTTCCTAAGTGTAGGTGGAACACACATTTTTAAAGACACTACAAGACTTTAGCTTGGCTTTTAATCTAGCTGCAAATATTCCTGCCAGTTAATGAAAGTGAAGGCCCACCCTCATCTATAGCCCAGTGTGGCATCTGAGGACTCCAGGGCTACTCTGGTCCCCGGTACTTCGTACAAGTCCTGTTCATTCTCGCCACAAGTTGTAGGATGTTTTCTCTCCAGTGATAGGTGAGAGCAAGCCATCTCCTGTTTTATTTTCTGTTGTTATCAGCACTACACTGGCGCTTGTGATCTGGAAACCCTGGCCTTTGTTCTCAGAATTTGGATTTGTTAGCATCTACGGTACAACGTTTGAGCATGTGGCCACATTCAGTACTGGCATCTAGGTGTTCCTTTGTCAAAAACCAAACTGCATACTGAATAAAACAAAACTGAGATGAGTCTCTTGCAAGGTAAAACCAGGTAACTGGTTTTAAGCCTGAAAACCAGGTAACTCAAGGCTACAAAAGCAATGAGCTCTGAGTTGCTCACAGACTAAGCGGCTTTAACGTGAACTAATATGAAAACTACTTTGCTTTTTCAGCTGATTGGTTGCCTAGCAGTGTTCTTATTTGGATAAGGGTAGCTGAGTCAGGGAACAAGAAGTCCAGAGGTAGAGTGACAGACCCAGCATTTGGGGACTAGCCGGTGTCTTCTGCTGAGAAAGGCCTTCAACACCAGCACCGATGGTCTACCTTTCATCCGACATAAGGGACTCCATTTTCTTCTGGTTCTACACCTTAGGCTAGTGATATTCCCCAAGAAGCCTCTTTCGCTCTATTCCTGCGGCAGGATATGAGCCTGATTCCCACCTGGAGAGGACAAGAAGAGACATATGGAAGACTGACTGTGATGAGCCTCCTTCATCCTTCACTGGGTTGGGGCAGTTACAGCTGCCCTGCTGGGTCAGGACTACATCTTAACTGGCTCTCAGCCCATCCTTCCACTTTCACCCACACCCACTTCAAAGGTACTTGAGCTGCCCATTCCAGAGCCTTCAGGAGCTTTGCAGTGAAATCAGATTCTCAGATACTCACTTCTTTGGACAAGGTGGCTTTCTCAGATGCATCTCGGTCAGTTATCATTCATCTGTTTTCTTGAGAGATTTGTTCCTAAATTTTGTTGCTATTCCATCATCTCAGTGGATTTGTACATTTTTTGAAAAAGTAAAATCCTACTCTCATTTCAATGGGATTTCAGAAAGGAGTTATGGCAAATGGCCACACCTACTGCACAGAAGGCTGGGAAATGAAGAATATTCTGGGATTTTAAATGTCCAGCTAAAACTGTGGGCTGTTATCACAGATGAACACTGGACCTTCGTGAAGGCAAGTCACCCATCTCTACCACACAAATTTGAGACAGAAAGTGAGGTCACCTTCCCAGCAGAGCAGGAGACATGTGTATGCGTCCGGGGCGGGGAGGGGGTGGGGGGATCAGGGTGTGAAGAATGAAGAAGATATCTGAAACAGCAGATAGAGAAAACATGCTAGTGTCGCTGAAATAGGAGTAAATTTCTTTATTTAGTTCCTTCCCTCCTGGGTTCATCCCAAAGCTTCACACCTCCCCTTCCTGCTGTCAGAACATATCACATGTAACAGAGGCCCAGAAACAATGTTCTGCCCACACTTCTCCACCTCCTCCCCACTGCAGAGCACTGTAGGGACAATTCACCTTGTGTGAAAGCCATGGATTTCACACAGTTTACAGGCACATCCTCTTCAAACTGGAAACCCCACCAAGTAAAACAGGCTCGGCTGGAAGTTTCTATCTGTGCCACATTCTGGGTGCCTCTCTAGAACGGTAAGATCCCTCCAAGCAGTTCAAAAAAGTTCCTCTCTCCGTATCGTTAGAAACTTTCCAGACAGCCAGTCACTTTGCTGAAACGTGTATTCAAAGATTTCACAAGTCCAATTTCTACCCATTGAGATAAGCAGTCCAAAAAAATTAAGGCGTGCGGGGGTGGGGGGGTGTTGAATGAAAGGATAATAAAGCATTTATTAAAGTTACAATAACATCTCAAAAAGACCCGTCACACTTCTGGAAATGCTTAACCAGGCACAAGGGTTAGAACAGTCGTGGCCCTGGCTGCTGAGGGCAAACACACCTTCATTCCCAGAGCAGGAAGGACAAACAGGAGCCACCAGGAATGTTCCCGCCAGCCTGTCGGCAGGCGCACAGGCCTGCTGCAGGTCACGCTCTTGTGCCCACCACCAAACAAGTCCCAGGAGCTGTGCAAATGCCGCAGGGCAGAGCAGCAAGCCGGGACACCCCATATTCACAAACGCCACACTCACACTGCACTGATGTACATTCGTACGTAACTTGCTAGAGATCGGAAATCAAAGCAACTGAAAAAAAAAAAGGATGCCCATGCATTCCAGACACTGCGCAATCCCCTGTTAAGGCCACAGAAGTCAGCCCTTCTCCCTGCCTCAGCTCTGCATCTGACTGCCTAGAATGTATAGCATGTGTTCTTTACACTACCACACTCCAAAATCTGCATGTCCTTCCTGTGGAATTCTCTCGGGACACAGTCCCACTAACCATTCATTAGTGACATCCGTTATTTTATTCCACACTGAGGGGTCAGGTTCTGAGGGGCTGGGCAGGGTGGGGAGTAAAAGGTAAGCCAGGGAGAAAGAGGTCACATGGCCAAATGAGGCACTTCCAAGTTGGGGCAGAATCCAGAGTACTCAGGACTATTCACCAAGTGCCTGGCAGGCAGCTGAAGGGGCAGAAGCCTCAGTTCCAGAAGACCCACTGCAAGTGCCATCCCCAACCTGCCAGGGAGCCATTGGCGCTCAGGGGCCCGCCAGCCCCCGAAGCCTGAGGTGAGGGCAGCCCTCACTGAGAAGGCCACACAACACTCCTGGGGTGTGCTTCTCCTGGATTCTGGAACAGCTAGAGGCCTGTCACCCCAGGGAACTGTGGGGAGGCTCTGTTGTCGCCAGAAGGTAAGCTCGCACCTGCCAACACCACACACAGCACACTCTGCAGCTAGACTGGGGTTCCCTGACACTGCAACTCCAGTGACAGGCGACCTTAAGAACTTCTGGGGCTTGACAGAGAACAGCCAACATTTTATCTTCCAACCAAGAGCACTTTAAAAAATAAAAATATTGCCCTCTATTAGCACCTTCGTTACGTAAAAGTACATTTCATCACCCAAATTAGGAAGGACATTATCTCAGAATAAAATATAAATCTTCAGGTTGAATAAACTTGACTTTATTATTATTTAATAAAATAATTAATACGTTATTTAATACGTGTCCTTATCCTTATAGACCTGCAAGGAGCCTTCTGTGCCAGGGGCCGATGCTGTCGGCCCCCATGACCGTCACTGCCCCGTGAGGTCCCCAAGGTCACAGGCTCTTCCAGCACCGTCACCACCTCCAACGCACCTCCACTGGGAGGAAGGACCAGAGTCACACCAGCAGTTTACAGCCACAGGGACCGCTGGGAACAGAGCGCCTTCGCACAGGTCCTGTGGGCATGCGCAGCCAGAGGGCCGTGGAAAAGCATGGGAAAGCCCTTCTCTCTAAGACTGAGTTTCCTCAGCTCTGACCTCGCTCGCTGCATGTACTTCCCCTTCTACTTCTGCATGAACGCTTGATTTAAAAAACTGATTCGGAGAAAAAGAAAAAAAGAAGAAAGGATGGCCCTTAAGCCTGAAAACAGAAACAGAGTCAACAACAAAAAACTGCTAATTATCCTCTTTTTAAACTCACCTAACAAGTACATGCCGACAGCAACTTATCAAATATCAAAACAACATCAAAAACCCAGCATCACTGCTTTAAACCCTTTTCGGGAACAAGGCAGGACATAAATAAATAAATACATAAATAACATAAGTAATACGAAAAGGCCTGGATGGCTCTGGGAAACAGACTCAATACCAGCACCCAGGATGCCAAAGCAGAATTCTCAGAGGTCATCGACACTGCCCCTGACCCCAGTCCCTGCCATATGTCCACAGCAGGCCAGGCCCACCACAGGATGCTATTCAATACCCAGGAGGTCTCCCCCGAGTGGGAACAGTCAGGACACTCCTGGCCCAGGCTGGGGGGACACTCCAGCTCACTCCCAGGGGTCTGTCATGCTCTCCCCAGGGAGAGCTCTGGGGCCCGGTGGGCAGAGGCCTCCTCAAGTACCACCACGTTTCCCTGCTACAGGGGACTTTCAGGCCCCAGGCCTCAGAAACACAATTTCCTAAAGTGTTCTGACAGAGTTACTCTTTCCTCTTCAGTATCCAATCCTGACCAAGGAAAGGAAAGGGGGCGTTAGTAAAGTGTCACTCAAACAAGTAGGAATGGCCTTAAGCAGCTATCTACACTGTTTTCAGATTCATGTTTGGCAGCTATGAAGTTTCAAACTACAGGCTGAACCTCACGGTTCTCAGGATCCGAAAGCATCAGCCAAGTCTGGCTGAACCAATGACGAGACCTGGACTCCGCACAGGAAGGGTGGAGGCCCTGCGCCCACGCAGACTGGCCCAGAGCATAGCACATTCGAGGGGCTGAGCAGGAGCACCTCTGCTCCCTGGCACCCTCTCCTGCCTCATACTACCTCCTGGCCAGGTCGTGGGGAGACCCAACTACAAGAATCAACTCAGTCCATTCCTTTCAGAAAGACCCCAGGAAAATGGTTCAATCCCCAGAACAAAGCCCGGCAACTGCTTCGTCTGGCAGCAGACCCCATACCACCCTGCGCCCGGCCCTCACCTCCTGCAGCCCAAAGGCTGTGCCCACAGGTGTGCGACTTCTGCACTGGCACCATTCCCGGGTGTGGCTTTCCAGAGGTCCAGGGACAGAGGCACCCTCCCACCCAGGGCAGGGGTGGGGAGGCCCCATCCTAACACACCTCTGCAGAAAGCACCTAGTGGGGCAGACTCCAGGTATGCCACACACCTGTAACACGGCCCATCTGGAGAGAACCTGAGCCAAAGGGGCCGAGGTAGGGAGGCCCAGAGTTAGAAGAGCTGAAAGGGAAGGTCAACTTACCACCCACTCTAAAACTCCTATCTCAGCCCTACCAAAAAGGTGACCAGCCACTGCTTACGCCCCTTCAGGGACAGGAAGCCCCCGCCAGTGGCCCAGTCCACCCCTGGGCAGCTCCAACTTCCCTATATCCAATGAGCCCTACCTCCCCGAAGCTCCTGCCACAGCCTAAGCGTGGTCTCAGCCCCACCCAGACTGCCACAAAGAACATCCCGAGTCCCTTCTCAGCTGAAGCCCTAGCAGCACTTGGCTCTGACCCTAAGGACCCTCATCAGCTACCCACAACCTGCAGCTCACGGCCTCACTCTGACTGGCTCCCTGCTCCGCACAAGCCCTGGCGGCCAGGGGCCCGGGCCTTCAGCAGCAGCACACAAGCCCAACCTCAGGCTCAGCCAGCTATGCCGCACTTCCGGTACGACCACAGCTTGTGACAGGGTCACTGTAGCCCCACGGCACCTCCAGTGATTGTGTCCTCCCTCTGAATCATCCAGGGCCTCTTCTCCCCTCCACCTCATGCACACGCCTGCAGGTCACAGCCTGGCCTTCCGGCCAAGCCATCCAAGACACACGAGGTAGGGTTTAGAACCCTATCCTCAAGCCACATTAGACAATGACAGACACCACGTCTCCTTGGCTAAAATCTATAAGGCTGTTAGTAATTAAGTAAACCTGTATCCTTAATTCAATCATTACAAATTAGATAGCTCTTATGACAGAAAACCTATGCACAGATTTGAAATCTCCCCATTCCTAAACACTTCTGAAGGTTAGAATCACCACAATTCCATTCAATGGTCATCAGGGGTGGTTTCCCAGGAAACAGCATCACCTGGGGAGCTCTGAAGAGGCAGCCAATGGCCCACCTCTGCGGGCACAGCCACGTACTGAGCCGCACAGCCTGGGCGTGGGTGAGCCCTGCCCACAGCCACAGACTCGGGGATGAAAACTCAGCTTGTCTCACCCCCAGCACCCCTAGCAGGCCAGGGGAAGAATTCTGACCTGGCTGCTGCCCCCGTGCTCGGGTTCTAGGAGCAACTACCAAGACATGAGGTCCAGTAAGGCAAAGAGCAATCAACCGCACGCTAGATGTTTTGTCCACCAGACACCAAGCAACAGAAAGCCTGGAGCCATCCCGAGGACACGCGAGTACCCCGTCCGGGAGCGTGCAAGGACCAGAAGGCAGCGCCACAGGTGTCTTCTTCGGTTAGAACTGGCAGTGAATGCTGTGGGAGCGTCCTTGGTCCTAATGCAGGCAGTCATCTGACTGGCTAGTTCCTCGGTGCGGGCCTCCTAAAATCAATTCGTGTCTGGAAGCTCTTCCAAGGGAAAGGGCAGAGAGTTCACGAGACCTGCTGGCGTGATGCGAGGCACAGGTAGGTACGAGAACAGGTGTAGCGCTGTGGGAGGTCCTCCACTTAGACTCTGGCCAGATGCAGGCACCAACTGAGCTACCACAGCTGGTCCACGCCGCCAAGAAACCATCTTGGGAGGAAGGCAGTTAAGAGACAACACTGCCACAAGAGAACATGGGAGTGGTAGGGAAGGGCTGAGTGTAGACAAATGCCGCAGGCCACCCCCAGGAGCAGGGAAAACAAACTAGCAAGTTCATGAACTGCATTTCTGTACTCTACCTTTTTTTTTTTTTCTTTTTTCATTTTTTTTTTTTACCAAAACTCTCTTTTCATTTAGGTATTAGAAGGCTTTAATCAAACAATGAACTTGAGAAGTAAAAATATAAACAGAAGCACAGTTCTGGAAAGTGCTAGGTGTCCTCCCCACTGGAGCTATGAGCAGGCCAACTCAGCCCGTACGTACACACACTGCAAGGCCCACTTCATGAACATGCTACCGTGAGAATCCAAAACAGAGACAGTGACAAAGGACAAAATGAAGTTTTGTATGGACTTTTCAGCTGACAATGACCCCAGGACTGTCCAATGCCCCGAGCACCTGAGATGGAATTACAATCCACAAGAAAAAGGCCACTTCTGCTTCACCAACAGCCAAATGGGATTCCGTCAGCAGCACAGACAGGATGTGGTTCACAGGGGCAAGAATCGGTGTCAACTTTCACTGCAGATCACCTTCCTCCTCACTGCAAGCAACCGCCATGCTTGAATTCTACTCATAAAGCAGAAACTTTTTTATGGGGTCTGGCAGAGGCAGCGAGGGAATCAGATGGAGTCGGTATTTGCCAAGAGCTCTTCTCACGGCCACACGGCACAGACTCAGCAAGGTCCTGGGGACACCTGGAATGCCATGGGAAGAAAAGGAGACAGAGGGAGGGAGGTTAACCAAAGTCTCGCTGAGATGGACAGACAGAACCACACTGAATGCCTGCAGC
Source organism: Meles meles (assembly GCF_922984935.1). NCBI lineage: Eukaryota > Metazoa > Chordata > Mammalia > Carnivora > Mustelidae > Meles > Meles meles. The sequence goes on along the minus strand of NC_060074.1, from coordinate 45,446,417 downwards.
CAACTTCCCAATTTCACAGTGGAGAGAGCGGTGCCTGGGGAGGAAGGTCTTGTCGCCTGCTCCTCCCATCTGCCGAAGGAGTGCGATCTTCCCCTGGGGCACCTGCTCACCAGGATGGCACCACCTTGACGGGGTTTAATTTCCTAGACAGAAACAAGAGCTGACCACTGAAGGCCCTGGGAGGTGTGAATGATGGACCCTCACCTCCCATCAGCCTCTGCTCTTGTCAGTCCCATAAACTCCAGGGGGATCCAGAAGAGACACACCGAGCAGTCTATGAGGAGAGCAGGCTGACTATTCTGCTCTGGGTCAGAACAGCCTGGCCGGGCCTCTGCCTTGTGAAGCACGCAAGACACAGGCAGCTTCTCTCAGCAGGACTCCAAGTGACCATTAACCAGCCCCTTTGGGGGAGGCTCAACAGGAGCATGTCTTAATGACTGGCTTAGGAAACTCCAACAACAAAAAACACTATAAACTCAAGTTCTGTGAGAGGCAAGGGTTAGGGAAAGGTTTTCAACTCAGATACCCTCAAGACCCAGACAAGGAGGAGGCCGGATGCAGGCAGGTCACAGACAGCCCACAGCAGCCAGCAGGAGGCACACAAGGTCCACCTCTGAGCCCCAGAGAGGGCCTCGGACAAGAAGACCCAGCCCAGATCAACTGCAAACAACCTGGCCATTGATTAATTCATTAGCAAAATCTTCCTTCATAAATAAGCAAGCTATGGGGTTTATTCTAACAAAAACCAGAGGTATCACACAATAAACGTAACGGTAATTTGAGTGGACTAAAGAAAGGGAATGAGGACCCCTAGAGGAGGAAGGGCCTGCCACCTGTTGTCAGGCAACCATTTAAAAACCATGCGTAAGGGGCACCTGGGTGGCTCAGTGGTTTAAGCTGCTGCCTTTGGCTCAGGTCATGATCTCAGAGTCCTGGGATCGAGTCCCACATCGGGCTCTCTGCTCAGCAGGGAGCCTGCTTCCCTCTCACTCTCTCTGTCTGCCTCTCTGCCTACTTATGATCTCTCTCTGTCAAATAAATAACTAAAAAATCTTAAAAAAAAAACAAAAAACAAAAACCATGCGTAAGTGAAGGGCTTTGGGATCACAAGGCAGAAGGGAACTCAGGCCACTTACTTCTGGCCTCTTTAAAGACCTGCAACGCCTCGGGGTCCACCTTCCTTCTGCCTCTTGACTCTGGGCCCAGGGATTCCCACTTCACCAGGTTCAGGTTGGCTCCAAACTCAACAAGCAGACTCACGAAGGCTGCCTCACAGCCATGACGGAGGACAGCATCCATGACACACCCGGGGGAGCCCCGGTAGAAGCCCTGCGTGTTGACGGGACCATTGCAGTTGAAGTCGGGGTTCGCCCCTGCCTGGAGAAGCAGCTTGAAGCACTGGAGGTTGTGGTAGGCCGCGCTGATATACAAGGGGCAGACCACCAGGGAGGTGAGGCGCCGGGAGAAAGGGGGCTGGATGTCAGGAGTCAGGTGGTGGTTGACGTCGACGTCAGCCCCATACCTACAGGGGAGACACAGGGACAGTGAGACCTCGCGGTGGAACGACCGAAGCCACCAGACCCCCATGGCACTGGAGACAGGCCTGACTCCGTGAGCACCGGGACGCCGCTGAGGAGATGCCACTGATCACAGCGGCTTCCTGACTTGCAGAGCTGAGACCATTCCAAACAACTCGGAACCCACTCACACTCGTCAGGGAACTCTTCAGAGCCTCTGAAGAGCGGATAATCTTATGGCTAGTCAAACTACTTCAAAACAAAGGATAAAAAAAGAAAATTTCCAAATTCATCTTATGAAATTAGCAGAACAATCCCAAAACCTGACAAAAGCCACACCATTAAAAAAAACAAAACAAAAACACCTACCAACTAATTTCACTTATGAGTATCAACTTAACCACCTTCAATAACATGCTGGCAAAGCAAATCCAAAGTATAAACCATGACTTTATACAGGTTATTCCAAGAATTCATACAGGTTCATACGACTTCATACAGGTTATTCCAAGAATGCAAGGGTGGTTCCAATATTAGAAATTCTAAGAACCCTGTCCTTCATATTCACAGAACTAAGGGGAAAATCATGATTACCCTTATAGATGGAAAAAAACGCAGCATGGGACAAAACCCAACACTAATGCAGGTTTATAAGTACTCAATAAAATAAGAAGTGATAGACATTTCCTTCACAAGATAAAACCCAGATGTTGGTGTCTCACCTAATAGGGCAAGGGGTGGCTCTCCTGTGGAGTCTGGGGCAAGCCATCTATACCCACTCTCCAGCCCATTCTTATTCAGGCATTTTAAAGATTTATTTATTTACTTGAGAGATAGTGCACAGCTTGATCTCAAGACCCTGAGGATCATGACCTGAGTCGAAATCAAGAGTCAGACAACCAACCAACCGAGCCACTCAGGCACCCCTAATTCAGGCATTTTAAATAAGGGTATTGTGCAGTCCGACAAGAGAAAGCAATTAGCTGATGAAGATCATAAAGGAAGAAAAAAAACTTTCCCTATTTTCAGAGGATATGACTTTGTCTGGAAAGCCCTGAGTAATTAATGAAAATACAATAAGCAATGAATTTATTAAATACTTTAGTAAAGTTACAAAACCAACAGCCTTCATACATACAAAAATAAGTTCAAATACAAAATGGAAAACACCTCACTTACGAAAGCAAAATAAATTTTAGAATGAGAGATCTAAGCATAAACTTAACAGTACATATCCAAAATTTGCATAAGGGAAGTTAAAAAATACTCCTAAAGTCAAACAAGTGAAACTCGGAAATGGGGAGCCCCACTGCCGCTTTGGAGAGGAGGGCTCAACACCACTAAGAGCTCAATTTTCCTGAAGTTATTGTATAAGTGAAAATCCCATTCTTGGAGCTAAGTAACTTGATTATAAATATAAGCAAAAGTAACATCTCTGCAATTCCAGAAGCTGATGATAAAGTTCATTTGGAAGATCGAAGAAGAAAAGATGTAAAAGCAAAGCTTTTTAACATGAAAATTAAACAAAGAAAAACCTGTGCATGGCAAACAGCAGCATAAGCAAAGTAAAGCAGTAAGTGGAAAAGTTGGGGGGGATGTTACAAGGGATTAATAACCTTATCACAGAGAGAGCCAACAAAAGGGAATGATGAGGATGGAGGTGGGCCAGGGTGGCACAGTCAGTTAAGCATCTGACTCCTGGTTTCAGCTCCTGGTTTCAGCTCCGGTTGTGACCTCAGGGTTGTGATCCAAGGGTTGTGGTCCTGGGATCGAGTCCCAAGCTGGGCTCTATGCTGTGCACCCAGTCTGCCTGAGACTCTCCTCTCCTTCTGAGCCTTCCCTCTGCTTGCTCACACTCTCTCTCTCTCAGATAAATAAGTAAATCTTTAAAAAAAAAAAAAGCTCAACTGTTCTACAAGAAAATGAACTAGAGACGCTGCAGCAAGCTCTCTCAGTCATCTGAAAAGATACTCAGCCTCATCATAACACAAACGCAAATTAAAACCACCTTTACACCTGAAACTAATGTAACATTTTACTTTTTTAATTAAAAAAAAAAAAAAAACTACCCTGAGATACTACTTCTCACCTATCACACTGGGGAAAATCAAAATTTTATTAAGCAAGCTTTAAAGAAATAAGAAGTCTCATTCAGTTCTGGGGGCCATGCAAAATGCAACAATCCCACTAGCAGGAAATTTGGCAAGAACTGGGAAAACTACATATCCATTTCCCCTCTGACCCACCAATCACACCCTTGGAATCTCTTCCCAAGATGCATCTGCAAAATTCCAGAAAGATGCACGCACGCAGCAATTCATTAAAATGTTATATATAACATCTGAAGGCAAGAAACAACCCACAGGTCCCTCAAGAGGAGACTGGGTGAACAAAACGTGGCCCATCCACATAAAGCAGCACTGAACCACCGTGAAACGGTGTGAGGAGTGTCACCACTGCTCCAGAATGACCTCAGAACACACTCAGGCAGGACAGTCAAAGTGTGTACTATGCTACTGTTAATCGGAGGGACAGTGGTTACAATACATTCATGTATCTGATACACACCTAGATATACGCATGTTATGCTTATTTTTTCAACAATGGAGGGATCAACCATGAAAGCTTAAAAATGGTCATCTACAGGGAAGCTGAAGGAGACTGACACAGAAGCTAGACCCCTTTTAATATATGCTGTTTTACAGACTTGACTTTGGAACCACATAAATATGTCATAAAACAAATTAAGTAAAAGGCAATCCCCAAAAACTAAAAGCAAAAAGAAAACCACTTTAGCCCAACTGTGTATCCAGATGGTGCCATGCAGTCCTGACTGCTGGGGGCCTCCTCTTTCTGGGTGTACTAAACCACCAGACCCAGCGGCAGAGTCCCCTGGAAGGCCCTGAGACAGGAAGCAGTCGCCGGCCTCATGCTCACAGCTGTCCCCGCGATGATCCCTGCCCAGACGTGAGGAAATCATCTCTTAGGGGACAGGTGCGGGAGCAGCCTGACCTGCCAGCCGCATTCTTCAGCAGAGCCAATCTCTAAATGATTCTAAAAAGGCAGGGGCTTCAGGTCCCCACAAGGGACCTGCCCTCAAGGGAGTCTAAATATATGACTTACTATCGGGAGTTTGGAGTTCTCCAGCCCAAGTGCAAACACCAATCTCGGTCCCTTTCATCTAAGCAGAGGCCATGGACTCAAGCACGGAGGGCGGCCCAGCTCAGGGTATCAGAGTCCTTGCAAAGTCGAGAGTGTGCTTGCTAAAAATGCTGCCTGGCAAGGGGCGTGAGAGCCCACATCAGGTGAGGAGTCATGTGTGAGAGGCGGCAGCAACATCAGACTGGTTACAGATCAGGATTGGCAAAATAAATAAATGTGTTAAGGAGAAGGGGAACCAGGTCTCTGCTGGAAAAGCAAATAATAAAGTCAGAAACAGAGAAGTAGGATGTACCAGACTGGATTAGAAGTATCAGGGTGTACTCAATTGTCAATGCGTGTAGATACAGAAATATAGACAGAAATGTACATGTAACCTTAGCTCTGTCCAATTGGAGGGCCTGAAAACAGCAACAGCACATAACCAAAAAACACTATCGGTGTCCAGATCTTGGCCTCTAAGCACCACTCTCCACTGAAAGAAACCAGGATGCTTTGAAGAAATGACTCATTCCAGGGCTAAGACAGGCACAGTACTGGATGAGCCTAGACTATGTTGTTACAAGAGAAAGTAAGAAACTGGTCAAAGGCTGCAGGGGACATGTCCTAAGGACAGACCTAGGCTCCAGTTTAAAGACTCTGTGCAGCCAAATCGGAGACAATCTGAGCATCAAAATAAGTAATACTACTATGGGATTATAACTCCCTGGATAATAAACAAAACTGTAAGTCTAACACAAATAAATTAAAAATCTGATGAGAAATATGATACATATGTGTTGCATGGTCCCTTGCCACAAAATACGAATTAAATAATTACAGAGGGGAAAAAGAGTAGCTTTACAGTGGAGAAACCCAACAGACACCACCTTAATCAAAAGATCACACTGAAATCAGCAGTAATGGGCCCAAGGACAACCCTGTGCAACCGGAGAGGACGTGAAGAGTGCAGCCTTGCTCCTGGGAGAGCCCCGGCCAGGCACACGTTACGGGCTCCCCTCTGAGTCACCACTAGACAGGCGGCACCGGCTTCCCTAAGCTTCCATCACACCAGACAGCCCTTCAATGCCACCCAGGTTTCGTCGGCACGTGTTTCATGGAATTAGGAAATGCCAGCATGGAGAAGCAGAGAAGACGAGCGGGCAGGCAGGCGCCTAGGGCACAGGAAACAGCCCCATTTTCCACGCCATGCTTTACATGGCCAGCCAGCAGTCCTATTCTCTGGCCTGTCTCTTCAACACATTTGGAGTGTACAAAGGAACTTCTCCTTGAAACCCACACGCCTGCTTGCAGGCAGCACAGGCCTAAGGAGGAGAAGGGAGGGGCACACAGACCAATGTGTTCCCAGGACAGTCCTTTTCCCACTGAAGCCGCCGTCAGACACCACAAATGTAAACCTTGCCCAGCCTCCTAGACACTCCAGCACGGACAGGAGAAACGCTCCACACCACACACCAAACCAAGCAGAACTGCCATTTCACTTCACACACTCAACCAATAAAGAAAGACAGAACTAAATTTTAAGCAGTGATTTTTTTTCCTTCTCTTGTTAAGGATAGGTCTTCCAAAATGTTTGTAATTTTGGGCAATATGACAATCTGGTATTAGCTGGGCTATGGGAAAGACAGCCCTTCATCCACTCATAAAAATACGCTGGATAGGATCCAGTTAATTTTAATCCTGACTATTTTCCAAAATTCCCCTCCTGTTTTTAATATCTTTGGCAAGGAACCACTGGGACAACTTGGTGAATCAATATAAATTTTGCACATACAGAAACATCACTCCTTTACCTTTTTTTAAAAAAACACCAGCAACATTTATCAAGGGAATTTACAAGTAACAAAATGGAATTCACTTGCAGAGAAACAGCAAATCACTGTATGACAGCAGAGAACCCTGCGTGTAAGAACAATGACCTAGGAAGGCAGCTGCTGACATCAGATTTAGATTGTAGTATTTGCTCAGTAACTCAACCATATCTCTCTCATTTTCCAACAGTCATTAAGTCAGTTACCTGGTAATTTAAAAAAGAGAAACATTTCTGACATGTGTTCTCGCTACCTCATTATAATAGTAAGGTCCTAACTCCATGAGGGAATGCAATGTCTTCGTAACAGTAACACTTTCTCAAATAGGGCGTCTGTACATGCACTTCTCAAAGTCAAGCTTGCAGTTAATCCAAAGCAGTTGTGCATCATGAACTGACTGAAAGGCCTTAAAGGCATTTCTGGAACCAAGATGAAATTTCATTGATTGATCCTATTCAAAAATATTTCCAAATTAATGACTTACATTCTCTAAGATGCAAAGATATGGGACTAAGGTGGCTTAGATGATCAGGCCAAAAATTTTTAAAGAGAAGGGAAATACATAATACCCTCATCTGTCTTGCCAAAAGCCAATCCCACAGTCATTTAAAAAATAAAAATAAAAAAACTTTTAATGTAATAAGTATATCCTCAGTACCTAATTCAAAAACCACACGCAGCCCTAGGCAAGGGGACGCCAGGTCTCTTACTCCTCAGAACCACGCCCACTGCTGCCTGTAACAATAGGACTCAATAGGACTCTCATCCAATCCTTTCCACACTGAAAATTGTCTACCTAAACTGTACTCTGTCCAAGCACAAAAAATGCCTCCAAAGCAAAGCATGAGAAAAAAGCATCTTTGGTAGAAAGAAGTCATTAGAGACACGGAAAATGAAAATGTAATCTGGTTCAAATTCTTTAAAAATGTAACGACTGGTACAACTAAAATAAGACCATAAACCATCTAAAATAACAGAAAGGGAAAGCAAACAAATACAGATCATGGAACAAAGATACAAAATAAAGTAAGAAACCAAGAGAGAGGCATAGACCTAACATCAGCTGTGGCAATTACATTAACTGTACTTAAAAAACAAAGAATACTATACGGTCAAATAAGAAAGGTAAGCACCCAAAGAACTACTTAAGCCCACAAAGATTAAAAACTGAATGTGACAGAATGTGTAAACAAGCCTTCCATGAGACCTACAGTTTCCTTTTGGTTTGATAGTGAGCATAACCGACAGGAAACAACTTTTAGCATCAAAACATAGGAAGCAAAAACACTAGAAATAAAAGGGGGAAATGACAAATCACAACAGCAATTAGAGACTAATAGACTTCTCTGAACTTGGGGCAGAGCTGATAGCTAAAAATGTAAAAAAAGAGAGGGACCATGAGTAAGGCGTCTGAGGCTACCACACTGCCTGCTGCAAATAAACACCCGTGGTCATGTGCTTTGTTACAAGCATCCACAACATCGTGTGACAGTAAAAAAAAAAAAAAATTAAAAACTCAAAAGAAGCCCCAAAATGCAAATTATTTGTTCCATATTACCTGAGCACAACAAGATAAAAGCAGTTCATAAAAATGTGCATTAAATTTTTCTCCTCCATAACCACAAGAACAAAGAGGAAATCAACTTCAATAATACCTAACTTAAATATGGGGGAAAAGCTTAGCAGGTAAGAACGAAGCTACAGGTGAAAGTAACAATAACCCTGAAAGCGGACACTCTGAGAAGAATAATGGATAACCCGTCTATCATTCAACTGAAAAAGGAGAAAAATAAAGTAAAATTAAGGAAAACGGGAAAAAATAAACTAGAAATTAGTAAGCAGAAAAAGAAGAGAACTGAGAAGAGCGAAGAATTAGCTCTTTAAAAAGACTAACAAACAGGGCGCCTGGGTGGTTCAGTAGGTTAAAGCCTCTGCCTTCAGCTCAGGTAATGATCTCAGGGTCATGGGATCGACCCCCGCGTCGGGCTCTCTGCCCAGCAGGGAACCTGCTTCCCTCTCCCTCTCTGCCTGCCTCTCTGCCTACTTGTGATCTCTGTCCGTCAAATTAATTAATTAATTAATTAATTTTAAAAAAAAGACTAACAGACAATTCTTCCAACACATCTAACTTTCCAGGGAGAGGGGGGTAAATACAGACAACAGGGAAAGAGACGGCCACCATGGGGGGTAGTGGCCACGGGGCCACATCCCCCACAAGGGCCCGAGCCAGGCGACGGTGGCCAGGTGTCCACAGCACTGACCTGATGAGGGCCTGTAGAAGGTCGGCCCGGCCCACACGCGAGGCATGGTACACGGGGGTGCTGCGGTGGTGCCGGCTGCCGTTGGGGTCAGCGCCAGCTTCCAGGAGGATCTGAGCGCTCTCCAGGTGTCCGTTCACCACAGCCACGTACAGGGCGGTCTGTCCTTTCACGTCCACGAGATCCACCTCAGCCCCTTTCCGGATCAGGAAGTCCACACAGTTGCCGTGGCCTGCGGTGGCAGCGATTCTCAGCGGTGTGCAGGGGAGCCAGCCACAGCACCAGACAGACTTCTCGTTGATGCGGCTGAGAAAGAGCACAGGGCAGCCAGGCTGTGGGGGCAGCTGGGAACCCCACACACTGCTCTGCTTCCTTGCAGATCGGTCTATGCCGGGAACAGAGCGCAGGAGGGCAACCTCTTCAGAAAGACACCGCAGTGCTTCAAGAATGCCTCCGCATGTGCTGTTTTATGAAACCCTGGCTCCATGCGTGAGGCAGAGCGGATCTGTAGAGCCCATTCCACAGCGGAGGGCCCTGAGGCACAGGCAGACTGATGGGCCCAGAGCTAAGACCTCAGACCTCCCGACTCCAGCTCCACAAAGGATGGAAGGGTCTACCCAGGGAGGCAGCACAGGATGAACGGCAAACAGTCGCTGGCCATCTGCCAGGGTCCCGAGGCCCCTTCTCACCAACCACTCGCTGTGGTGGCCTGAGGTTGGCCTTGGCACCCTCACCGGGACCGGGTGATCCCTGTGATCCCCCTACCTGTGGCACAGCACAAATGCCAGCCTGTGGGAACTGCTAAGGTCACGCAGCGCTCCACTCCCAGCCAGTATCAGCTGAAGAAAATGGGCTAACTCAGCCCTCATCAAAAGTGACCATCAGACTGGGACTCCCTGTCAAGGAATGCCACGGCCATGCAGCCCACTGACCCACCATGTTACCAACTGAGACACAGTTCACTTCAAGCTCCCAGGGCAGCTGTGAACAAGCCTGGCCATCCAGCTCACGGCAGAGTGACACAAAAGGACGCAGTGGGTCAGGGGCTCCTCCTTCAGCTGTGCCCTGGCTCCCACTAGCCCAGAAGACCAAAGTACTCATGGTCACAGTTCAGAGCAACAATAATCCATCAGCAAGAAATGGATTTACTAAAGCCAAATATAAGAAGAAAGGAAAAAAATGTACTTGAAAAAGCAATATGAAAATACCTAGTTGAACTCTATTTTATTCTATTGTTTTTATTGTACTGTTGCATCTGCAAACTTAAGGCTTCCTTTGGGCTTGAGTCATCTGCATTAACTATTCATGTGGAATCCATCTGCCATCTTTGTATGACGATTCCTTTCTGGATATTTAGAGATTCTTTTTAAAAATACTGATATCTATTCTAATGAAATAATGCTAGGGCATCAGAAGAAAAAAGGGAGAAAGGGAGAAAGGGAGAAAGGGAGAAAGGGAGAAAGAAAGAAAGAAAGAAAGAAAGAAAGAAAGGAAGGAAGGAAGGAAGAAAGAAAGAAAACTATTCTTGAATTGTTAGGAATCCCTCCCTTGGGAGCTATTCACAAAAAGCAGCATTAATTTCAATATTGACAGGCAGACATTTCTTCCATCAATTCACTAACATCTTAACCCCAAAGGGAAAAGAAACACAAAGCAGGAAGGAGTTTTGGGTGGCAGGTCAGCTGCTAATCTAGCTAGGGCTCCAATCTTTGACCCACAAAGCAATCAGAGAACACCCAGAGGGAAGGCAGACTCTGCGCTCTGCCAGCGGTCCCTGGCAGGAAAAAAAGGAGTACCAACACCCGCTGCTGTAAAGGAAGAGCCTGAGCCAGTGTGGAGGAGCAGGGAGGAGCGGGTGGGCTCTGGTGGGCAGCAGGCCGGGCACTACACACAAGGGGAAGAAGAAGGTAAGCATACTGCATATCCCTGGGTGACGAGACAGCTGGTCTGAGGCTGAGCACCAGGCCTGGGGAGGGCAAACACCTGGGGACCAGAGACACCAGAGGTGGGTACATCAGGAAGTGTGCACCCACAGCGGTTTAAGCACATGAAAACAACAAAGTTAGGTGAACTCACGTATACAGCTTAGGGGAAAGAGCCACAAGAGACTTGGAAGGAGGCAGGACCACTCTTGAAAAGAGTAACAGGGCTGCCATCAGGACTAATAGCAAGAAAGCTGACAACAGAGAGGGCCGGAAGTTTCCAGAAAATACCAAGGGCAATGGCCAAGCTGGACTCGAATTCAGGTCTCCGCATCCTCACCACTGGCTATCTCCTACTAGTCTGACCATTCTCCCTCCCTCCTCTGCCCGTCTTCACCTGCTCACCAGGGAGACACAGCGCCCTCACGGATCACACCCCTCAGCTTCCAGCAGCAGCAGGCCCACCCCAGGACAGCGATGCTCACCTCCGGTAGCTCTCCTCCTGCAGCAGGCTCCTGAGGGTCTGGAGGTCCCCCACGTAGGCTGCATCATGGAGTCTTGTGTCCTCACAGTGCTCTAGCGGATGGTCACAAAACTGCTCCCTCAGCCACTCCTTCAAATTAGGACCTGCACTGAAGAGAGGGGCTCCTGTTAGCTAAGGGAAACCTTGCTGACACCAAACGGGGCAGGGGTGGCGGGGGGGGGGGGGGGGTTGCTGTCTGCCTCGAGCCCTTTGTCTTCAGGCTGCAGGTCTAACTAAGCTCAAACGTTCCAGAATAAACCATTCCCATCCTCCAGAAATGCTCAGAAAATACAGAATGTCTCCCTTAATGAAACAAGCACATTCCTGACACCAAACCTAACAAGGGCGATAATTTTTAAAACATTGGTGGGACAGGAAGCAAGGAGTCAATCCTACTGAATACGGAAGATCCTACATAAAACAGCAAGGTGCAACTTAAAATACATACCAAAAACCCACCACAATATTTACTCTAATTTACACACAATTTACTCGATTTATCCCAGGATGTAACAGTGTCTTGATATTGGGGGGAAACAAATAATCATCACCTGTATTACAAGAAGACACTTGCATCTGGCAAAATTCAACAGGCACACAAATGCTGCTGCTCGTAAAATGAATGACTATAGTGAGACGACCTGGGCCATGACCCCACAGGAGTCTCCATGCGCAACTCATGAGACTGTAACCTAAGATGAGTGTACTGTACTGAATGTAAGTTACACCTCAGTAAAAAGGAAAATGTTAAAATATATGCATATGAACAGAAAGCCAGCTTCACATAATGAAGACTATACAACTGGAAAACAGTTTATAAAGATAACTAGAGTCAACCATACCATGTGCTTGGACAGGGTGAGTCAATGCTAGAAAAATTTCAAATGATAATAAATAAATTAAGTGGTTTAACAAATCTCTTCGGGGTTTTTATGTGAGATGTGACAAAAATATTACAAAAGTCTATCTGGAAGGGCACCTGGGTGGCTCAGTCGGTTAAGCATCTGACTCTTGATCTCAGCTCAGGTCTTGATGTCAGGGTCCTGAGCCCAAGCCCTGCACTGGGCTCCATGCTGGGTGTGGAGCTTACTTAAAAAAAAGTTTATGTGGAACATGACTGGAAAAACCACGTTTTTTAGTACATATGAGAAAAAAAAGACCCAACCCATTAACAGAACATATTATCTCTTATCAGAATAAAAAAATAAAACAGAATCCGTTGTCCAAAACAGACCTTAGTATAAAGATAAATGGGTATCAAAATCTGAGGAATAGAAAGAGTAGCTGCTATAGACTGAATGTTTTGTCTCCCCGAAAATATGCTGGAATCTTAACACCCCCCCCCCAAAGTGATGGTAGTAAGAGGTAGTGACTGTGGTAAGTGATTGCACAGATCATGAGAGAAGAGCCTTCGTGAATGGGATTAGTGTCCATATAAGAGAGACCCCAGAGAGCTCCACACACCCTCCACAGGGGAGGACAGGGGAGGACAACCAGGAACCAGGAACCTCAAACCAGGAAGCAGACCCCTGGCAGACAAAGAACATGCTGGGCCTTGGTCTTGAACTTCCCAGCCTCCAGAGCTATGAAAAATAAGTGGTCAACAGATCTGTAAAATCAGACCCTTGTTTACAAATTATCGAGTTCTTCCCCTCACACTGGAGCCCAGAAATCAACAGTTCTGCGAACATCGTTACGGACAGGGGCCTAAGGAAAGAGCGTGACCGCGGACTCCCAGCCCGTGACCAGGCACCGGTGGAAAGCACACCCCTCCATTGGGACTCCTCCCGATGATGAAGTTGCTTTTACATTCACATCAAATCTCTGAAATACCTACTGCAGACCAGACCTGACCACTGTACAAGGGGGGTGATGAGAAGGCTTCCTTGCCCTTCAGGACTCAGCAGAAAACTGGCAGGTGTTCTCACACACACATGGGTCACTCGAGCTGATCCCAAATCCACGCCTACAGCCGATCAACAGGCAGCCTCAAGGAACCCTCAGGGAGCCCCCCACCCCGATCTTCCTTCAGCTCTTCTCCTCCACAGCAGTTACCCTGCAGTTTCACCTGCAGAGTGAAAAGGTTCAAAGCAGGGGCGAGTAAGATTCAGGAAGTGTAGCGCCAGACGGACAGGTAAGCGGGAGCCACAGACGTTTGCCAAGTTTTTCTCTGGGCCTCCCTCTGCCGGCCTCTTTTCAACCCACTCCCTGGCCCAGCTAGGCAGCTAGGTAGTTCCTCTACATCCAGCTCCAGATCCAAGGACAACTTCAAGTTAGCGTTTCTCTGATCAGCATCTCCACTGTCAACGCATTACTCCACACAGAACTCAGACCTTACCTGGAAATCTGTGCCCCTCCACTCCCAGGCCTGCAACACTATAAATAATGAAACAGTACTGCTCGGGAGAAGTGCTGCATACTGGCCAGAGCAGCCTGTGTTCCACACGACTCCCCTCTCTACTGAGAAGCCGCCATCCATCCTCCTCTTTTTCCATCTTTCTCTCACGTTCAAATGACGTCCCAGACACTAAAGTCCTGATTCTAAGTATCAACCAAATTCTAGGAGAGAAGGGGCTTTGTCTGAACTGCCCTTGTTCACTGGGTGTCCCCACCCGGGGCAAGGTCTGGTCCATAGCAGTTCCTCAAGGAAGGTCTGCTGAAAGCATGGATGGAGGGATGAGAAGCGCTAGTTATGCCAGTCCCCAAGTGTCAAGTCCTTGGAGGGGTAGCTGTGCAAACACCCAGAGGAACATGTGAGGTCCAGAGCACAGAAAAGCATTTGGTACACAGGGCCAATTCAGCAAGGAGCATAGAGGAAATCCCACCACAGGTTAAGAAGGAGCCTCCCCTGAACACAGCTAAGAACACACTTGGCCTGCAACTTCACATCTGCTTAGTAATTGGGTCTCGGGGTGAAAACCCTGCGTGTGATGGCTATTCTGAGTGGTGAGCGTGAGCATTTCCAGCTGCCGGCTCTGCTGGTGGGCCACGGGCCTCTGGACATGCTGTGTCACGGACAGCTCCCTGAGGGTGCCGTTATCGCTGTCCCTTGCCTGTGCGTGTGCGGTAGCAGCCCAGTCAAGCCGTGGGTGGCGGCGCGGAGAAAAAAACACCTGCCGTCCCAAGGGACCGGCCTCTGGGGGCTTCCCCGACCCCTGCGCTCAGATCTGGATGACGACTCGTGTCCTGTTCTTAGGGTCCTATCACATCCCCACCGGCTCACAGACCGGCAGTTAGAAAGCAAGTTCTCAGCGCGACGATGTCCCCGCGAGGCCGAGGAGCGGGCACACGCAGCAGCCGGGGCCGCCCCGTCCTGCGTGCTGCGCTGACCCGACCCCGGTGGCAGGGCGCGGCTCCGTGGGCCTGGCCCTCCGGGGACGGAAAGGCACGGCCCCAACCTGGGCGCAGCCACCGGGGCCCCTCGGCCAGGGCGCTGGCCCCTGACCTCTGCCGCCCCGCGCCCCCCTGCGGCCCGGCGGCTGCACGCACTTTACCTGCGGGCCCCGGCCCGGCCCGCCCGTGGGGGCCGCCACCCTCCGCCATGGGTGCCCTGAGCTCGCCCCGTCCGTGGCCCTGGCCCGAGTGCGCCCCGCAGACCGGAAGCAGAGCGGCAGTAGCCACTTCCGGCGCCGTGGGCAGGTGGGCCGCGTCAGGGACGCGGCTTCCGACGGGCGCGCCCCTCCCTCAAGGGCTTACGGGGCTTGGCGAAGAGAGCCAGCGCCTCCGCCTCGGAGTTCCAGTCGGAACCTGAGACCCAGCGAAGCGGGGCGCGCGCTGTCGGGAGGCGCGCCGTGTCGGGGGCGCGCGCCGGCAGCGCGGGGGTTTTTCTGCGGGAGTGGAGGAGTCTGGGAAAAGACGCTCACCTGGGGGGCGGAGCCTAACTCTTCCCGAGAGCTCTGGGTGGCAGGACCCGTCGCCCCCCCCCCCCGCGAGGGAGGCGTGGCCTTGTGCCTCGCGGTTGTGGGCGGGGCTGCGGGCGGGTCGCGCGGTGGTTTGGGACGGGACCCCATCCCGCGCCGGACTTAGTTCGCCGTACAGGTGATCCCCGCGTTCCTCTGTGGGCTGGAGCAGCCCCGCGAGCGCGTGGATGCGAAGGTGCCGGACGTCCAGCCCCAGTCACCGCAGCAGGTTGTGCGGGCTGGGCGCCGCTACGGTGAGCATATATCTACGTGCTGAGAGAGGAGTGCGTTCCCGGAATCCCTTCCATGGGGGGCGGGGGGGGGGGGGCTAGTCTATTAAATATTGCCCAGTGCCTCACACTAAGCATTTATTGAATAAATTAGGGAACAAAAGGAATGCATCTTCCTGCACTCTTGTGCTTAAACGTTGTCAAACGGTGTGTATAGAATTTGCATTCTTGAGCGCGAATTCCCTTGGCTGCAGAGCTGGCCGGCCCTGAGAGGGTGTTTGATGCGGGAAGAGGGCTTCCTGCAATGCGTTCGCACTCGATAAGGGCAGAGAGCACCCCTGTCAGAGGCTTGGGGGTGACGCCCTCTGTGCCACAGGGCAGGGAGCCAGGGGCGTGCCCAGCCCGCCGGCCCTCCACCACAGCTGCCACGGGGAATACCCGGGAGCTTCCAAAACACCCCAGCATGAAAATAAGCCAAGCGACCATCAGCGGTGCAATGGGTAAACAGTGTGGTCTGGCCATCATGGAATGATACTCAACCTTCGAAAGGAACGGGCATCGGGTGGCTCGGTCCCTTAAGTGTCTGACTTCAGCTGGGGTCTTGACCTCAGGGTCCTGAGATGGAGTCCCTCGATGGCCTCCCTGCTCAGTGGGGAGTCGGCTTGTGCTCTCATGCTCTCTCGCTCGCTCTCTCTCTCTCTCTCTCTCAAATAAAATCTTAAAAAAAAAAAAAAAAGAGGGGGCGCCTGGGTGGCTCAGTGGTTTAAACCTCTGCCTTCGGCTCAGGTCATGATCTCAGGGTCCTGGGATCGAGCCCCGCATCGGGCTGTCTGCTCAGTGGGGAGCCTGTTTCTCCCTCTCTCTCTGCCTGCCTCTCTGCCTACTTGTGACCTCTCTCTCTGTCAAATAAATAAAATATTAAAAAAAAAAAAAGAGGAAGAATATTCTGACACCTTCTACAACATGGATGAACCTTGAGGACATCATGCTAAGTGAAATAAGCCCGTCACAAAAGGACAAATACTGTATGATGCAACTTATATGCGGCACCTGGAGAAGTCAAATTCATAGAGACAGAAAATAGCGTGGGTCCCCCGGGCTGGGGAAGGGGAGAACGGGGAGCTCTTTAAAGGACACAGAGTTTCAGCCTGAGAAGATGATAAAGTTCAGGAGATTGACCAATGTACAACAGTGTGAAGGTACTTAACACTTAACTGTACACTTTTAAAAGGTTAAAATTATAAATAATAAAATAAAAAGGTTAAAGGAGTAAAGTTTATTATGTGTATCTTACAATTGAAAAATAAATAAAGGAAGGAAGGAAGCTAGCAAGCCCGGCCCCACCCCACCCCCACTGTGGAGGTCCTAACACAACTGGTCTGGGGTGTGGCCTGGGAGCCCTGTCCCACTGGTTTCTGCGGTGTTGGCTTCCCCGGCCCCAGGCAGGCATCAGTGCCTTTGCACTGACAGGTACCTGGCCCAAGCAGAGCATCATTCTCTGCCGAGGCCTGGCCCTGATGTTGCCCTCAGAACCCTGTTTCTTCATGAGAAAGATCAAAGGCCCCACTTGTATGCACAGCATCCCACCCTCCTCCAAAATGCCCGCCAACGAGAACCAATGCTGTCTATACTGGATGTGGTACTAACCCTCCTCCATAAGCCTGAGGTTAAGAGGCTGGTGCTGTGCCCAAAACACACAGCGGCAGAGACGGGACTCGGACCCCAGGCTGTCACGCCTCACCTGTCTCCAGGGTCTCTAGGCCTGTTAAGCCCCAAACACCTACCAACAAAAGGGTGCTCCGTGAACGCTGAGGATGGAATTAATTCCCCTTGCATAATCTACAAGCAACCGCAGTTCATCCTCACAGCCCTGGGCACACGGGGCATGCCAGCCCACGGACACAGGGATGGTGCCACCTCAGGCAAAGTGGGGGCTGTCTCTGCCCCCCCAAGTCCCAGCGGCACCCTCGTATTTTCCCACACCCATCAGTTCCTCCCACCCTAAAATTACCCACAGCCTCCCGCTGCCATCTGACAGCTTGGGTTGCCCACTCATCGATGTCCCCAGAATCAAATGCCCTGTGTCCCCAGATGATAACTTCCCTGAAGTCTAGCCCTCTTCCTGGAGGATAGCTTGGTGTAAAAGCTTCCTAATCCTTGATCAGAAATACCCCTTCTAGGCATTTATTCTAAGAAAGTAATCAGATGCGTGAGAGGTTTTGCTATAGTGGTGCTCGAGTGGCATAATTTTTATAACAAAAATGTCCAACAATAGCTTTCTGGCTCAGGAGGTCTGAGATGGGGCCCCTTTCCCTGTTCCCTTCCCTTGCTGGGAACCAGAGGCCTCCTCTGGAAACACCAACTGGCGTGCCTGGTGGCCAAAAGCCGGAGCCCCACATGTAGCGAGGACCCCTGCCCTGGGCGTGGGGAGCTGGCAGCTCAGTCCCCCAGTGAGCTCTGGTAATGATCAATAGATCCCCCACCCAAGAGGGTGGGAAAGAGCAGCTTTCCCGGTCCTGGGTCCCTTGGGCCTGCATCTGGAATGTCTCTTCCTTGGAGTCTTGGGCCAGGTCCCCCTCCTCCCACAGCCCATCCTAGATTGGGGACCCACCTTCCTTCTCTGCTTCTCTGAAGGGAAGCAAGGGTCAAGTCCAGAGGCAGTGTCCAAGCAGGCCTCCAGCTGGGGCTGGGACAGGAAAGGACAGGTAGAGAAGGGTGGTGAGCAGTCCGTGTGGCCCACAAAGTCTCCTTGCACATACCCCTCCCTGGCCAGAAATGGCTGAAGACAGCGTGGACCCCTGGGCTGACCTGCTGAGCTGCCACGAGAGCCTGTGAAAGCATGCTTCCCTTCAGGGGTCAGAGACCAGACAACCCCTAGTCTCTCCTTTCAACACCCGTGTTAGGGATCTGCTGTACCCCCACCACAGGGAGGGAGAGAGTCCCTGGCATGGAAATCTCAGCCCTTATGCCTGAGTTGTGGGGGCAGGTGGTGACTCACAGCAGAAGCGGCAGACTCTTAGGGAACGATTCACCTGCTCCCAGGAGACCAACCTTACGGCTTTGCCCCAGACTCAGCGGGTTCCCAAACATAGGACTCCCAGTTTTAAAACCAGAGTGGGTTGGGAACCCTCCCCCCACCCCTCAGATTCCTCCCCACCAGCCTGCCTCCCACTGCGTCCCTCCCTCCCCACCAAGTTAATTTTTCCTGCTGAGCCACTCGCTGAGATCAGCCTCTGTCCCCCGGGGCTGATAACTCCTAAGCGATCCTTGGAAGTCCCACGTGTTCCTTAGCTGGACACATGAGGCCCTTCGTACACACGCTCCAACGTCCTCCCTCCTGCAGCTCCCAAGACACATTCAGAACCCGGGGCCTGCCCACGGCAGGTCCTCCAGTCCCCACATCAGCAGCCCAGGGGGCCATGTCCCTCCGGCTCCCCAGATAACTCCCCGTCCCACCCACCGGGCAGCTGACGCCTGGGCTCTCTGCCAGCCTCCGCCCGCACATGGCCACGTCTATCTCTCCCCACCTGGGCTTACAGCCCCGCACGGCTAACGCTATCTCTGCCAGCAGACCCGTGCGTTCTTCGAAAGCTGCCTCTGGTCGGATGGGTACTTTGATTCTCTCACAGGACTTGTTATTGAACAGATGGATAAAGCCATTTATCGGCCAGAACTGACAGGGTGCCTTGTCCAGACTCTGTGCCTAGACCCTCGGGCAGGCGTGAGCCCACCCGGACCCTGCCCACAGAACCCATGGTCCAAGGCAGCAGGGGGCATGGTGGCTCCCCAGGAAGACAAGTCCACCCCTAACCCCTGAAACCTGTGAGTGTGATCTTGTTGGGAAAGGGGTCTTTTTTTTTTTAAGATTGTATTTATTTATTTGACAGAGATCACAAGTAGGCAGAGAGAGAGAGGAGGAAGCTCCCCGCTGAGCAGAGAGCCCGATGTGGGGCTCGATCCCAGGACCCTAGGATCATGACCTGCACCGAAGGCAGAGGCTTTAACCCACTGAGCCACCCAGGCGCCCAAGGGGTCTTTTTTTTTAAAGATTTTATATATTTGACAGAGAGAGACACAGCAAGAGAGGGAACACAAGCAGTGGGAGAGGGAGAGGGAGAAGCAGGCTCCCTGTTCAGTAGGGGGGCTTAATCCCGGGACCCCGGGACATGGGGCTTGATCCTGGGACCCCAGGACCATGACCTGAGCTGAAGGCAGACACCCAATGACTGAGCCACCCAGGTGCCCCTGGGAAAGGGGTCTTGCAGATGTAATTATAATGTAATGATCTCAGGCACCCTGGACTCAGGCCCTAAATCCAAAGACAGGCATGTTGATAAGAGAAAGGCATGATTTGAGGCTGAGACACCCAAGGAGAAGCCACGTGAGGCAGAGACTGGAGGATGAGGCCCCAGCTAGGGGAGCCAGGGGCCATCGGGACCAGGAAGAGACTGGAAGGACGTGCAGAACCCAGCAGGGCACACACCTCAATCGGTCCCAGACCTCTGCCCCCGAAAGTGTGTGAGAATACATTTCTGTGTTTAAGCCAAGTGCACGGTAACTTTGGGAGCAGCCACAAGAAATGCATTCACCCAGGCATGGAACCAGAATCACAGACCACCGGCTGAGCCAGGGCTGTGAGCGGGGCTGGGGGGCATGGAGTCAGAGAAGGGTGTGAAGTTCACCACAAAGAGACAGGAAGCTTCGGAGCCCAGGGGACAGACGGTTGAATGGTCCGCAAAGGCCACTCCCCCGACCACAGAGGAGAGATTGACAGAACCCATCCCCATGTCACAGGGAAGTCGTCAGGGTGCAGTGATGGGATCAGGTTTGGAAAGGGGCACACTGTCTGCTGTGCGCAGGGAGAAGAGAAGGAAAGGATGCTGACTCCGAGGAGACCCAGGGTGACCCCTGCCCCCCACAGCAGCCAAGGTGGGGCCCAGAGGACAAGAAACACCCACCTCCCAGCGGCATCAGGCACTTGAAGGTTACATTTGTTCCTGTGAGGCCAGACCCACAGAAGCTGGTTTCAGTCAAAAAGAGTCTTCAGGGGCACCTGGGGGGCTCAGTTGGTGAAGCGTCATGAAGCATCAGGTCATGATCTCAGGATCCTGGGATCGAGCCTGTCTGCTCGATCAGGCTCCCTGCTCAGGGGGGAGTCTGCTTCTCCCTCTCCCTCTGCCTCTGAGGCTCCCCCTGCTTGTTCTCTCTCTTGCTCCCTCTCTCTGAAAATAAATTTTTTAAAAAATCTTTAAATAAAAAGTCTTCAGTTTGGTTCAGGGACAGAAAGACAGGCCGCCCTGGACCCGGAAGCTTCTCTGACTCTTGCGCTGTCTCTTTCACCCTGATCAGGTACATGTGTCTCTGTCTCTGCCTCCGTCTGCCTCTGAGGCACCGTGGCTTTCTCTCTGTGTCTCCCGCTCCCTCTCTCTCCTCATCGATGACTGGTGAACAAGAACTCCGCAGCTTCCAAGGACAGTGATCACGTGCCCTCTCCCAGGGACTATGGACGGGGCCCAGCAGGAAAGTCTTGTCTGTGCCTCAGGACAGCTGAGTTCGGGGGCTGGCCCGCAGGCTGGGGCTGTCAGTCAGGGCACCACCTGTGGTCTCCCTGAGGGCTGGGGTTCCTCACAACATGGCAGCTGGATTCCCAGGCGAGTGTCCGAGAGAGGGAGAGGGCCAGGTGGGAGCCACTGCACTCCAGGGGTCAGAGAAGTCCCCCGGTTCTGCGGCTCAAGGGGTGCACGGAACCTGTCCAACTCTCTGCCAGGACCGTCAGCATCACCTCCAGGACTGCAGTGGGCGATGGACACACATTGCTGCAGCTGACTTTGGACGGTTCGGTCTCTGTCTTTCCGCTGACCCCTCCCTGTCATCACTCTGTCCATCCATCTCTGCCTCTCACCATCTCCCCGAGCCTCGGTCTGGCCCTGTCCCGATGGCTCACTCTCTCTTTGGCACCTAGACCATCTTGCTCTCCCTCTCGCAGCTCACCAGTCTCTCCTCTGCCCATGCCCCTTGGCCCTCTCTGAGCGTCAGCCCCTCTGAGCATGAGACCCTTGGTCTCACGGAGTCAGAAAGTCCAGCCTGACCCCACGTGGCCATCAGCTCGGGCAGCCACCTCCACCACAGGGCTCTCGGTTCACGTTCTTGTGACAGAATCCTGGCCGGTCAGTTGGCCAGGGGCCCCTGCTCCAGGCCTATATTGACTGGCAGAGCCCGAACACTTGGATAATTAAGAGCCTCGGCCGTGGTCCATGGAGGAGGAGGTTTCCCTCCCTCACACAGTGGGTGCGTGATTTGTCAGGACTTGCCATTGCAAAGGAGAGTCTCAACTCTCCTTTTTGCAGACAAAAAGCATCATCACCTGTGAAGCAGACATTGCTGGTGTCCTCAGGCTTTAGAACCACCACGCAAGGAGGCAAGAGAGGAAGAAGTACCGAGGCATTCCATCCCTCGCCTGAGGCAGGATTCACATAGTCATTTAGGGTTCCCCAGGGACACGAACCAACAGGATGTGTGTGTGTGTGCCTGTATCTGTGTGTGCATTTCTATGTGTACGTACGTGATGTATCAAGACATACACATAACACACACACACACACATTTATATACTATACACATATACACATATGCAAAGAGATTTATTTTGAGGAATTGGCTCAGATGACAGTGAAGGTTGGCAAGTCTGAAATCCAGGCTGGCAGGCTGGAAACTCAGACAGGAGCTGATGTTGTAGTCTTGAATCCAAAATTCACAGGGCAGGCTGGCAGCCTAGAGACTCAGACAGAGTTTGTATGCTGCAGTCTTGAGGGAGAACTACTTTTTCTCAGAGAAACCGATTTTTGCCGGTGAGACCCTCAACTGATGAGACAAGGCCCACCCCGATTATTAAGGGTAATCTTCACATAAAGTCCACTAATTGCAGATGCTAATCCCATTTACAAAATATCTTCCCTGCAACTCTAGACTGGCATCGCACCACATAACTTGGGGACCACAGCCCAGCCAAGTCGACATAAAATGGAACCATCACACCCATGAAGACATCTGTAGAACAGGGATGTCCAGGACGGGCTGGTGTTTGGGCATAGCTGGCTGCTGGAACTCTAAGACTTGCCCTCAGTCTCATCCACCTTCAGGCTTGCTTTCCTCCACGTGCAGCCTCCACAGTGACACTTTCCTGCACATGGCATCATCACACACCATTGGGCACCTAGCTCAGCAGCTGCGGGAGAGACCACCTCTCGGCTCACATGCTGTATCCATGCCCAGGAGAGCTGGGAGTGCCCTGCTGTGGGCCTCAACCCACCATGGGGGCTCCCACCAGAGCCTGGTGGTTCCCCTCCCCCAAAGAACTGGACCAAGGGGAACAGGAAGAGGGCCAGAGAAGCCAACATGCCCACAGAGCTCCTCTCTGCCATGTTGCTCACCAAGTGCATTGCTTTGGTAACTTTTTCTCAGAAATCAATTTTTCTGCTGTTTGAAGACAAGATGAATTTATTTTATTTTCTCAAAGGTCACAGCCAAAAAACACAGTCTCCTCAACCTTCAGCAGTCTTGATCCAGGGGACCCAGGGCCACCCCTGGACATCTCTTCGCAGCAGTGGCTATGCTAGGTTCATGGCCCAGGGTGTGTGCTGGCTGCTTCTGAATCCATAAAGTAACAGAAGAATGCCCTGGGTTACAATTAATAAGGATCATTGTTCCTGGATGTGAACAAAGCCGGCCTTCATTTCTTTATTTGGTGGCCCATTTGGTGAAGCAATTAAGAAGCGCCCAGGCCAACATACACACAGAGTGGTTTTCATTACATCCTGCGCATTTATTTTTCCAGAGAGAAATAGTTCTTGGGGAAATGTCCATAAAAGCAACCTTAGCGGCCGTGTGATCGTGTGTGTGCGTTTCCTGTAGGAAGTCTGTTGAGTTTAAGGCCCAGCTTTAGTACCACGTCTTAGAGAGGGAGGGGGACGGTGAAGGCCGCCCACAGCCTGGGGGATGGGGATGTTGGATGTCGTGGCCCCAGCACAGGGGCAGGGGTGGGGGCGCCCCTGAAGGCAGGCAGCCTGGCTGAGGGCGGGACGGCCTCCATGGACTCCAACAGCCCTCGGGAGCCCTTGGGACCTATGTCCACCCAAGTGTGCTCGCTGCTTCATGTGTTCCTTAGAGACAATTCTAAGGGATCAATTTTACAAGGAACAATCGGACCCCAGATGGAAGGTCTGAGACGCAGGACAGAATGATGAGCAGATATCGGTGAATATGTGAATAAATTTGGACAAAACGTGGCTGCCTAAGCAACAACAAAGCAAATCGTGAGCTGAAAAAAGCAAGGTAAGATTAAAAGACCAGCTACTACAGCCTATCAGCTGGGGTTGTGCTTGTATTGTTGGAAGAAAGCTAAAGATATGGATTAATCATAGGCTTTGTAAGCTGTAAGGAGTTCAAAGCAGCTAAGGTAACCATTAAAATAACAACTGTATGTTGGGCACCTGAGTGGCTCAGTTAGGTGAGCATCTGCCTTCAGCTCAGGTCACTATCCCGGGGTGCTGGGGTCGAGTCCTGCCTCGGGCTCCCCGCTGAGAGGGGAGTCTGCTTCTCCCTCTCCGTCTGCCCCTCCCCCCATGCATGCACATGCTCTCTCACTCTCTCAAATAAATCTTTTTTAAAAATAACAACCATAATTTGAAAGTTATGCTTTCAAACTAGACGTATCTAGGAAAATGGAATACAAAAAATAGGATAAAGACCTTTCTTTTTCCAAAACAAGGCAAAAAAAAAAAAAAGTGAAGCTGAGAAAACACGAAAAGTGGGAAAAATAGAGCCCACATAATAAGACCATATGGTACATCCAAATGGAATACACTCTGCAGGTGAAAACAGACTGCCCGACAGAATGCTTACAAGAGACACAATTAAAATATGAAAATTCAGAGAGATTTAAAGGCAAAGGATGAAAACACATCCCAAGGAGAACTCCATTAACTATCACAGTGGGTGCGAGACTTCTAAATACATCTCTCAGGAAGTGAAGACTCAAGCAGGAAAAGCATCTCCAAGAATCTGACTTTGGGTAAGACAACCAACGGGCTTGACGGAACGGGCATATTACCTACAACACGGTGCCCGGGACTCCTTTCCAAAGTATACAGAACACGACAATAAGCAGTGTGGGCGAGGACGTGGGGAGATTGGATCCTGTGCCCTGCCGGTGGGACCACAAAAAGGTGTGGCTGCTGTGGAAAGCAGAGCAGAATTTCCGCAAACATACTCCCCATATGATCCAGCAACTCCAATACCGTGTGTGTCTCCAAAAGAACAGACACAAACAGATTTTGGACACCCACATTCACAACAGCTGTATTTCAAGAGCCAAAGGTGAGAGCAGCCTGGGTGTTCATGGATAGATGAAGAGTTAAACGAAATGCAGCCCATCGGCATGAAGAAATATTTCTGAGCCTTAGGAAGTGAGATCCTGACCCACGGGGAGACATGAAGCTGAAGACGCCATGCCCCCTGAAAACAGGCCGGCCACGGAAGGATAAGGACTGCATGTCTGCAGTTACACGAGGAACCTAGAGCCGTCACACTCACGGAGACAGAGCGCAGAAGGGCGGGCGCTGGGGGCTGCAGGTGGGCTGGGGAGTCGGGGTTTCATGGGCACATGAAAACATTCTGGAGACACACTGTGATGAGGATTGTACAGCACAAACGTAGTTAATGCCACTGCACTAGAAACATAAAAATGATGAAAATGTGCATTTTATGTGTATTTGGCCACAATAAAAAAAGGGGGATAATGACATGTCAGATGAGTTTGTTACACCCTAGAAAGTGAAAAATTGTTGAAAAGAACTACTCAGAGCTTTTATGAACTGGAGTACGCGTGAGGCTCAGAGGGTGGGGACCAGGCAGGGAACCTTCTCTCACTGCGACGCAGTCAAACCAGAAGTCAAGTCAAGAATAGAAGGACCCGGGTGGGGGGTGGGACGGTAATCTGTCAAAGGGCCAAAGGATAAATTACGACGGGCTGAGAAAATATTTGCAATGGAACCACGATAAGGTCTCCATTCAATGAAATAGTATGCAGCCATTCAAACTGTGGCAAAGAGAAGACCTGGGAAAAAGGGGGGAATGGAACAAATTGTTAACTCACAATAAGACGTCAAAGTGACATTGCAATAGAAACTGTATGAGCCCAAGACCGTGCATGTGTGCTTTTGTGTATGCGTTGTATATGCATAAAAAATAGATGAGATTCAGGACGCCTGCGTAACTCAGTCCGTTAAGCCACTGCCTTCGGCTCAGGTCATGATTCCAGGGTCCTGGGATCGAGTCCTGCACCAGGCTCCTAGCTCAGTAGGGAGCCTGCCTTTCTCTCTCTGCCTCTGCCCCTCTACCTGTTCGTGTGCTCTCTCTCTCTCTCTGATAAATAAAATCTTTTAAAAAAAATAGACGAGATTGCAAAAGACATGTTTTAAAAATGAGGAGACAGCAGCAAGTGGCATGTGGGTGGTGGTTGGCTTCAGAAGGTGAGACGATGAGCCACGTCTATCATCTCCTTGGCGCGGCTTTCTAACTGAACAAGTGTTAAGCAAGCAGAAAGCTAGAATCACGAAGGTCTTTGAGATGGAAGCAGCAGTCGCTGTCAGGGGGTCTGACTGGAAACCGGCGCCCACCCAACTTTTAATCCACTCAGTGCCGCCACTGGCCCGATGCCCGTCACACATGGTCAACAAAGGTATTGGTGGTCAGGGAAGGACACTGGCATCACTGCCCCTGCCCTGCTTCCCCAGGTGGCAGCACCCTGGGTGGGGGCAGCTGGATCTTTCCTGGAGTTGATGAGGCATGTTCTGCTCAGTCTGCAGTGTCCCCCACCCCATCCCATATCCCCCCCCAACCCCAGTCCTCCGGCTCTTTCCGATTCTGGACACACCCCTAGGAGAACCTCAGCAGCCTGGTGCCCACTCAGTCGAGGGGAAGGCGGCCACATCTGAAGCCCCCCAGTGCACCTGTTCCAGAAAACGGAGCCTGAAGGAGCTGTGACCTCAAGAGGCGGTTTTGCTGGGCTCAGGGGAAATGCCACCTGAAGGACCAGTCATGGCAGAAGCTGGTCTGGGAGGGGAGGAAAACCCCACTCACAAAGGGAGATTCTTGGGGGCTGTCCTGAAGGGGGAGGAGACCCAAACCGGAGACTGTCTCCTCCCCTAGTTCAGGGGAGGTTCATTATAAAGATTAATGGTGATATAATACAGATGTTTTTTAAAAACATGACCGACATAAAGATGTGTAGCACACAATTCAGAAATCACACACGGTACTGTTTACCATCAGTGCCATACAATCAGCCCCAGAAAAGGCTCTTGTTGATTTTGCTGAACGCCTGTCCCATAGCCAGAGGCTGCGATTCCCAAGTGTGGTTGTGCTGTGAATGTAGGCTGGTGCTTTCATTTCTTTCTTTCCTAAGCAAGAGCAGAGGCCGGCCGGAAAGACCCGTGGATGGGGACTGTGTGCCCTGCGGTGACACAAGCAGGCTCCTTGCTGGGCTGAAAGGTAGTTTTGAATCCGGGAAGGCATCCCTGTGTGTGTCTGTGCTGTCCACGGGGCGATAGAGAGGGAGAGCATCCCAAGCCAGCACCCACCGTCACCGTCCATGGGACCAGACTCCAGCTGGGGCTGAAGGGGATGGGACTGGACCAGCTGCAGGAGAGAGATGAGCCGTCGGGCTACAAAGAGCCTCAGGGGCTCTGACAAGCGAAAAATGTGGAAGGTCACTAAGTGACGCATTTTCAGGATCGACTGCCTTTGTTTTTACTGTAAGGTCTCCCCAAAATTCCCAAAGGGTAACCCTCACAGGAACGAACAGCTCCAGCCCACCCTGTGCGAGCGACCTGGGGTGTCACCATCTGGGGGTCTGTGGACAGCCTGGGGGGGCAGGAGGCACCCCATGGCTGAGGGGATAGTGAGGGGAACTCCAACATGCATGGTCCACCTCACCCCAGAGACCACCTTGCCCCTTACAAACTGTGACCTTCCTCATCCCGCTGCAGAGGGACCCAGGCCTTTTAGCCCCATACGGCTGTCGGGGCAGCTGTAAAGACAGGGACACAGAGAAACGGTTTTGTAGGAGACGAGCCAGGCCTGGTGTACTGGCCCCATGGGGCCGGAGGGGCAATGGGGCCAGGGCAGCTGGGGACACAGGGGAGGGGTGTACACAGTGCCTCAGGCTGCCCCAGCCAAGTCCATGGCCGAGGCTCTGATTTCACAACTATCTGAACGAGCTGCACACTTAAAATCTGTGGTTTGGGAGTTTCTCTTTGAACGTTCTATTTTTAAATGCATCCCCGTGTTTGTATTGAAACTGCCCCAAAGACACTTGCCTTCAGAGCCATAATCCCTGGAAAGGGAAACCCGCCAGAAGCAGGCAGCTCTGCTGGGCTCCGGGGGTGGGTACTGGGCGGGCAGGGGAGTGAGGCCAACTCTGGGGTGGGTCCAGCCACATGGGGGCCCCGTACGAGGCCCGGTGCGAGTCCTGGTGCCCACATTACAACTTGGGTCTTTGTGGGCCCTTCCTCCACAAAAATTACTAAAAATTATATTATACAACTGTGTTGATATATTAATAGCATATATTAAAACATCTACTCTGACCTCGAAGTTCGCTCTATTTTCTGATTATAGAAGAAGTGAAAACACATTCTTGGGTCCCTACAGTACTGGCAGCACCTCGGGCTCACCCAGATGTAGCAGCCAGGGCCCTCACGTGGCTGGGCCGAGTGCCAACGGCCACCCTGGGGATGGGGTCTGGAGCAGGGCATCAGGCAGCAGCCCCTTCCCGAAGGCTCCCCAGGGCCCTGGGGCAGCCACGCTCACTGCAGCTCACCCCTGGCCCATTTACCCCAAAGGTGCCTGGGACTCAGAGCCGGCAGAGGCCGGTAACTTGCTCCTACAGCTTCGGTTTCTCATCTGTAAAGTGGGTAGAAGGGCTGTCTCCCAGCCCTGGAGAGGCTCACGTGGCAAAGTGGGAGCGAAGGATCTTTGTACACCGTTCCCCACCAGGAGGGGTCTTTTTTCCTGCAGCCCCCCAAAACAGCAGAGGGGCATCTGGGGCATTTCTAGCCCTGACTGAGGTTCAAAGCCCTGAAAACCTACAGGGCAGCTGCAGCCAACCCAGGCCCCCAGCCAGTGCCAGGCACGTGACCGCAAAGGCCGCCGCCGCTGCCCTGGAGTTTAAACGACAATCCTGTAAGGCTCTCCAACAGGCCGGTTGTGAGGGGGGGCAGGAAAACCAGCAAACGCATTTGTCCGGATCAGTACCTGCTCCAGGAGAGGCACATCTGGTCCCAAAACTGTCTGCAACGTCCCCCCGGCTTCCCAGGGCCGAGAAGAGGGTCCCCGAAGGTAGCGTCTGTTCAGGGGCGAACAGGGAAAGGAACCTCCTCCAGCTGGAGGAGGGCACACTCTATGCAGTGTGAGGGGCCTCACAGAGGCAGCGACCACAGCCAGGCTAGGCTGGGGGGGCTCCTGAAGCTCAAGGCCGTGAACATGCTGGGTCAGCGGCTAGGCCATAAGGGGCTGGGCGGGAGACCTGAGATGGTGGGGTGGTTTATTCCTTATCGGGGTAGGCAAGGCCAGGTAGTAGCCATGGGGGCATCCAGTGGAATCCTCAGCAGCATCCCTGAGAACTGGTTGACCAGTTCTGCTTGCACACCTCCTGTGATGGGGAGCTCACTATCTACCTGGACCATCCACATCATCTTGGAACCATCCTGTATGAGAGGAGACTCCTTCCTTATTCAGACCCAAGGTCTATTACTCCACATTTCTCACCCATGAGTCAGTCCTACAGCCACAGAGTACAGCTTCCTCCTACCCCTCTCCAGACCTTGTGTTTGAAAACAACAGTCATGTCTGTTTCAGCTTTCTCCTGGATCAGAAAAAATATTCCCGCCTTTAATTTTGAGAAGGACTTCCAAGATACCCTTTAAAAGAACTGGACAATTCACACCACTACATCCTCAACCACACCATGTATTAAAATAATCTTCTAACTTGCACCAGCTGAAAATTGTGCAGGTGTGGTAGGAACGGAGATCAGAACAGCAGGCAGTATCTGTGTGGGGCGTACCATGGGCTGACTGTCTTTCTTTGTGCTTTACAACCAGTAATGCATCTACCCTCCGACAACACACCATAAAGCAGGCGCCCTGCGGACTGACCCAAACACAGGAAAGTGAGGCAAAAGTTTCCGGCCACTTGCCCAGAGTCACAAGCTAGTACCTTGCAGCGTCCACAGGCCAAGGGCAGGGCGCCCTGACCTGCAGGGATTCCCACCCAGGTAACTCCTGCCTGTCTGGATCCCAGACTCCCAACCACGTTGTTTCCCCACTGTAAGGTTAAACACGGGTCTCATGCACTTCTTCTAAGAACTCTATCTTTCTTCCGTCATCCATCGGGGTTAAGTATTTTTCTTATTATTAGAAGTCTGTCTACTATGACTATTACCTCCGCTAGAGATGTTGCAAATACTTCTCCCAGTGGGACATCATTTTTTTTTTCTTTTTTAACCTTTGCTTGACTAGAAACGTTTAACTCTTATGAGCCTATGGTTGATTTTTTTTTCACCTATGGCTTCTGAAAACTATGTCTATTTTAGAAAGTTCTTCTTCACTCCAAAACACACTTAGCACTTACTCTGCTCTCTCCTTGGTGCTTTGTTCCTATATATTACCTCTCACAAAATAAAACTATAATAAATAATGACATAAATGTATTAGCATGTCAATAAAAATATATCTACAAATATGATAAATACAAAATGTTCTTCAATCATTCTAGTATTCTCATATTTTTAAAGTTCTTTAATTTTGGGGGAACTTGTTTTTGTATGTGGTATGAGGCAAGGATATAACTTCATTTTTGCCATATGGATGACCATATGCTCCAATACCAATATATTTGGACAACAATCTGAAACACTTCTTCTTTGAAATACCATGTTTATCTGACACTAAATTCCCAATTTATATATCTAGTCAGAAGTTGATTAATGCTCTTTCATTAACTTGCATTTTTTTCTTAAGATTTTATTTATTTATTTGAGAGATAGTGAGCACAAGCAGGCAGAAGAGCAGAGGGAAAAGCAGGCTCCCCGCTCAGCAGGGAGCCCCACACATGGTTCAATCCTGGGACCCTGAGATCATGACCTGAGCTGAAAGCAGGCACTTAACTTACTGAGCCACTCAGGTGTCCCAGAAAGGGTAAGTTCTTTAAAAAAAAAAAAAAAAAAAATTCTTACAAATAACCTTGTCACCAGGGTGTCCTGCTGGGCTCTAAGGGACCCTGGACTAGCAGGCGGTGGCACAGGGCCAGTCAGGCCTCAAGTCCTCCAGCGCCTCCCAAGATGGAAGCAACTGGCTTCTTCAGAGAACAGTGGTGGCTGTGGCGGGGTGGGGAGGTTTCCACCGATGCTCCTGCCCATCACATCCCAAGTGTGGTGCCGCCTGGACACCCGTGTCCTCACAGTTCTTCCTGCCATCTTTCACCGAGTCAGGGCTGGCCCAGTTTCATGTTTCCATGTCCTGAGTCGACGCTTCATCACATGGGGCCTGCCCACTTGTTCACACCGGTTGTGAATTATAGAGCCACTTCCCCCGGCTTCGTCCAGATCACCAGTAAAGACGTCAGAGAGAACAGGCCCACCAGGAAATCGCTTCAGGGCAACATCGGTTCACAGACAGGAGTCTTTGCCTGTCTTCCACCAGCGATGCAGGCAAACACACTCGCACGTCTGCCCACAGAGAAGCAGAAACCTCGTCAGGTGTCCGAGGTCTTGAGAGCACATTCCCCCAATCCAGCTTACTAACTTCAGCAGTGGACCCCGCTGTGGGCCACAAGTGCTCCGTGGGCACCCGAGCGCCCTTGCTGCCTCCTGGCAGCCACACGCCAGCAGGCATGGCAGGTTTCCGATAGGAAGAGGGGAACGGCATTTGCTGTCCAAACCAGGATGTGGCTGTAGGTGGCAGGGGGATGCTGTTAAATTCTCACCTCAAGAGAAGCCAGAGCTGCATGTGCCCTGAGCAGATCAGGATGGTGACCACCCTCCAGGGGCCTGCCAGCACCCCTGGAACCCGGGCAGGGACTGTAAGCACCGCAAGTGTCCACACCAATGACCTGGCACGGAGCCCTGCACACACCAGCTGGTGTCGTCCAGTAGAATACTGGCCTTGATGGAGGTTTTGATGGGGAACCTAACTGCTCTATCATGGTGACAGCAGCATCACAGAGCTGTTCCTGAGACCTGCACGGAGACGTGAGAGAACCGCGGAGGCCAGCACAGGCGCTGGGAGGTCCGGTGCGCCAGCCCCCCTGTTCCACCCCTCCCAACAGGCTGGCAGGAGGCACTGGGGTCTCAGGGAAGAGCAGCAGGCCTGGGACCACAGGTGCTTACAGAGCCCAACCACCCCCCTGCCCACCTCACTGGGCCCAGCTTCCTTCTGGTTCATGGACTGCACTGTCTGAACCCCATTTCCTTACCAGGAAGACCACTTGCCTGGATTCAGAAGCTGATCATCAATCTGGAACTCAGCTCTAAATACGGCTTAAAAAGGTTACAGTTTAAAAACCATTTACATTTCCCTTCACTAGCCAAATTAAAAAAAAAAAAGCCCTTCCCAATCTTCCTTCATGAAAACCCCCAAAACAAGCAAACAGGGCCTCACTTTTCCACTGCAAGGCTGGTAAAACACTTACCAAGACACCTTTTGGGAAAATAGAAAAGGTTTATATAAAGTGCATTGTGGGACGGTTCAACTCAGAGCCCGAGGGTAGGACACAAGTCCCCTCTGGTCCTGAGGGGGCGCTCCCGCCTCCCACCTCCCTCCTCAGTGGATCACGTGACTGCCTGGCTCCCTCAGGCCCCTGGCTGCATCGCAGGAAGCCTGCCCTTGAGGCTGTGGCTGGCTCCTGGGGAGGCATCGCTGGGTATGCATGGAAGATCCTGGAGCTGCGCCCACCCTTGCAGCGGGCACACTGACACATGGTCTTGTGCACGGCCTCCACTGAAGCCGACGCTCATGGAAGCTCCCGCAGCTGCTCATGCCAAGCCTGTGACCATGGACATCGGCATGTTCGCACACAGATTGGTCTAGCCCCACTGCCCTTGACCCACTCGTGCGCCCTGACCCTGTGCGCCAACAGCAGACAGACGCAGTCAGCTTGGCGCAGCGCAGACAAGGAGGGCAAGCATGCTCTGGGGCGCCTGTGGGGACGCAGGGTGGAACTCTAGACCACCCAACATCTCAAACACACTCCATGTCACTGAGTGACATCATCTCTCGTCACCAACCTGTCACCAGTATTTGTTTAAATTGCTTATTGAAAAGAAAAATAAGCATGACTATGATAGCAGAAAGTTCACATTTTAGTCCTGAATTTTTTCCCCAAAGGTTTACACATTTTCTTTGAATATAAATTAATGTCAGCTCTACTTTTAGATTAAAATTCTGCAGTGAGATCCCATACTTCCTGGAAAGGTCCAAGCCAAAGCAGAGCTAAAGGCTTAATAACCTCCTTGCATACTTTCTCAAAGTAACAGTACTTAACGTGTCTCTGATAAGATACCGTAATCATCACAGAGACTGTCTAAAACTTCATGAATGACCTTGAAATTTCTGACAAATGCTTATCAGTCTTATAAAACTTAAATTTATACAGAACATGGATAAGTGTCATGATAGGAATGAAAAGATAAATTTCCCTGAACTTTCTTCACAAGAAAAATAAAATATACATGTGAAAATACAAAAATCCAAATGCTTATATTTTCTCTGGCTGTGAACTGAATTGTGCAACCCATACACTTATAGAAAAAATAAGTGACTGTTTTTAATGATTTATGTATAAAATAAAAATAAATTTTATGATACAATTCGATAAACTACTTCATACAAAATTTTACTCACATAAAATGTAGCAATTTTTTTTTGCAATGCAAAAATCCTATTCGTATGTACAAATTCATAAAAGGCAAACGCATCTTGAAGCAAAACAGTCCATTTAGGGTTATGTCTAAGTCATTCAAATCAGAAGAAGAGAGACAAGTACATGGGGGGACTCGTTAATGGACACCCCCTGCCTCCAGTAACGCATTTAGTACAATCTGATCAATTTTACAGTGCAGCGTAGAAATGACCAAGTGACCAATATGTCAAAACAGCAGAGTTTCATAATCTGACCTTAAACTGATTCAGCTTGGTAAAATCACATAACCACCTCAGAAAAGGATTTATTTTGGAAATTACAGTAAGGAAACCTAATCTGTGCGTCTGTGCTAAAACTTGAAGAAGCAGAACTTTCTCAGGCAATTCTAACATTTAAATGGCACTGCATGGTTCACACCATAAGTGTCTAGAAATAACAGCATCAGGACCCAGACCTTACGAACCGTATGCCTCCAAACACTGGAATCCTTTATATACAAACGTCAGACTTTTTTTTACTATGTACAATTATCAAATGTGAATGAAAAACTTAATATAAACCACATTCTAAAAAAACCTTGCTTTACAAAATAATTTCCAAAAAAATGGTAACATCAAAACAATGTTGCAAATTGGTGTGTCCCCTGAAGTCTTCCTTCAGCTGTTTGCCTCAAGCTACCGGCCTCTCTAGAACGCACATCTACAGAAAGGACCAGGAAAGACACCGAGGCCACAGGCCCAGAGCAGCTCACTGCTACCTACGTGGGGAAAACCCTGGGTCCGAATGTCCATGAAGGACATACTGAAATATCCTAAATATATGAACTTTAAGGCTGCAAACACAAGCAAGAGGCCGTAGGGATGAATGAGAAAATGACAAAGAGGTATACACAGTTGCAAAGAGCTTTAAGAAAAAAAACTCAGGTGTACCTTATAAAGATACAGACTGAAATGAACCCTTTCCAAGGGGAAATGAACTCAAAACAGAGCGGACTCGTGGTCAGGCCCCATTTCTGTTTGTAAGTGCCGTCAGAAGGCAGCCACTCTTCACTCTACTCCCTTCAGGGTCCTGTCACCAGCCCTAAAACCCGAAACCGAGGACACGGCTTCCTCGCGTGCCACCCCCACTCACCTGCTAGTGACTTCTGGCACGACCCTGAGCATGACAGGCCGTGCGGAGACGCAGAGAACACGTCCGCACGGCAGGCAATAACCCCACTGGAGGAAGGGGACAGAACACGGCCCTCAACACACGGATGTGCCTGCGTTTTCAGAGCTCTGCACCTCGGAGGGAGGACACGGAGAGCTTCATTTTCTCAGGAAACTGAACTGAGAGAGTGGTGACGTTCTATCTTCCTTTTTATTTTCAGACTGAGGAGGACTTCCAGCTTTGGAAACGTGTGAGCTTCACCTTCTCGAGCTCAGGTTGATGCTGTAGACCATTTTCTGAATCTTCTCCTCGTTCTTCAGGATGTTGGCCTTCACGGCACAGATCTTGTCCTGCTGGTCTTTGATCAGCTGCTCCAGCTCGGCCAGCTCGGCCTTCAGGGGCTCGACCGCACCATCTGTGATGCTGGTGGGACACAACACAGGGGCTCGTGAGCACCGGGCTCAGCTTAGACCTGTTTTTTATTTTGTTTTTTTTTTTTTTTAAAGATTTTATTTATCCAGTGAGATAGAGAGAGAATAGAAGGACAGAAGGTCAGAGGGAGAAGCAGACTCCCCACAGAGCCAGAAGCCTGATGCGGGACTCAATCCTAGGACTCCAGGATCATGACCTGAGCTAAAGGCAGACGCTCAACCAACTGAGCTACCCAGGCACCCTAGAGCGGCTTCTTGATTGAAACAATCAAAGATGACAAAAGTAAGTTATTCGCAGCATCCAAAGAAAAAGGGTAAAAATATAAACACACTCAGATAAGGATATAAAGGGACGAGGTCCTCACACCTGGGAAAAACATTATTTTACCCTCCCACAGCCAAAAGTAAAGTCAAACATGCCAATCTATTAAGCGGCCTACTCTTTCTAAAGCCTCACGTCACTTAGAGCAGAGAGCCCTAGGACGGCAGGGAGGGGAGTAGCGTGGCTACCAACAAGGACCACGGCCCCGGCAGCCCGACACGAACCCCCACCTTCCCCCAAGCAGGTTCGTCCAACCACCAGGGCTTCCCTACCCAGGCCCCTCCGACTCACAAGTTCTAGGCATGAGGCCTTTCAGTGCCGGGTCACCTGCCAGGAAAGATCTAGAACATATTTGGGAAAGCAAAGGTCAAACTGGCCTCTCCTTTAGTTTTTTAAACATGTAAATACAAAATAAGTACAAAAATGAGTGATGGGGACACCTGGATGGCTCAGTCAGTTGAACATCTGCCTTTGGCTCAGGTCATGGTCTCAGGGTCCTGGGATCGAGCTCCGAGTCAGGCTCCCTGTTCGGAGAGGAGTCTGCATCTCATTTTCCCTCTGTCCTTCCCCCTGCTCATGTGCATGCTCTCTCTCTCTAATTAATAAAAATCTTTGAAAAGACTCTATATAAAAAACAAACAAAACAAACGAAGAGTGACGATTTCCAACCATCCTACCACAAAGCGAACTCAGGTTCTTTAAGAAAGAAGCATCTGCGTGCTACTTCTCAGACTTAAAACCAACTGTAGGAAGGGCCGACAAATCACCATGCTGGGCTCAGCACCAAAAAGTTCTCGGAGATTTCCTAACTCTTCTAATGCTGGACATTTAAAATTTTAAAGGGCTTTTTAGGAGTAAGCAGGCTGATAATAAAGACAGCAGCTTTCTTATCACACAGCATTTTATCGCCGGGCTTGCAGACGAGCACTGGGTCTGCTCAGGTCGTTTCTGGACAACAACAAGTAATAAAGTGTCATGCATTCCAGATTCCCTGATTATAAACATAGAACATCAAACATTTTCCTAAAATAAATCTCTTTTTAGTGGCCATTATATTTCCTTTACAGTAGCAATTTCAAAATGGGCTCACCAGCATTTATTTCTTTTCAGAGTAAAAAAACTAAAATACGGGGCACCTGGGTGGCTCAGTGGGTTAAAGCCTCTGCCTTCAGCTCAGGTCATGATCCCAGGGTCCTGGGATCGAGCCCTGCATGGGGCTCTCTGCTCAGCAGGGAGCCTGCTTCCTCCTCTCTGCCTGCCTCTCTGCCTAGTTGTGATTTCTCTCTGTCAAATAAATAAAATATTAAAAAAAAAATAACTAAAAAACAAAACAAAACTAAAATACTTTCGAAGTACAAACAGTTACCAAACTTTGGGGATTTTGGTAAGACACATAAAACAGTAATTCCCATATCGCAAAGTTCCCCATATTGTTTACTGCCTGTACCACCTGTGTGTGAACGATAACGCCATAACTTTCCTCAAGGCTGCAAAGGTGTGCCCTGTGCCATACAAATGCAGAAGGAAAACACTTCCTTGGGTTGGGGGAGTCGGGGATGGGGGAGTGGAGGGGTAGGGGGATTCCTTGGGAGGCATCACCCTGGGCTCCCTGAGCCTCCACCCCCGCCCACCTCTGCTTCTTCTGCACAGCCTTGCCCTGGCCCCCCACCAACCTCTGCTCCTTCTGCAGCCCCCCAACCCTGGCTCCCAACTCTGCTCCTTCCACAGCACCCCCCCGCCCCCAGCCCCTCCACCCTGCTCCTTCTGCAACACCACCGCCCCCGGCCCCCACTGACTTCTGCTCCTTCTGCAGCATCCACTCCCGCCCCTGACCCTACCACCTCTGCCCCTTCTGCAGCACCTACGCCCCCGCCCCCAGCCCCCACCCACCTCTGCTCCTTTTGCAGGGCCTCAGCGTGCTGCTTGTTCTCGCTATGCCACAGCTGCAGCTCATTCTGCATGGCGTCCACATCCTCCTGGATGTAGTCCATGATCTTCCCCAGGGGGAGCGCGCTCTTGCACAGGGTCTGGATGGACACGCGTAGCTTCTCGATCTCCTTGGAAACTATGTCCTTCTCCTTCTTCCATGCAGACTCAAAGACAAGCGACTTCTCCTACAGTCAGTGGGGAAAACGGGCAGAGAAGGAAGCATCCTCACTCCTGAGGCAGGACGGGGACCTACTGAGGGTAGAGAGCCACGGGAGCCGGGACCACACTGGCTAGAGCCAGCAGCAGCCCCGAGGTACCAAGCACAGTGCAGGGACCGACACTGTGCCCAGTGATGGTCCATCCCTTTCCTTCTCAGGGGTACAGGGGTCTTCACCTGGAAGGCTGTCAGAGGGGCACAGTTCTATGTAGTAAGATTTCTTTCCCATCTGGCCAGAAGCTTACTGTAGTTACTGTTACCAGAGCCGAAGGACGCTGATGATTTTCCCAGACAGACTGGCAGAAAGTGGCCCCGACCCCCTGCGTCTCAGTCCTTGCATGGGCCTCCTTTCCATCTCAAAGGACTCTGAAACCCATCTCCCCAAGAAAGGCGGAAAGGAACCCTTCAGAGAGGAGGAGAACTGCTGGTGTGGGAGTGAAGGGACGGGAGGTTTGCAAAGGAGGACATGGTGGACAGCACCAAGCCAGGCAGCAGGCCCACTGAATATCAAGAAGGGCTGGACAGAGCGGACTGGTCGGGGGCCCAGGTGGCCTGGTGCCCTCAGTGGGAACCATGGGTATGGGGGCCAGAGGGGTACAGCAAAAGAGACAGCAGCAACTGAGAACTTCATTCAGTTCTGGCCAGGAATTCTCTTCATGTGAGCTTTTTATCACAGGCCTCTCTAAATTTCAGAAGCTAATGGAAGTTGGTGAGAAGCAATGAGTAGTTTGGCTTCTTGGAAAACCTTTCCTAGGAGATGGACATCGTCTAGGAAGCCCTCCCTGGATGCTCCCACTCCATCGGGCTGGCTAAGGTGTCACTGCCTCACCCACTCACAGTTTGAGTCGGCCGCTGCTAATTCAAGTATAACTAATGGACTGGTTTTATTAAGTGACACAACCATCTGTGTTACTGGTAATGCCAGCCTCAGGCTGCAGGCTCCAGGCGGGCAGGAGCCCCCGCCTGCATCCCCCCCA
Organism: Meles meles; assembly: GCF_922984935.1. Lineage (NCBI taxonomy): Eukaryota > Metazoa > Chordata > Mammalia > Carnivora > Mustelidae > Meles > Meles meles. Next base: position 45,408,094 of record NC_060074.1, on the reverse strand, counting down.
CAAGAGGTTCTCCTTAGATATTTGTCAGATGAACAAATGGAGTGACTGACTAATCCACCTGCCAAGAGGCCAGCTCCCCTGCCTTCCGGGCTTCGGCAAGCACACGGAAAGCCCTCACGTGATGCCTGGCATGCACAAACTGTTCAATAACGGGGAGCAATGAATGGTAAAATTCATAAACCTGTCAGTTCAGCAAGGTAGCAGGAGACAAGATAAAACATACAAATATCAGTTATATTCCTACGTACTGTCAACACATGGACATTGAAATTAAAAACAGTGTCATTCACAACTGTATAAGTAAACAAAAGAGAGAAATGCCTAGGTGTAAATCTAACAAAGTATGTACAGAACTGGTGTACTGAAAATTACATAATGTGGATGAAAGAAATCAAAGCAGACCTAAATAAATGGAAAGACATACCATGTTCCTCAACTGAACGATTCAAATATTGTAAAGATGTCAATTCTCCCCCAGTTGATGTACAAGTCTAACAAAATTCCTATCAAAATCCCAACCAAATTTTTTTGAAATATAGACAAGATTATCCTAAAATTTATATGGGAAGGCAAAGGAACCAGAACAGCTAGAACATTTGTTTTAGAAAAGAATAAAGAGGGAAGAATCAGTCCATCCAATTTCGGGATTTTATAGTTACAGCAATCAAAACTGTGGTACTGGCAGGACAGACACACAGATCAATGAAACAGAATGAAGAATCTAGAAAAACACCCTCCCAAACATACCCAACAGGTTTCATGTTTTTTTTTTTTGATTGGTATTTATTTGAAAGAGAGACAGAGCATGAGCAGAGCATGGGACAGAGGGAGGAGGAGAGGGACAAGGAGAGTCCACCCTGAGCAGGGAGCCCAATGTGGGACTTGGTCTCAGGACCCCAAGATCATGACCTGAGCCGAAGTCAGCCACTTAACTGGGTGAACCCCCCCGGTGCCCCTGCTCAGCTGATTTTTGATAAATGTATAAAAAGCAATTCAATGAAGGAAACAGAGTCTTTAAATATGTGGTCCTAGAACAACTGGATATCCACAGGGAAAAAGGAACCTTGACCTCAGTCTCCTATCTTACACAAAAACTAACTCAAAATGGATCACTGACTTAAATATAAAATGTAAAACTACAAAACTTTTAGGAAAAAAACTAGAGGAAAATCTTTGGAATTTAGGGTCAAGCCAAGAGTTCTCACACTATCTCCCAAAAGCATGATTCATTAAAGGAAAAATTGATAAAGTACACTCTATCACAACTAAAAATTTTTGTTGTGCAGAAGAGCCTACTGAGAGGTTGAAAGACAAATTAGAGAGTGAGAGTACATATTTTCAAACCAAGTATCTGACAAAGGACTAGTATCTAAATATGTAAACTCTTAAAACTCATCAGCAAAAAGCAAACATTCCAATTAGACATGAACAAAAGACACAGACACTGCATTAAAGGGGAACATGATGGCCAATAAACACATGAGAAGAGGGTCAAAGTCATTACTTATCAGGGCAATTCAAAATAAAGCCACAGTTACATATCACTGCCAGGATGGCTTAAAAAACAAAAAATAGGGGCGCCTGGGTGGCTCAGTGGGTTAAAGCCTCTGCCTTCAGCTCAGGTCATGATCCCAGGATCCTGGGATCAAGCCCCACATCAGGCTCTCTGCTCAGCAGGGAGCCTGCTTCCTCGTTTCTCTCTGCCTGCCTCTCTGCCTAGTTGTGATTTCTCTCTGTCAAATAAATAAATAAAATCTTAAAAAAAAAAATAGTGACAACGTCACATGCTGATGAAGACGCAGAGAAACACAAGTACTCGTACCCGGTTGGTACGGGAGTACCAACTTTTCCTATGGAAAAGAGTTCAGCAGTTTCTTTAAAAACTAATATGCAATTACCATCTGACCTCACAACCCTCCTCCTGGACACTTAGCCCAGAGGAATGAGAAGTCATGTTCATACACTGCCTGTGCACAAACGTTTATGAAGCTGTATTCAAAGCAGCCCCAAACTGGAAACAACCCAGATGCCCTTCAGCAGGTGAACAGCTAAATGATCTGTGCTCCACTCACACCCCGGAATCTGCTTGGCAATAAAAAGGGACGAGCTGCTGAGTCACGTAACCTCCTGGACGGCTCTCCAGACAGTTACACTGAACGAAAGTAGCCAATCTCCGAAGACATGCTCTGTGATGCATCTGCAGAACCTTCTTGAAATGACAGTATTACAAAAACAGAAAACAGTTACTGGCTGCCAAGGGTTAAGGATGGGTGAGGTGGGAGGGAGGGAGGAGGTGTGGCTGTAGAGGGCAAGAAGAAGGACACTTGTGGTAATGGAGCTGTTGTGTACCCCGACTGTGTCAAGGTCAGTATCCTGGGGCTGACGCTGTACTGTGGCTTTACAAGATAATGCCGGAGGGGAAAACAGAGGACGTGGGAAATCCCCATCACGTCTCGCAATTGCACGTGAACCTACAGTTACCTCAAGATACGTTCAGTGGAAGAAGAGTTAGTGGCCACAGAAATGCCTTTGAATTAAAATGCTAGATGACTAACATGAATTCCAGACAATAAAAACCGATTTCTCAAGGAAAAAAGTGTTGTCTTTACACAGATTAGTAAATCTCTCATTAATTTAGTTGAACACTTTAAAATTCTAAAACCCATTCAAGGGCCCTGGGCGGCTCCGTCGAATGAGCATCCGGCTCTGGATTTCAGCTCCATGTCATGGGATCGAGTCCTGTATCAGGCTCCATGCTCAGTGCGGAGTCTGCTTGAGGTTCTCTCTCTCCCTCTGGCCCCCAACCCCAGCTTTCACGCTCTCTAATAAATAAATAAACCTTTAAAAAATAAATACATGCAGTTCTACTAAAAGCCATTCACAATGCTTATTAAGTGGTTCCTATGCATTTGGCATTTTGTGTTGAGTCTGATACAGAACGGATCGGGGCACGGAACTTAGGATGGGAGACAAAATCACAAAAAAGTGCAGCAAAACTGGTGAGTTATAAGGCAGACCATGACACGGAGGGGTTAAGCAGCGTAGCTCCCTCCTATCCCAGGTCACCTGGTCAAACCCTCTCATAGTTCTGTGTCACAGCACCAAGCAGACTTGGGAATACTAGCCTTAAATTTATAACTTTATTTTTAAGGGATTAAGAATTCAAAACAAAATGCATTTGGGCTAGGGTTATGGCAGTCAGGAGAGACTTTTATTATTGCTGCAAACAGAGAGCCGCAAAACACCAAAACTCTGGTGTTTAAAAAAATACTTTCACTTAAGTGAACGTGGCAGGGTAGAGTGGATAAGTCAACGATTGTTTGCTTTAAGAGCACACCTCTCTGACGATAGGCTGATTTATATGTAGCTCGTACAGCTCTATCAGCAAATTTCCAGGCCAACATAACCATTATAAACTCTTGGTTTATAGACTTTCAATACGTATAGTAAAATATGAGAATCTACTACCATATTCACCACCCAGGAATGAGTCATATGAAATATGCTTAATTTCTGGAAACAGAAAGGGAAAAAATAATGAAACTACATCATTCCACAAAGTGGGACCTACAACAGCTTGCGGCACCGGAGGACTCTGGGGAAATGGGGTGTGGGCTCCGCGACACGTGCTCGGCAGGTGCAAAGCTGGTGCCGATCTGGCTTCACCACCTCCTGACTTTACAGCCCTGGGAGCCTGACCTGACCTCTCTGTACCTCTGGTTCATCCCAATAAAATGGAAATCATAATATTTATCCTGCAGGTTGAGATTAAATGGGATAATATAAAACAAGCAACTCAGTGTCTCGCACATAGTAAACCCTCAGTAAATGTTAACCATTATCATAAATTCACCCAACACAGGAACCAGAGCGCAAGCCCCGAAGGGGGACGCAGGCGCACTCATCCCTCAGTGCCAGGACATGACTCCCTTCCCGTGAGCTATCTCATCAGCAACAAACCGCTCCAGGTCGGGAACGTTCAGAGAACACACTCGTACCCTGTCAGCACCAACCAGAAGCCACTATGTCCTGCTTCAGAGAGTTCTGCCACTGAAAACACGCCCTGCTCACAGCCACGCCCCCGTCCCCAGCTGTACTTCACACAGATAACCCACTCCCGTGAAACTCAACCTCAAAACCCCTTTCTGGAAGACCTGGACCTCGGCTCTGAGCCGGGCACAACCCACTGTGCCCCTACCACGGCCCCCCTGCCCACGGGGGACGCGCATAGGAGAGGCAGCAGAACATGTCTCCTGGGGTCACCTGCCCCCTACCTGCCTGACCCCTTGTCTGGCACAGGCTGCGGACTATGGATTCAGCTGCTCTCTGGCCGGATGACCTCTGACAAAGTGTATTCCAGAGGCTGGCTGGCCACTCACACCTGTGCTTTAGACAATGTGACTTTCCAAGACTTTTCAGGGGACCAGTTACTTACTGCTGGGACTTAATAGGATTTGCATTCAACACACACACACACACATCCCCAGGAATGTGAGCATTTGTGTTTACGGTGAATTTTAAGTGTACACTGATTTATTCTAAGTCATTTAAATAAAAACTATGAGCTAAAAAACTTGTTTCTTTCAAGTTCAGTCGCAGTGCTTCATGAGAAAAAACTACTATTTTTAAGATCATGCCTTACAGGCCCAGCCCTCTGACCCTGCCAGAAGTCTCCCAGAAGCAGGCTCTGGGTACAAGCAGAGGGTCATGGATCTGAGGGGTCACACCCCTGAGCAGCACTCTACCCCACACTCAGCAAACCCAATAAACAAAGGCCTGATTAATGCAGGGGCAGGGAGGGAATCATAAATCACAGAGCGTGAGTATTTGCTTTAAATAACATACGCTCCCATGACCTCAGGAACTGATTTATATACAACCTGCCAAAAGTTCATTTTCCTTACAAACTGAGGAATGCCTGCATCCAAGTTACAAGAGAAACACAGAGACTGACAGCGTAACCACTCTGAGTGTCTCACTCATCCAGAAATATTCGCTCACCCAACTATGTGAACCAAACGCGAGTCTCTCATGTGGGTCAGACCAGATCCCTTAAGTGCATGGTAAAATAAAACAGTCTGCCCTCGAGTACTCTAACCCTTCTGCACACACACAGAAAAGCACGTAAAATGTGTGGGACAAGATGGTAAAGTGAACCCGGAGTGAAGTGACCTCAAGAAAGCCAATTTGGCCAGGGTCCCGAAAGCCCAAGGCCACTGCCACACTGCCCTCCGTGTGCTCGAGCAGCTGGCCTGCTGGGCTCGCCCGCGTGCCTGGCTCATCCGTACGGCATGGAGAGAACCACAAAGCACACAGTCACATGCATCTGCCTCTCCTGCTCAAGTATGTGTACGCCGTTGGTATTTCGCGACAAGAAACAAAACAAAACAAAAAAACAAACAAACAAAAACCAGCTACGACAGTGGTCAGGAGGCACAACCATGAATAAGCGTCCCTCTGTCCCAGCATACACGAGTGCAGGACTCTGGGGACACGTGTGAGCAGTGGCACTATGGGCCAAAGGCTACATCTCCAACTCTGTGACATAGTATCAAACAGTTTTCCAACACAGTTGTACCAGTGACGTCAAATAGTTTTCACGCACTAGTATTTTGTTTCTGTGCATAAAATACAAGAAGAGCACCTCCTGTGGCATTACCACAATCCGACAGTGGCCAGCAGAGAAGCCGCAGGACCAGTTCACAGGCAGCACAGGGGGACCAGCTGCGACACAGAACCTTCCACAGGAGAGACATGGATCGCCTAAGCACCTCCAGACCACCGCACAGGTGCAAGCAGGACATGGTCAGCATGCATGCCTATGAAGGGAACGCAGTGTGAGGGCTGCCCGGACCTGGGGAACGTCCCACCTCTGCCACTGACGGTCTGCATCAGAAAAAGGAACTCTGAGCCTTGGAGACAGGGAAGGGGCTCAGCTAAACAATCACCGTGGGCAGAGCGATGTTTACCTCTCCTTCGTCCTAAGGAATCTGCAGAAATGGCAGCTGCTGGGACAACTGTCCACAGCTAAGAACTGGCTGGCAAGCCTCCACAGGAGGAAAAACGCATGCCAGACACCTCCAAGCATGTGGCAGAGGGTGGAAGGCGAGCCCCATGCTTGCTCCCTGCACAGACAGGAGGGTCTCTGGCAAGGAAGGGGTGGAAAGTGCGAGAAAGGCGGCTTAGCCGGCACCCACTGGGGTCACAGCCAAAGCTCCGTGCAGGCCAGAGAAGACATCTCTTCAGACTGGCCTTCTGACTGCCCCGAAAATCCAAAGTAGTTTAAAATCCACCTTTGATAACACGGACAGTGGGCCAGACAGCCACTAACAGAGCCGGCAGGCAGCAGGGAAACAGAGGACTCAAATTTTCAGCCCCAACAGCCCCTTCTCTATTTAAAGACACGGAAGTGAAGAATACGATCAGACTGGCCTAAAACTGGTCCCTTCAAACATTTTTATGAAAGCCTATTCTCACATATTTATTATCTCAGAGGAACTTTAGAATATTATTTGCCAAGGTCCAAAACATCCCATGAATATTTATTGGAATTCCATTAAATTTATAAACTGAGTTGAGGAAAATCACATATCATATTGAGTTTCCCATCCAGAAACACTCTCTTGACTTTTTCCAGGCCTTTTATATTTCTTGGTAAAATTCTGTGGCTTCTCAAAATAGTTGCTATAAATCTCCTATTAAACGCGTGGCTCTGTAAGTCATGTTTTTGTTTTCAGTTCCGAGGGGGGACTTCATGCACAGTATTTTCAATGGGTTATCACCGACATGCAGGAGATGTACGGACTTCTGAGTGTCTATTTTGACACTGGGCAGCATACACATTTGTTTCGAATTATTAATCTTTCGGAGATCAATGCGGTCATCGTGGAATGACAGTGATCCCGTATCCCCCATGAAGACCTATGTGCCTCGCGTGGTCCTGCACTGGCTGGAGCCCCCAGCAGAGCTGGCAGGACCATTCCACGGCCTCCATCCCCCGCTCGGGGGGAACGCACACAGCCACTCACTGCTGCCCAGGATGCTGACTGCCCGGGGCACGAGCTCCTCCATCCTCATCCACCGCACATGTCCAGTCATGCGAAAAGCTGAATCCTACATGTGCCGTTTACTCTTGAGAGAAAATGCAGCTCCCAGTGACCCGACTTGGTTCAAGAACAGCTTCTCCGTTAAGGAGAGGAGAAGTAAGCCATGCCTGAAGGGTGCGGCAGCCACTGAGCTCTGTTTTTAGCTGAGAAGGTCACAGCGGCAGGGTGACAGGCAGTGCTGACCATTGACATAAACAGAACCATACTTGGCTAACAGATGCACATCTTCGCTCCTAGGATACATTCTAGTTTACTATTAATTATATAATAAAATACATGCTTTAGGGGAAAAAAATCAGTTTTTTTTCCAGTTCTTAACCATGAACTTTTGGTTCTTCTAACCCACTCTAGCTACAGATTTTTAAGGTTCTGTACGTCTTTGAAAACAGAGCGAGTAAATTCTGGGCAGAATAAGAAAACGGGAACCCACTAGGAAACATAAAGCGGAACCAACCAACCTGAACGCCTGAGAACGGGCAGGGCTAGCCCACCCTGGACCTTGCTGGTTGTGGGGGGATGACCTCCTGGCTCTGCTCAGGGTGTCAGGAGGCGGGGACCCTCCTGGGCCAGCTGACAGGCTGGAATCTGCGGAGAGGGCGGGCTAGATCCCAGGAGGTCCTGGAGAACCGTCTGAGACAATCGCCCACAGTGGAGAGAGCCTGTGCACAGGCCCCGGCGTCCAGAGGGGCAGCTCCAGCACCCCACAGTTTGGAGGCACTGACGAGGGCAAAAGAACAGTGTGACCGTACTTCCATCGCCTCTCCCAGGGGGCACCATGCAGCGCCAGGAGTGACCTCAGCTCCTGATTTCTCCTGAGAGGGTGAGTGACAGTGTGTGGGGAGCCCCTGGTCTCCCCAGCTGTGCAGGACGCTGCCACGAGACCCCACATCTCTTTCACCCTCTCCAGACGACTATGTCTCAGGCCACAGGACTCGGGGGCAGGAGCAGCTGGGAGAGAGGTAGACAGGACTCTCAGAGGACAACAAAGAGACAAAGATCCTTTGGCACTGAAGACCCCATCAAGAAATCGCCCATGAGCTGCTAGGGACATTTTGCCCACGGATCCGTACCCCCTGCCTGTGCCCAGCACGCACCCCCACCCTGTGGCTAGCCCCTGTGTGCGCCCCTGAGGGCGGCAAGAGTAAGCTTTGACAGGCAGCCAGAGAGTACACACAAAGCCAGCCTGAGTCTGCGGCCGGGGAGAGGCCACAAACAAGAGCTTTTAGCTCGGCCCTTTGGAAAGCAAAAGTGGGAGCTGTCAGCACCCACCCTGTGGGCTGCAGGATCGAGAGAAAGTACACAACCTTAAACATTCTTCCCCAAGATGGAGCAAAAGACTCGGGGAAGGTATGTCCACCGAAGGTCTGAAAAGCTTTAGAGTCCCCAGCAGGGCGGACAGAAGGCAATGTGTCTTCCAGAGTCAGCGAGTACAGATGGACGAGGTCACTGCTACTTCAAGGTGAACAGAGCAACGCAAGACTCTAAGGAACATGACAATCAGGAAAACACTGGCACCACCAAATATCTCAGTAACTTTCCAGCAACTGACCCCCCAAACACGGAGATCTGCAGTTTATCCAGTGAAGAACTCAGAACAGGCATTTTAAGGAAGCTCAATGAGCTACAAGAAAACACAGAAAGACAACCCAATAAATCAGGGAAATCATACGTGAAAAAGATAAGTAGTTTAACAGAGAGACAAAAATCATACAAAACTACCACACAAATTCTGGAGCTGAAAATACTATGAACAAAACAAACACCACAACGGAGAGCACCAACGGTATGACGAATGGGGAAGAAAGAACATGCGAGTTCCGGGACAGACCTTCAGGTTATCTAGCCCCAGGAAAACCAAACAAAACAACAAGAGTGAAGGGGGGAAAGAAAGCCCAGGTGATATGAGGGATACTGGCAAATGAAGCAATTGGTGAATTACTGGAACCAGAAGGAGGAGAGGGGCAGAAGGGGCAGAAAGCTTATTTGAAGAAATAACAGCTGAACACGTCCCAAGTCTGGGGAGAGTCTGGGTATCCAAGTTCATGAAGCTCACCAAGTTCACCAAACAAACTCAACTTCGGGAAACCCTCTCCAGACACATTAGAACAGAACTGGAAAATCATAGGCAAAGAGGGGCGCTAGGGAGCTCAGTCAGTTAATCCTCTGCCTTCAGCTCAGGTCATGATCCCAGGGTCCTGGGATTGAGTCCCGCATCGGGCTCCCTTCTCAGCAGGGAGTCTGCTTCTCCCTCTGCCTCAGGGCTTTCTATCTCTCTCTTTCTCTTACACTTGCTCTCTCTCAAGTAAACAAATAATGTATTAAAAAAAGAAAAGAAAAAAAAAAACAAAAAACACAGGCAATGGGAGACTTTTCAAGGCAGTGGGAGAAGAGTTTGTGTGTTCCAAGGAACCCCGTGGGACCACAGTGGACTCCTGGCCCGGGGGGAGTGGGACGATGCACTTGAAGGCTGAGGGAAACCAAATGCTCATGAGAACACGACCCGGCAAAGCTGTCCTTCAAAAATGAAGGCGAGGGAAAGCCACTCCCAGACAGAGCTGAGGAGGAGGTGGCCAGCAGAGGCCCTGCTCCCCAAGGAAAGCCCAAGAGGAGTCCCCAGGCTGCAGTGAAGCAGGAGCAGGAGCAGGAGCACAGGCACGGCCAGGGAACATGGGGGCAGAGGGGAGCACCTGTCAGAACTGGGGGATGAGGGGAAAGGGCCGTCAGCCACTCTGTACAAAGGCAAAAGGACAGAGTCCTAAAAATAACCTCCGTTATGACAGTTTGTTAACGACCACAACCTAAAGAGGTAAACTCCAACTTCAAAAACATGAAAGACCGACTGAAAGGACAGAGCTTCTAAAATTAGCTTGTTATCAGCATGAACTAGCCCTTAACCTATAAGACATTTCATGTGAGCTTCACGGTAACAACCAAGCAAACACCTACAGTCGATTCCCAAGAGACAGAGAAGGGAAGCAAATCGTCCCCACTGTGGAAAATCCTGATCACAAAGGGCAGAGCAAGAGAAGAAAACGGTAAGATGGAATTAGCAAGTCCTTACCTATCATTAATCACTCTAAATACAAGTGGATTCAAATCTCCAATCAAAAGGCAGAGTTGCTGGATGCCTAAAAAAGCAAGACCCAGCCATATGCTTCAGACAAGACTCCTTCTCGCTTTACAGACACACAAACTGTCTCAAAGAGATGGAAAAAGATATTCAGTGCACATGAAAACCGAGAGAGAGCAGCAGGGGCTCCACACATTACACTGGCCAAAACAGACTTTCAGCGGAAAACTGTGATGAGAGAGAGGCAGGGAAGGTCGTGTCATTACCTGTGGAGGGGGTTCCCCTCATCAAGAGGACAGGAGCGCTGGCAGTAGTCAGGGCCAGCACTGCCCACCTACACACACCACACAAACACCGACAGAGGAGGAAGAGCGCGTCTAGACTCCCGCTGCCCTGACCGGAAGCTCTGTGCACTCAGAAGCCCCAGAGACACCGCACACCCTCCTGAGTGCAACGTGTGGCGAGAAACCCAGTGGCATTTTGCAAACAGGACAGCTGACTCAGGGGCTGCCCTCGGAAGACCAGCAGACCGGGAAGACTAGAATCAAGCCCTGGCTGGAGCTGAAATCCCATGCCAGCTGCTGAGTTCCCACGGAAGGACCCACCGCACGTCCACATACAGCCCAAGCTCAAGTCCTGGATGTGCTCTTCTCGAGCTCCCATCCCACTATGCACTGCCCTCGTCTCTCTGTATTTGTCACGCAGGTTTCAGTGGCCCAGAGACCAGCAGGCGTGTGCAGGCATCCCTTCCACAGCGCTGCTGCCTGGGGAACAGAGTGGAGTGCCAGGAGGACAGACGGCTCAGCGAGGGCTCCGTCCAGGTCCCCTGTCCCATTCATGGGAGCAAGCAGAAGCTGCTGTAACTGGCCCGCACTGGGGCCACTGGGCAGGGCAGCAGTGCACACTTCCTACCGGTCGGGAATACACCCCAAGATCTGCCCCACCTGCCCAGCTTCCCCCTCGAATGAGCCGGGTCTACGGGGCACTGCCACCAGCACTGCCACCACCCAGGGACCCAGGTGGGGACAAGCTCTTTCCTCCCCTGGTCTTCCAAGGGGTTCAAAGGATCAGCCTTTGTGCACAGGAACCAAAGGACAAGGTAGGAAGCCTCCCACCTTGCTCCTCCAGGGTCAGCAACCTCTGGACCAGAAGTTCTGGTTCCTGGCTGTGCGTCAGAATCACCCAGGGAACTTTCTAAAATACCAAGGCCAGGACCCTGCCCAAAGATGGATGCCCTGAGTCTGAGAAGGGGCCCTGGCTCCAGTGTTTTATAAAAACTCTGGACGGTTCTAACGTACCAGCAGCCCTAAGCAGGTGTGCCTTCAAGTAGCTTTCAAAGGACAAAAGATTCTAAAGTTCACTCGCTTTACATTTTTTTTTAAGATTTCATTTATTTATTTGACAGACAGAGATCACAAGTAGGCAGAGAGGCAGGCAGAGAGAGAGGGGAAGCAGGCTCCACACTGAGCAGAGAGCCTGATGTGGGGCTCGATCCCAGGACCCTGGGATCATGACCTGAGCCTTAGGCAGAAGCTTTAACCCACTGAGCCACCCAGGCGGCCCTTGCTTTACATTTTATAACCATTTCCCTGCTGTGGGCAGTGACAGCAAAAGAATCTAAGTTTTAAAATATACTTTACTCTGTGCCCCCCCTCCCAGCCCTGCCACTAATGCTCTCCCTCAAATAAAGTATTTTTTTCTAAGATTTTATTTACTTGACAGAGACAGACACAGTGAGAGAGGGAACACAAGCAGGAGGAGTGGAGGGAGAAGCAGGCTCCCCACTTAGCAGGGAGCCCAATGTGGGGCTCAATCCCAGGACCCCAGGATCATGACCTGAGCTGAAGGAAGACGCTTAACGACTGAGCCACCCAGGCGCCCCAAACAAATAAAATTAAAAAAAAAAAATACACCTTATTTCCCTTTTCACTATCATATCTGGAAACAACATTAGGATTATTAAATTATTTTGCTTTTTATTTCCATCCCTTTATGAACTAATTGGATTTACTACTTTAAATGTCCTGCTAAAATATTCATCATTTTTTACTGAAGATATTGCTATAATCTTTCTTCTAATTCTGGTTCGTTTTATTTTTACATATTTAGCCTCCTAAATTCTCTAAAAATACCAGACAAAATAATCACACCCAAATTAACCATCAATCCTACAAGGCAGTTTCTGGGCAACACGAAACCCACCTTCTGGTTGGCATGTGAACTGAAAAAGAGATGCTCAAACCCATCGTAAAAGTCAGGATGTCAGAGCCTTCCAACGAAAATACATTCCACAGAATGATGACTAGAAGGCATGACTCCAAAGACTGGAAGAGTGGAGGAAAATTCAAAACTAGGACAGTCAGATCCCAATACCTTGCAAGTGGCGAGGCCAAGACGGCAATGATGCGTTGCAGATGGTGTTCTGACCTGACGCAGATACGGGGCTGAGCTTTCACTACGCTTGTGCTCACCATGCCTCGGTCAATCCAAAACCACAAAATTTCAGTGAGCGGTTGAGGTCCGGAAGAAAATGAAGTAGGGTTGGAGCCTGGTGGGCAATGGGGTGGAGGACTAACGAAGCTGACCAGGGGCGGGGGCTCTCTGGAGAGGTGGCATGTGAGCAGGGACATGCGTAGTGACAGGAAGTCTCTGACTAAGCAAAATCAGAATTTTCTCTGATGGGTCCTACTACAGTCCCCCAGGCCCAAGGGGCCAGCAGCCCGCCTCCAGGTAACCTTGGACTACCAGCACAAACAAGGGCAGGAAGAGACGTGGCCTGCAGGAAAACAGACCTGTAATTCTGTACAAACACCTACTCTTCCCTACTGCCCACAGACAACCAAAGAGTAATCGGGGAGGAAACAAACTGCACAAGTCTGGAATCCTGCTGAGCCCCTGCCATGGGGTAGCTGGACCCAGTGTTCATCTCATGGCTTCTGGGGTGAGGATGGGATGGGGACAGCACAAGGAGTCACATGAGAGCATGCTAGAGAAGGACCCTCCCAGGGCTCCAGGCCTCAGACCCATGTGCCCTACAGGCAAGAGTCAAGGAACCTGCAACAAGTCAGCAACAGTTGACCAGGGAAGCATGTGGGCTCCAAGCTCCCAGGATCTCAAGCCATGGAACGGGATGTGAGCTCCTGCTTCTGACCAGTGGCCCTGGGGAGACAAGCCCCCAGAGAGGATCAACTTCTTCCAAGAGGGAGGGAAGGGCATCCAATTGGCCCCAAGGCTCCCCAACTTCTGTGAACCAGGTCACTCCTCAGACTTCAACAGTTCTAGGGCACAGGAAGTATTTTTATAAGAATTAACTACATAAAACTAACATAATCTTGATTCTAACACCTAACAACAACAGCACACACACAAAACAGGCTAATGTCAGTTGACCACGGACTTCTAGTTTAAAAGATTAGTAAGTTGGGGTGCCTGGCTGGTTCAGTTGGAAGAGTATGTAACTCTTGATCTTGGGATTGTAAGTTCGAGCCCCACAATGGATGTGCATATTATTGAAAAATAAATAAAACCTAGGAATAAATAAATACATATACTAGTAAACTGAATATGATTTTGCATCAGATAAATGATAGACCATGACCAAGCAAAGGTTACTTTAGGAGTATAAGAACTGCTCGACATCAGGAATTCTATTAATATGCAATAATCTCAACAGCTGTCAAGAAAATAATGTTTGATAACGTTGCACATCCATTTCTTTTCTTTTCTTTTTAAAGATTTCATTTATTTGACAGAGAGAGTGCAAGCAGGGGGCAGTGGCAGAGGAATAGGGAGAGGTGTAGCACCGGGATTGCGACCAGAGCCAAAGGCAGAGGCATAACCGAGTCCCCCAGGCGCCCCCTGCACAGCCATTTCTTATTATCGTCTGCAACAGTGCCCACATATGGCAGGTGATGGATAAATCCTGACTTAAACCACACAGTAACTTGTAATCACAAAATAAGTTTATATAAGGCTAAAAAAAAAAAAAGGCCAAGTAAAAACCAGTAATGTAAGAGTCCAATTAAGAAATTAAAAGGACAACAGAATAAATACAAAGAAAGTAGAGGGAAATGAAGAAAACAGGATAAATCGGTGAAAAGAATAAAAATACAAAAGAGAAGGCCAATGACGCCAAAAGCGGGTGGTTTACAAAAACTGACAAACTTCTGAAAACACTGCTTCAAAAAAAAGGAAGAAAAAGTACAAATTAGTAGTATTATTAATAAGAACAGAACAAAACAAAATGACAAAGCACATGTTTAAAGAATTCTATCAAGAGCTTTTGCCAGGAAACTTGAAAATTTAAAAGACACTGATGACCAAAACTGACTCAAGAGGAGAGAAAGCCTGAATCTTCCCCAAATGTAAAAATAACAGCCATGCCCTAAAAGTTCCCATCATGCTCAGATGGGTCTATACACAAGTCCACAAACTGTCGAGAAACACACCATTCCATCATCTCTTCTAGAAAAGACAGAAGGAGAGGCGCCTGGGTGGCTCAGTTGGTTAAGCCTCTGCCTTCGGCTCAGGGCATGGTCTCGGGGCCCTGGAATCGAGCCCTGCATCTGGCTCTCTGCTCAGCAGGGAGCCTGCTTCCCCTCTCTCTCTGCCGGCCTCTCTGCCTACTTGTGATCTATGTCAAATAAATAAATAAAATTAAAAAAAAAAAAGAAAAGGAACTCTCCCCAGTTCACTCTCAACCTTGGCACTGATATAAGACAAGATATAATATATTTTATAATATAAGACAAGATATGAGGAAAAGAAAATCACAAGTCCAATTCATCTATGAATATAAATGGAAAAATTCTAATCAGCAAACAGAATCTACCAGTGGATGAAAAAGATAAAAGAGTGTAACATTGTTGGTTTCATCTCAGAAACGATCACTTAAAAGCTGTGTCATTTAGTGAATTAAAGAAGTATAATGGAATCATCTCAATGCAGAAAAAGCATTTCATAAAATTCAACACCCATTCATGATAAAGCCCCACAGTGCGGGGAAAAAAAAATCAAACTTTCTTAATCTATTTTATTAAGCGCTACAATAAGTATCATCAGAAAAGAGTAAATTCTAGAAGAACTGTCATTAAAAACCAGAAAGGCAGAAAGTGGTGCACTACAATTGTTACTACCCCTCCGGGAGAGGGGTCCTGGAGGCCCCATGGGAGCGATCAGACAACAGTACAGACGGCATGAGGCCTGGAGAGGAGGTACAGGGCCACGGAGACTTGGTGCGACAGGAACAACGGCGCAGCTCAGGGGGAAGAACAGACTCGGGCCAGGTGCCTACGTTCACATCTCAGCTCTAGTGCTCACCAGTCCCGAGGCCCTAGACAAGTCCCTTCCCGTCCTGATCCCCAAGACGGGTGTGACAACAGAACCTGTATCTCGCTATGTTCCGTGTTCGTATCCGGCGAATACTACAGCACAGAAAACACAAAAGAACCAACACATAGTTTTAAAACAATAGTTTGTCAAGGAAGTGGCAACAGCATTCCTCCCCACCAACAATTAGAAAAGAAATTTAAAACAGAGTATTTCCAGTACCAGAATAGCCTCTCGAGTGCCCACATACAAATCTAACAAACAGCAGACACAATCACTATAGAAACAAGCCACAAACGCTCACGGAGAGGCATTAAGAGCGAACACACGGAGAGATCATGGCTCGCCCACACTCTTCAGCTCCCCAGAGGGTGCCGCCTGGCGCTCAATCAGCAGCCGACAGTATTTCTACAGAAGCGGAAAGGACCAAGAATAAATAGCCAAATCACCCAAGACAAGGCCTGTTTATAAGCCGATCGGAGCAGCGTGGAATCGGGCAGGGCCAGTGGGACAGACACATACCACAGGCTGACCCACGGTGGCCTAGCTGTCTGTATAGCCCGTGAGTGCAGATCAGCTTTTACTAAACAAATAGCTGAAAACAATATTTAAAAGGTAGTGTTTTCTGGTCCATGAAAGTTCTATAAAATCCATAAAAAAAAAAAAAAAGATCGGCGCTCGGCTACACTGGTTCACCCGGGGGGTGTCTAGGGCCGCTCTGGAAAGCTGAATAGTGGTGACGGAGCGCACACGGCTTGGAGCTGAAAACACGTGCTTTCGGACCCTTGCTAGAAAAGTCTGCTAACCTCTGGCATACAGAGTCCAGAAAGTGCCACGGGCATATGTAACCTCCACACACAGGGGAGCAACGTGGAAAGGAGGAAGAACTGGTTATTCATGTTGGAGGAAAAATTGCACCTCGATCTCACAGAACACAGGAAAATCAGCTCCAGGTAGACTAAGGACAGAAAGGTCCAAACAAAGCTTTAAATATTTAAAAAGAAAAAATATCTTTCTGGCCTTAGGAGAAGGATTTTTTAACTAAGACACAAAAAAACCCTGATCCTGAGAGTTAAGACTGAGAAATTTTAGTTACATTAAAATTAAGACCTCAGTCCTCAAAAGACACTTTAAAGAAAGCAAATGGGAAAAGTTTTGGACAATGGTTTTAATGTGATTTTACCTCCCTCAACCCTCTGCCCTACCCGCTGAGTCTTATGAGGTTATTTTTTTCCATAAAATCAATTTTTCAGAAACTGCTTTAGGGCTTTTGCGCTCAGTTCCATAGTGATGGTTATGTTCAATGCTTTTTGCTTAACCAGTTTTATTTACTACAAGTTTCTACTAGCTTCGTTAAAAACTAAGAGGTGAAATTAATTTCGAGACATTTAACTCAATACATATAAAATACTGTTTCAATATGCACTCAACATAAAAATTACTAACGAGACATCTTATATGCTTTTTTTTTTCCTAAGTCTTCAGAATCCACTGCGTATTTTATCCTCACCCCGTGTTCAGTCTGGCCTGGCTGCTTTCCACGTGCTCAACCCCCAGGGGATGAGCGGTGTCATGCTTGCTTTTCCTAATTATCCGGGTAAGCTCCGTCGCAGGCCATCCTCCCCCAAGAACCCGAGAGCAGTACCTTTTGAGCCCTGGAATTACCCCCATGCATCGTTCCTTATTTCTACATGTGTAATGCCAACTGGACTAAACAACAGGAACCCTGAGTCAACCTGTTCCTCCACAAAGGCTGTGGTTATTGTCCCCTCTTCCTTGGGTGTTTATGGCTACATGGCACAGGTACAAGCAAATCCGACTTTTGTTCTTTTGAAAAGAACCCACAGTTTCTTGCAAGAAGTTCTTTCCTGGAACATGAAAGCCCCTTTAAGGGTAGACCCACAGCAGGTTCCATTCTCGCTCTCTGTGAAAGTACCAAAGTGCCTCTAAAAAAAAAAATCAGACTTTGTTTAACATCCCATTAATCTAGGTCAGGAAGCTTATCACTCGTATCACACTTCACTTTGCAATCTGTCTTGCAGTCCGAACTCCAGTCCCCCACTGGGACAGAGAGCCACACGGCAAGAGGGCTGCGCCTGCTCCCAGGGCCTGTGGTCAGGAGTTGCATGTGAGCGGCTGAAGGCAGCACCTGCTGGTCAGCAAGGGGCTCACTGAGGCTACGGCACCCCCACCATGTCCCCTTCTCCTCCAGAAGCACTGTGAGAACATCCGCTGACCTTCCAAATGCAGGTCTGTTTATTTCATTCTGCCAAGTGCTGCCTCATATTTGATCATTTGTTCCTTTCTGTCTCTCTCTGTCTCTTCTAACTTTTGTTCCAGGAGCTGAACTCATCTAGGCGACAAGTTAAAGAGAACTTACGTCTAGCACTGTGCTAGCCACAGGAGAGTCACGGGTATCCCCAACGAGATTCCATTCCAGAAGAGAGTCAGTGGCTGGTCTTTTCCTCTTGAACCACTCAGTCCGAAAGCCCGTACACAGGCCAAGCACAGAAGCACCTGCACCAGGGTTGGGAGGGGGAGAGCTACGGGGCCTGGAGTAAGGACATCCATGTGGGCAAGGGAAGCAGCAGCCAGCACAGGGCAGAAGGAGTCCTAGACGGGCAAATGGCTAGCCCAGGGGTGAGCAGGAGCCCACCCACGCGGCAGGATTTATTGGAGCCTGAGGTGGGTGAGGTGGGTGAAGAGGGCAGGCATGCAGGCTGGGGGATCAGCAGCAATGGGAGACGGGGTTCACTCACTAAGGCGATCTACCAGGACAATGACCGTCATGCTCCTCATGAGTGGAGAAGGGAATTATCAATACAGAACGGGAGGAAGCTAACATGATCCCATGGTGTGTGCAAGCACACGGGGATGCGCACGCGCACACACACTTTTCCTGCAGCTCTGACCACCGAGAGAGCCCAAGAGCCGAATACCACACAGGGACGAGTGTGCCCAACAGCAGATCCTGCTTCTGAGACACCAACCTCCACTAAAAGGAATCAGAAGAAATGGCTGGTTTCGGGCCTGGGGCAGGGCAAGAGGAGCCTAGAACATCTCCGTGAGCCAAAAAGGAAGGAAGAACTCTAAGAGCAACAGGGCAGACTGTGAGGACACAGACGCCAATCTGAAGGAGCTCCCGCGGGACAAATCTGGGGCAATCTGAGCACTAACACACGAGTCAGTGTGTCAGCCCCTGAGTAAGACTGGAAAGTGAACCCACAAGGACAGAAAGAGGTGACAAAATGGACAGCGAGTGAAGAGTGGGAGACTTAGGCGTCCCAGAACATGCTAGTAATTATGAAGGGAAACGGAGGCTGGAGATGGTGGAGAAGTCGGCAGAATCCACCCCCACCCCTACCTGTCACAGGACAAATGAAAACGCGCGCCCGGCGAGGGGGTGCGGGTGGAAGAGCGGCCTTCCCCACGGGTGACTCCAGCCCAACAGGCACGAGCACACGTGCCTCCCCGAGGGACCCTCTCCAAAACAGTCTGCAGTCTCTGAAGCTGGCAGGGTCAGGAGAGGGAAGGACAGACGATGGCTCTGGCTTGGGAGAGCCTACAGCACGGCAAGCACCGGGCGCCTGGTCAGCAGAAATGGATCACGTCCCCCTAGTCGGACACAGAAGGACCTGGTTTGCAGAAATCCCTCGCTCAAGTCTCAGCAGTGAGGTCAGCAATCTGTAGTCAAGGAGTGCGGGGTTGGGGGTGGGGAGGCTTCTCCGTATCAGACCCACAACCTCTCTGGCACGTGCCACCACCCCAGACCCACGTGGCAGCAGCTCACCCATCACAGGATGGGCTGTGGGGAGGGCTGGCCTTCCCAGAACCGGAGCTGCACCAGGCGCTGTCGGCTGAACCCTGACTGAGCCAACAGGACCCTGGCAACACGGATCCCGCGAGGAGGACGGCGCAATGCGCTCCCTCTAGACCCTGAACGTGGTGGTCAGGCATCTCTGAAGTAGTTGAGAGTTCTCAACCTTCATAACTTTAAATGTCTGACCTGCTTCTAAACCTGCTTGTCTTCAGAAGTTGTTTTTAATATTGTATAAAGCCATTAACTTCAGTCTGTTTAGTTGTTCCTTTTACACCATGATTTTCTATCATTTTCCCCTGCAAACGAACTCTCTATAGTACCATAAAGCTTTCATAAGCTACCTGGAAACTGAATCCATACCAAATATACGCGTATTTAAAAATTACTCCTGAGTTTCAAAATCTAACCGAACTTTCAGAACACATCTTGTAGGTTACATGGAGTGTGCACGTCACAGCGTAATTCAGACGTGTCCACACACAGTGTGCTTTATTTACAATGTCTAAATAACTTCATATCTAAAATAAACACATTTCTGTTTTAATATCTTTTTTTTTTCCTGTAAGGGACTGGAGAATATTCTGTGAAATTTGGCAAACCCCTGACATAATGCAAGTTCCTGGCAAAGTGGCTGTCAGTCATGGCCTCGGGGACATGGCTTTTCAAGGGTTCTGTTAATTAGTAAAGGGGTCCCAGCTGGTGGGGAGGGCTCTTCGGCCAGAAAGAAAGGTTCAGAGAATTCCATCCAGAAACCTTGATAATGCTCCAATATGAAAAATCATACATGCATCACTGCTCCAAGCAGGAAATCAAAGTATTTTAATGTCCAGAGCTTCAGTTTCCCGTTACTGTAAAAAGACCCAGAAACCCATCTCCTGGAGAAACAGGACAAAGCTGCGGCCCTGGTTTGCCCACGTCAGCCCCTTCTGAGCCTGCTTCCTCAGGTTCAGCTGAAGCCAAGAAAGCCTGACTCAGCAGGCGAGCCCATCCCTCCAGCAGCAGCTCGCTTCACCGGAAGCCACTCCTCAAGTGAGAAGTCGACAGACAGGAACTAGGAAAATAAAGGCATTTCTCATTTCAAACAGTGAGCACAAATGGGTGTGTTTTAGAAAGAACAAAAATAACCAAGAAATAAGGGGAAAAGTTACCAGGAAATAAATTCCTTTGTTCAAAGAGAAGCCAAAGAAACGTGGAATTTCAGGACCGAAATAATTCTGGAAGCAGTTGCTCTACCAAAGGCTGACAAAATCCCTGTGTGCCTGCTCCACACAGGACAGGGCCTGTGTCCCAACATGCACCTGCCGTCCCCAAGGAGCCCGTGTGCCCAGAAGCCGGATAAGCAGCGGGACCCAGGCCTAGAACATGAGGTCACATGCGGGCACACAGCTGAGAGAGGAAAGCCGCTGTGGCTTCCCTTACCGCTGTTACCTGCAAACCACCTGGGTGAGCAGAGACGTGGGAGGCCTGACCCGGGGCGCCACTCCCGGCAGAGGAGAAAGAAGTCAGACCATGCCAACAGCTTGCCCGGGCTCAGCCACAGGGCAGGGCTTTCCAAGGTCCTTTTTCCCTTACACACCCTCCTCATGTCTCACCAGCTATGTTCGAAAGTCTTCATGCTTCTCCAGACCATCGAGAAAGGTTCAGCAGGGCCAGGCCATCCTCAGTGTCCCCCTGCTGGGGGCCCGCACTTGCCGGGAGGCTGCAGATTCCAGGACTCATGGGACAGAGTCCCTTCTGTCCCCTTACTGCTCTCTGCACAACCTGCATCGGTTTCCACTGAGCTTCATGCGTCTTTCACAGTCCCTGACTGACTTGGATCTGAATTCTAATCCTTTTCATCCTGAGGCCACCAAAGCATCAACCCTCCTACCTCAGGGATGTGCCGCAGGGACAGTGCTCACACCCACACCCGCACCACTGGGGACCTGAGTTCCAGCTACGCACTCAGGCTGGCGTCTGTGCACAGCAAATAGGACACTGACGGAAATAAGGCCAGAATGGCTTCTCAGGCCCAACCGACTAAATCTGGAAGAGTTATAAATACAAAATGATGTGAATGTTAAGCTGGCATTTTGGGTAAAAATCTTTTTTTTTTTTTTTGAGAGAGAGTACGTGCACACTCACAAGCAGGGGGCAGGGCAGAGTGAGAGGGAGTGAGAGTCCCCTGCAGGCTCCAAGCTCAGTGTGGAGCCCAGTGCAAAGAATAAAGTCGTTATTCACCATATGATCACTCACTGCGCAAACATACTACCAAGCAGGTGAGGACCACTCGGTCTGGAAATGTTTGTCAGGCCAGAGCTGATCACATCCTTAGAATCCTGTTTTCTTAAGTTATGTACACATTTCTCTGCAGATAAAATATTCTGATAGTTTACCCATATCATGGCCTTTGCACATACAAAGAAGGCCCATTTATGCATCATAATTATTGCCATGAAGTTCACACACATATGACGTTCAGATGCTTCCCAAACCACTGTCCCAGTCTATAACTTCTTCATGCCATACATCTCCAAGCATTTTTAGGTGATACTGTTTGTTATTTGCTAGCAACAATTTAATATTGGAAACCTAAAATCCCCCGCTGGCATACTGGAAGACACTGTACTACTTGGGAACAGAAAACTATCGCCTTGTTTCCTAAAATAAATAACTCACTCTTTACAGCTGAAGTCAGTGTCAGCAGCAGCCGGTTTTGCTACTAACGTCTCATCAGCGAAGAATGTCGTAGCATATGTACCCTTTCTTTCACAGCAATTTAAATGGAAACAGTATTTCTAGCAAAAGAACACCCATCCAATAATACTAGGACCACAAACATGCAAACTAAAAATACTTTCATCAGGTACAGACTTTGAGCTAAGGTGTGATTTCTGAGGAGCCTTTTTCTATAGGGTTCAAGTATTTGTGATGAAACTGCACCACCTTGTGACCAAAATAAGAAATAACTGGAATGTCTACTCGGATCACCAAAGAGAAAATCAGAATCCCTGCCTTTCACAGAATTGAGCTGACGATTGTTCACTACACACAATTTGCTATAATTGAAACAGAACATGTTCAGGGTAAAGTCACTTTATCCACCAAGAGTCATTTCAAGATGCACATTTCCAAATACATGCTTCTTTCAGATCACTGTCCAGAGACTGCAAGCACAACTCCATGGGGCCCGCGGCACAACGCTCACCGAGAAGGGCGTCAAATACATACATTCACGTCAAATTAAGCGCACGCCAAGGTCTCATCTGAGATGTACAATCTCTAGAGGACACGGTTAATGTGAGTAAGAAGGGGGAGAGTCGAATCACACAAGATTTAAATGAACTAAAAAAGAAACCCACTAAGAGAAATATTCTATTTCAAAATAAAGAATTTCAGTGAAAAGAAAAAGCATCTAAAACTGACATTCGATTAGAACTGACCCAAAGCAGATACGTACAGGAGAACTTACAGGATCAGGAGTGAGGAGTGAGGGCACCGTCTCTGAAATGGCCAGCTAGCATCCAAAGCATCTTCATTTATAAAGTTCAAAAAGCAAGTACTTTTAAAGCAGCAGAAACCCTAATAAAACTGCTTTTCTGGTAGTTTTTCAAAAACTTCCTCATAAATCTGAAGGAAAAAAATTGCTGGCATGAGCTAGTACCTTACTATTAACAAAGTTTATATTTCCTCTTGAGAAGACAGCGAGTTGGCCAGGATAATGAAGACAATGCTCCGTTTGATGCATGTTTGTTCTGTAATGGATTATTCAAGTCCGTCGGTACTACAAGAGGTAGCTTTCCTTCCAAGGCAACGCCAAAGGCTGGCCTGAGGGACAGTTCGACTACAAACTCCTATCTCCTCAGCACTGAAAAAACAGTGCTCCCCCAAGACAACAGGAAGTCCAAGACAAGAAGCACAATTTACACGAAAAGCAGAGAAAACATCTACCATCTGAATGTTTACGTGAGACTGAAGACAAGCAATTATGAAAAGAGGCCTGAGCACAGAGTCTCACCACCACCTCTTTGCAAAATCCACCAGGAGCACTGAAGTCTGGATCGAAAGCCCAAGAAACAGTCTGCGAGCTCTCAGAAACAGCTGTAAAAACCGACCTTAGACCAGACCCCAAAGAAAGATTTCAGTCCAAATAATCAATAACACACAGACCATATTCTTCGAACACAAAGTTATATTAGGAATTATCCATAAAAAGATTTTCTAAAAATCTTTATGTTTGAAAACTAAAGAACAGGTTCATAAATAGCCCACATGATAAAAAGAAATCAAGTATTTCAAGTTAAAATTCAAAGAATTTTTTATATTACTATTTAATAAATTTAAATAAAGCATGCTTAAAGAGAAATGTATAGCCTTGGGGCACCAGGGTGGCTCAGTCGGTTGAGCATCTGATTCCTGATTTTAGCTGAGGTCATGATCTCAGAGTCCTAAGACCAAGCCCACATCCAGCTCTGTGCTCAACAGAGTCTGCCTGAGATTCTCCCCCCATCCCCACTCCCCCTCCCCACCTCACATGCATGCCCATGTGTGCTCTAAAACAAATTTTAAAATTTAAAAAAAAAAAATGTATAGCCTTAAACATTCATTTAAAGTGACAAAGACTAAAAATAGACAAACCAAGTATTTTCCACAAGAGACTAAAAACATAAATAACCAAAGGAAAAATAAGGAATAGAAATCAGTGAAAGGAAAACCAAAGCAAGTATCTACAAGACCAGAAGTTGGGTCTTTGCTAGAGGGTGACTTTTTCAATAGTTTCTTTAAAGTCTCATCAAAGAAAACAAAAACAAAAGATTCAGCAGCAGAACTGTGAACTATAGATATATTTTGATAAAATCATGAAAGCACAGGTGAACCATCTTGACACCATGACTTAGTAATAGGAGAAGGAACAGTTGGCTGCAGAGAGACTGGGGAGGGCCTGGCGACGCTGGCTTCTGCTCTCCCTTCCACGGCCAAGCGTCCTGCCCTGGGCGCAGCCCACACGTAGGGGACAGGCCGCTTCCAGAAACCCTCAGCCCCCAGCCAGGCCGGTCTCCTCCACCCACCCACGTGCCTTGCAAATACCATCATTTTCTGAGCACGCCAGGCAGCGAGACGACTGGGCAGATCTATCCTGGTCGCTGGCTGAGCAAACCAATGCACTGAATAACGGTTTCACTTCACGTGCCTTCGTCGCAAAGATCTGGCCGGAACCACAGACGTGGGAGTGGGACACACAACTTCTGAGAAGCCTCAAAGGAAAGGGGCACACTCCTGTCCTCCGCTGCTCCTCCATCCTCTCCTTCCTGCCAGCCGCACCTGGACGGCCTCCTTGGGCCACGAGGGGCCAAGGCGCAGGGGTCACGCACATGGGGGACGGGCAGAAGATGCCTGGGCCACTGCTACATCCACCCTCTGGCTCGGGAGCTGAAGCGCTCTCCCCTCATCTAAGCCACTGACACTTGGGGTCTCTCCTTCACTCACAGCCCAACCCAACCCAAAGGAACAGAAAAACGGAATACACCCACTCAAGAAACTGCCTTGCTTAGACAAACAGTCAGTCCAAAAGAACAGAACAGCTACAGCAACCCAAGTCGTCCAGCTAAGAAAAGAGCAAGAACTGGCAGTCGGACAGAATCACATCAGCCGTGAAGGGAACTCACACCACAACACAAGAAATTAGAGACACAGCACTGTGAGTGGGGCGCGGGCTGGGGAACTGCGCTTGTGGGCACCGTGGTGGGAGCAAGGAGGATGCAGCCAGTCCTCAGAAAGACCCATGTGCGCTGCACTCTTGCTCATTGGGTCCTCCCCAAGGGACTGGCGTGCACACAGAACGCGCAGGATACTCTCCACAACTTTCCCTCCAAAGGACTGAACCCCCAACAACCCCCGTGCCCTCACCTGACAAGTGGACACATACCCAGGGCATGTCCGCACCAGGCATGACCCACAACAAAAGGGAAGGAGCTGTTCCAGCAGCATCACCCCAATGGGGACGATGACAGAGAGGGGCTAGCCAGGACAGGCGCACAGGTACCAAGCCCACACGGCCATGCGTCTGAGAAACAAACCAGAGGGACCAGGAACAGAGCAGCAGCCGCCGCCAGACCAGGCGGGAAGGGGGTCCCCTCTCACCGGGACCTGTGGGCGGTAAGGCCCACGTCCTCCATCCCCAGCGCAGGCAGCACAGCCTCTCAGCCACGGGAGCACACCTGGGCACCACCAGCCCTAGTCCCTGACTCTGGGCCCGCGCCAGCACCAGCCTACGAAGCCTTCCCGTCACACAGCCACACAGCCACACAAATTCCCACTGCTGCCAGTGCTGCGGCCACTGCCAGGCTCCATCTGTAGGGCCGAGAAGCCGTGACAGCCCACATGGCCCCCCGCGAACACGTGCACACCCCCGTCCCCTGGCGGACCCGCGGGCACCTGAAGGCCAGCCAACACGCCCTGGAGCCCAAGAGCGCAGGTACACCTGAGTCCCTGGAGCCAGAGCTAACGAAGACTAAAGAACCAGATGCCAGGTGCCCACGCAGGGAGGGCCTGGGAACAGCACGCCACCCGAGACCAGCACTGGCCTCACAGGTCTGCCCCAGGCCAGACCCACGACTGCCGAGTGCAGGCGCTGGCCTTTCAGGTCAGGCTGCCGCCAACTCTGACCCGGGGACCGAGGGCCCTGGGGATAGCCGGGCTGCGGCCGAGGCAGAAAGGACGTCAAGTCTCCCTGAAGGTTTTAATTTCTTTTATTTCAAAACCTCAAAGCTGTTTTTTGAGGGCCCCCGAGTGGAACTGCAGCCTGACGCCCCAGTGCGCACCGACGACGGCAAGGCTGGCTCATGCCCCGGCCGTGACGCACATGCGGCCCTGGCTCTGACCCGACTGGCTGTGCTGTCCGAGAGCGGCATGTGTCCACCACCAAGGACACGGATTCCCTGCCTCTCCTGTAGTCAGAGCCTCCAGCCTGAAGCGCACCCCCACGGGCAGCCTGTGGCATGGATCCAGAGCACTGTACAGGGCAGGCACAGTAGGTAAATGGGGACCCCCAGAGCCTCGCCCTTGCCCACATCTCAGCCCCAAGCAACACACTTGTGGTTTCCGAGTGGCTCCCAGAAATACCGCCAGGGCCACAGGGCAGCCCTCCGGCCATGAAAAGGACGAGGCCCTGCTAAAACCCCACAGCAAGAGGCCACGGCCCACGCGAAGGCAGTTCTCCCTCCGGACGAGCGAACAGGGGAGCCGCCAACTAAAGCCCTGGACAGCACTCTTCTCCGGGACTGTTCCCGGACCCCTCTGATGTCGCTCGCGACTACACGGTCCCCTCACCAGCTGTTTCTGGCCAAGTATTCACAAAAAACTGGGACATTTTAGGCAGAATCATCTCTGCGTGTGAGTGTGTAAAACATACTGGAAATGTCGGCTGCCAAAAGAACTGTCTTTCTGTTACAGAAGCGGTTAAGTGAAGACATATTCTTATTTTTGAAAGTAGCTGTAACAAACCTAGCTGTGACTTCTGAGGCTCGCTGCATGGCCTGCAGGTATTCATCCCAGGGTCACAGGCCCAGGGGTGGTGGCTGATAGGAAGCTGGGGGTCCCAACAAGACCACAACTGCAAGGAAGGTGACGGAGAGGCCAGGCTCCAACAGCACCTGGATTTAAGCCAGACATGAAAACTCCCCCATCTCTTATTCTGCAATCAGCCAGGGCCAGGTGGCCCGCCTCCCAGCTCTGCAAGCAGGGAGAAGGGACTAGACAAGGCAGGAAGGGGATAGCCATGGGGTCAGAGCAGAACAGGCCTGTGAACTTGACTCTAGGACACTCAGGAGCAGCCCTGGATTTTCTAACCTTCCAAATGAGGAGGAGGGAGGGAGCGCTGAAGTCCATCAGCACATGCGCAGACATCACTCCTTACCTTCTCTCCAGGTCTGGGTGCCCGCTGCAACTTCTCATAATCTTTCTTGGTCTCCAGAATCTTTTTCACAAGTCCTCCTGTTGAGATTCAGTGGTTTTATGTTATTCTCTAAGGAGCTATTCTACTCTAAATGGGTGGAGGGGTGTTCTTCCTCGTTCTATAATGAACACAGCTTCAAATAATCTTTTTTTGATTAAAGGGTCTACTGCAGACTGATACGCGGGTGATGGAAATTAACCATAAAACTTTAGAGTGTTTCAAAGAAATCAGCTCCTCGAAGGTTAAAAAAAAGAGAGAGAAAAAAAAACTTTGGAAATAGAAAACAATTAGGAGGAAATGTAGATTAACATTCCAGATGATAACCATTTGTCAAACAGGTGTTGCAATCCTAAGCTGTTTCTAAGCACAAATACTCCTTTAATATGAGGTCAAGAGTCTTCAACTTCCTTAAAAAAAAAAGAAAGAAAGAAAGAAAAAGGAAGAAAAGAATTGCTTATGGGGTAAATATCACACAAAACATTGTCTTTAGCATACGGCCTCATCCAAACACACATCCACGTGAAAGTGGCCGTGGACGCTCGGGACGGTGTCCTATGAGCAATGGTGAGGGCTCGTCCACACTGCCAAGGGACAAACGTCAGCACACGCTGCCCAGTCACAAGAGCAAGAGGGACACACGGAGATACTGCCAAATACACACACACTCACACACACACACACACGCACACCACACACATGTATTAACTTGTATTTTTTTAAATCAAAGTGTAAGCCATATTCCTTATTGTTACCTACAGGGGGAGTGAGAGGACAGGGTGGAGGCCCCTAATCTCAGAATATGCCTCCTCTGGTACATTTGACCTTGGAAATGGGACTATTTTACAGAAATAAAATAAAATCATATCAGATTTTTCAATGCCTAAAAACTGAAACCAAAATGGAACCCATAAACCTAAGAATATCACGCTGGCAAGCAGAGCCTAACAGAATTGTTCTGGAAACTTACAACAGAGTAACTGGCTGTCCATCCCTGACGTGACATACCTGAGGACAGACAGACCCCGAAAGAAACCCTACACTGTCTCTGGCAAACTGATGCCGCTGATAGCTGGTGATGTTCCAAAGGTGCTGCGTGTGCATGCCAGCCACAGGGTGAAGCAGACAGATGCCTGACACTGGGAGCCAGGATTTTTGGCATGAGATAGACATGCATGTAAATATCAAAAATTTTTATAAAAGAGTCTAGAATAGTAAAGCTGCACTAGAAATATCAGTATGAGCTTGGATACATGTTCTCATTGTTTTTAAAGAAAGGTAAGAATACCCTTACGAGGGGCGCCTGAGTGGCTCAGTGGGTTAAGCCGCTGCCTTCGGCTCAGGTCATGATCTCAGGGTCCTGGGATCAAGCCCCGCATCGGGCTCTCTGCTCAGCAGGGAGCCTGCTTCCCTCTCTCTCTCTCTCTGCCTGCCTCTCTATCTACTTGTGATCTCTCTCTGTCAAATAAATAAATAAAATATTAAAAAAAAAAAAAAGAATACCCTTACGAACAACAACTCAGAAGTAAAGTACAGTCAGGCATCTTGGAGAAATGGAGGGCTCCAGCCTTGGGGCAGGAAATACACCAAATGAGCCTGGAACATCTGGTCCTCTCAGAAAACAAGGAAGCTGCAAAGTCTCCCAGGCTGTCAACAGGCCCCAGAGAACAGCTCCAACAGGCACCCACTAATTACACGCTGAGCAATCTGAACATCGGTGAGAACTGATTTGGTGTGAAATGAGGCCCCTCAAACGCGTTACAGGAAAACCCATGATTTCACACAGATACACACAGCTATCAGTAACCACCACCCCACACGACCTCTTCAGTCACAATGATGGTGCCAGGACACAGATTGACTCTGAGGAAAACCCTCCTCCTAGCGGCTGTGCCACGGTCAGAGGCTGGGCAGGGTGGGGAGCCCTGCACCACGGCATCCTCCAGCCAAACCCTGAAGAAGGGAGGGTGGATGAGAACATCACCATCCTGCAGCCCTTAATGATCCAGGCTAACGTCACAAGCAGACATCAGGAAAAACCACCACCACCGACCAGTATTCTTGCTCAAAGCCTGCATCTGACCAAGTCTCTGGGACCAAGTTACAAGAAGAAAAGAATATGTAAAAAACCATACCATGAGCATGTAATAAGCAACACTCAACTATGGGAAACTCTAAAGGACAACCAACCAGTTTCCTCCGCAAATACATTACAAGGGAAAGCGGAGGGAGGGAACGTACAGGTTAAGAGAGACCCAGAGTTCAATCGACTCCAATGGTAGGACTTTATTTGGATTCTGACTCAAACTAGAAAAAAATATACAAAATAACTAGAAAAACTGTGATGATATCAGGAAATTATTTCATTTTTATGGTTACGTTTTTTGAAAGAGAGCCCTTATCTTTTAGAGCTACACCTAACATGTTAACTGAAGACACGATCTTCTCTACGACTTGAGAACAGTCTAGGGGAGCAGGGGTCTGCAGCAGAGGCTTACAGAAAACATGAGCCAATCACCACGGACACCATTTGACGGGTACAGGGGGTTCATTGGACTACTCTCTCTGCTTCTGCAAATGTTTCAGATCAAAGAAGATATTTGGGAAAAGGAAAAGTAATATTACAAATACTGTTGATTTGGGAACGACTCCAGAGGTCTAACCCTTAATCTAAGTGCATGCCATGTCATAAGCCACTGACAGACAGCCCCAGGGTCCCAGGGCCCAGCGCCCATCGGCTCTGAGACTAAATCCACCAACTGAGGAGGAGCCCATCTGTGCCCCGGTATACCCCCAGGACCAACGCAGGGCGCATGGAGCTCCTGTGTGGGAGACCCTCCCGCAGCCACACCTGCCACTCACCGTGCTTCTCCTCGGCCTCCATGTCTACCGCAGGCACCTGGGCAGGAAAGCAAGAAGGAAAAAGCTGATTCTTGAAATGCTGCTTCCATGGATCTCCTCAAGGCAATGACACAGTTAAAGAAGGCAGAAATCTGACTGAAAAATCAGAGGCTCGTTTTGTCTACATAAACCTCAATGCTGGATCAGGAGTTCCAAGGCTGTCCAAGGGCAACGCCAGAAACAGATGCTCCCATTAACTCACCACTTCCAGCTCTGACGTCTCAGAGATCTGGGGGGCAGCCTCCACCACAAATTGATTGTCGTCCTCATTGTCAGAGTTCTGCGCATCTACAATCACACTGGCAACAATTTTCCCACTTCCTGTCCTAAAGAGAAAAAGGAATCAGGTTGCATCGGTAGGGCTGCTGGTCGCATGTCTGCATCAACCCCCTGCATCCCCGGCTCCGAGAGAGGAGTTTAACCACTACCTGCCTACCTGCCTCTAGAATGTCACAAAACCCAGGTGTGGAAGCCAAGTGCAGACCCATGCCTGGGTCCCTATGAGAGTTGCCCTCTGTGCTCCCTCCACCCTTACCTCCCAAGGGCCCTCAGAGCCTCACTCCTCCCCTGGCTGCACTCTCTGGACACCAGCCCTCCACCTGTAGGCCCTCACCCGGGGAGCCCTAGTCTTCCAAGTCACAAACATCAAGGCAGGGGTGGCGATGCTGCCCCAGACCCCTGCCCCAACACAGAGGCCTCCTCCTGGCTGCAACTCCCTGCCCAGCACTTCCTCTCCACCAAGACCTACCATCACTGTGGGCCAGTCCGATATCCAACTGCCTGGCCCGCAGGCCTGGACCTGTCCTCGCAGGTGACTAT
This sequence comes from Meles meles, assembly GCF_922984935.1. Classification (NCBI taxonomy): domain Eukaryota; kingdom Metazoa; phylum Chordata; class Mammalia; order Carnivora; family Mustelidae; genus Meles; species Meles meles. The sequence goes on along the minus strand of NC_060074.1, from coordinate 45,377,120 downwards.
GTCTGTCCAAGGGCTCTCTTAGACCTCCTGCGGCCACCCGCTGGAACTGCCCTACCTACTGTCACCTCACTGCGGGCCACCGTCAGCTGCCCTCTGCTTAGGCCCTCCCGCCGACCACACTGGGCCCAGGTCACAAGGCTCCAGACCCAGACACTCACCAGTTCCCCATCAGTCCCACCTGCCTTCACTTCTCCCCTGGCAGCGTAACACAACCCTGCTTCACTGAGTGCCCTTAACCCCCCCTGCCCTACAATCACTGGTACACACACAGACACACCCTCTCCCTTGCTTCAGGGCAACACACAAGATCAGCAGGAAACCCGTGCACTTGGGTATGAGCTCTCAAAACAGTACACATTTCCTCCAAACACCCTCAGCTTCTTCGCTGGGCCCTTCAACCCTCACAGGCGATGTCCTGCCTCCACCAGGGCCAGCCTCACTGCACCCCATATCTCCCTCAAGCCCCTCGAGCCCCTCCCACACACCATCCCTCATCAGCAAGCCTCTCCATTCTCCCCTGCCTCAAGCGGCAGCCTCCCATGGCCAGACCCAGAGGGAGGGCAGCTTTCTTGTGCTTACTGTGTCTTCCAGATCATTCTCTCTCAAGTCTGCCAACTCTGACTCCACACCACAGCCTCTCTGGCCCTCAACCCCTTGTCACCGCTGCCAGCTGCCAGGCATCCCCCCTGCACTCCTGGCTCCCTACCAACACTGCCCATGTCTTTACTGAGAAACAGCCCTTCCCAAAGCCTGGCTCTAGGGTCCCCAAGCCCTCCTGCCACCATCATGCTTCCATCACCCAGCCACACGTCCAGGGTCACCCTTGGGCACCACCACTAGCAGCAAGCCCCCAACCTCAAACCTGAGCACCCCACTCTTGGACCACCATCGCCCACATTTCTGTCTCTGTGCCTGCCCAGAGCCGGCACCAGGCACCTGCCCACGGCGGAAGAACAAAGTCCACGGCAGCACTTCACACCACGTGCACCAGGAGGCAGCCCAGCTTCCTGCTTCGCACGCTGCGCCACAGACCTCTGGGCCTACAGTCCTCCGGGTGGGAATGCCAGTCAGAGGGGGACTTTCGACCTCACCCCTGCCCCACTGCCCAGGAAGATGCCAAGAACATTCCCTCTAGGCCCTCCCAGTCCTGACACTTCTCGGGGTCTCCAGACATAGCCCCACAGAAGGCTGGGGGTTGGGGGAGAACATGACCCCAGATGAGGACCCTCTGCTCAGTTCAACGCCCGATCCCTGGGAGCAGAGCTCTGGGCCTCCCCACCCAGACTTGCTCTGGGTTCACAAGACAAGTGGAGCTCTGGAGTTGGGGAGAGGGAGGCCAGCTTCCAGAACTCACCTACATGCACCATCCCCTCCAAAGCCAGTCCCTCTGTGTCCCCCCATCCCTCGGGGACGATGTTCCAACAATTCTCCCACCCCCGCAGCTCCTACCTCCCCAGCTCCCCGTCTCCTCAGATCGGTCCCATCACCAGAAATGTGCACCAGTCTCCTCATCTCAGAAACAGTAAAGAGTAACGTTCCCACAACCTCCCCCTCCTGCCACCTCCTGCATCAACCCTTCACGTCCCTGACCACGCACCACACCTGTCCCCAGTTCCTGCCTCCTGCTCTATTTCAAACCATGCCAGTCCGGCCTGCTTTATTTTTCTATTTTTATGTTTTGATTTTTTGTACTTTCCTCTAAAGATCACACTACATCCACAGGGATAGTTGTAACACTTAGAGAACCCTGTCTGTGGCTTGCTTTCATATACTTTATGACTTTCTGACCTTTTGTCTTACATGTGTGTGCAATTAAGCCTTGAAATCTTTTTTTTCCTTTTTTCCCCCTTGTTGCTTCTATGCTTAGAAAATACTCACCCCGGCCCCCAACTTCTCTCAAAGAGTAACTCCCCCCACCCCATGCTATAAATATAAAGCACATTTTCTCTTCGGCTAACTGAAGTGTGTGGCCGGGGACAAGTGGCCTGACCCGGCTTCCCCCCAAGTCAGCTGGCAGTGGCCCCGCCCCACCCCGTCCCCACCCCACCCAGCACAGCCCCCCACCAGAGGTCTCACCTGTCTGGTGTCAGCGCCTCCACGCTGTCCTGGCGCTTCACGCGGGGGGGTGCTGGCCTCGCACTCCCAGGCCGAGGTATCCTTCTAAACCCAAACACGGGAAAACCAGAGAGGGGACATGACACACTTGGACATTTCAAAGTGGACGACAAGAAACAAAGATCAACAATGCCACTAATTTCCTGCCATCAACATGCTCATCGGGACACAGTCTGCAGAATGTTAAGAACATCCCACTAATCTGACAGGTTTAAAAGTGTCAGCCTCTTAATCTTATGTTTTCATTAATTTTAAGGCTCAAAAGGAATCATGTAACTCTCAGTAATCAAAACATAATTTACCATAATTATGAATTTCCCTAAATCTTTATAATGTCCTATGTGTAGTAACTTCTTTCCAATACAAGAAAATTAAATTAAATGGTTTCTGCTTTCTTTGCACAAGTATTTCCTCATAACTGAGCTCAAGCACTAAACGAACTGTGGGAGGTGCAGAAAGATGCAGGCAGCAGCGGCCTGGGCATTGGACAGGGCCTCGCAGACCTGAGGTTGGCTGGAAGCTCGCCCGGCAGCTCAGAGCTCTCAGACACCTCAGGCTTCTCTGGGCCGGAAGGTCCAACTTCTCCTTCTGAAGCGTGACAATCCAGTGAGCAGTTCACAAAGGAAGAAACACAAACAGGTAATCAATACTTGAAAAGACAGCAATCCAATAATCGCAAATATACATGAGATTTATTCATCTCTTTTTCATCAAGATAAAACAGACAATTCATGTCTAGATTCGGTGAAGATCTGGGGAGACGGGAGCACTCAAACCTGGAAATACAAACTGGTTCAATTTTTTAAGAAACGGAATTCAAAAGGTAGGTGCATCCAGTCAAGCAATTTAACACAAAGGAAATACAACCTGAGAGGGATGGACGTGTGCGATCTGTGTGTCCAGATGTTCCCCACCCACCACCTGTGTTAGTGTCAACAATGGGGCACGTCAGCAGACCCTCGGCATAGAACAGTGTCACCGTCCTAACACGTAACTGAGGACAGTAACATATTTAATCACACACACACACACACACACACAAAAAGGGGTTCTAGATGGACATTCATTTAGATTGGAAACAGTGTTTTTCGCTTCCTTCTTGATATTTTTCTGCATTTAAAAAACTCTACTTTGGGTATGTGCCAAATGGTTTTTATAATCTGAGTAAAGCTTTCTTCATTTTAATAAAAAGATCAAATCAGTAAGTAACAACCCCTACCTACTATGGCACTTAAATTTACTCCTGCATTTTAAGTAAAAGGGCTTTGTATTTTAGAAAATAGGATAAATCAGACTTTGAATTTAGAAACACACGTTTTATTCTGGGAAGAATAGTGAAATAAATTCTTCCAGAACATAAGATACATAAATTAAATCTTCAAGTAATATAGTTATGTTTCCTTACTTTCACTAACTCAATGTGTAAAACAAATCTGAGAGTACATGTTAGTATCTACACACACACACACACACACACACACACACGCAAAATCTATATCAAATACACCCAGTTCAGGCTGTTCCTCACCTGCATCACTAGGAGAGTCACCTGCAAAAAAAAAAATAATAATAATAAGGTACATCAGAAAAACAACTTCCGTGTTAGTAAAGCTCAGTGCATTAAATAGCAGGACTACGGAAAAACACTAACCAAGTAACAGTGGACACCTGTCAGGGAACATAGAGCCATTCCTATTGTCTCAATGCCATGACTTTATTTTCAAAAATCGAAAGACAGAGAACAAAGCAAACTATGAATTCTAAAATTCATAGAGAGGCAACAGGAGTATGAAGAGAGCAGGTCACAGACACAAATGAGAGAGATTTGAGATGAGACAACAGCTGGTAAGCCAGAGTGTGTGAGGGACGAGAAGGTGTGACGCCCCTTCCATGACGGGGTGACAGCGAGCAGGGCCTCCCTCCCAAACTCATCAGCAAGGGTTCTTCCATCAGCTCCTGAACGAGGACATTTCTCCAGCTCCCCATGGCCTGATTCCTTCTTCAAGTGCTGTGTTTTGGGAACAAATGGGACCTACGTGGCCACAAGGACATGGGCGGGAGCACTGTGGGGGGGGGTGGACTTAAAGTCCCAAGAGGATACTCTCTGCATGACACACTTGAGACGCAGGACCATACCCTCAGACGCACCAGGACGGCACAGGTCCAAGTCGGAGCCAAGGACCCCGGGGAGCTGCCAGGCATTCCCCACTAACTACAAGCCCACCTCCACACAGGGACCTATCCCAGACACGAGGACCAGGTCCAGGGCTCCCGAGGGCACACAGCCCTCCTCAGACACCACAGTCTGTCTGCTGAGCAAACTTCAGATCTCTGTTTACTAGTCCAAGACTGACACAAATGGTGCCCTAAAGAAGGTGACTCTGGGCAGAAGAGCCAGGCCTACGGGGCAAGGGGAAGTGGGAGGCCCTGCAGGACCTCTGGGTATGGGACACAGGAACCTCCCAGAAGGCACACTGCACAGAGCAGAGGATCCCCCAGCACCCACAGAGCCTCTTAAACTGTGGGTTAGGAGGGGCCTGGAAATACGTCTCCAGACAGCACCACTAGAAGGATGGGATGACAGCAATGCGGCACTGGAGCTCCACCCAGGGACAGCATTGCCCCAGGGCCAGAGCAGCTAGCGGCAGAGTCTCTCCTCGACGCCACGCCATCTGGAGTGTGCTTGACAGAGCCCAGCGTGTGGCGGCCAATGTGCGGCATGGGGCCCTGGATTCCAGACCCCGGGGCTCTCTTCCAAGCTCCCACCATCAGTGGGACAGACTGCAAGTTCTCGCGCAACTGCTGGATCTCAGGGCCGACACCCAAAGGGACAGTGTGCACAGCGGACCCCCCTGTCACAGATGGGGTCTCCCACCCTTTGGCAAGGGCTCCTGCCCCCCAGACGCTCGGGTCTTCTCTGGACCCTTCACCAGCGCAGCCTCTTTCCAGCAAGGCATGCAGGTCCTTTTTCCCTCGCCCTGGAAACCACACCCCGGGCCACTCACAGGCCATCTCTGGCACAGCCCTTGCCCGAAGTACCCCAGAACCTGCCTGTCCCTCAATCCCCCATTCCAGCCCAGGCCGCTAAGGCTCCTAAACATGACGTATACGGGACAGGGCCTCCTGCAGGGGCTTTCCCTGCCCCCATGTTGGGGCGACATCCCTTGAGCCCTGGGCATCCTCCAGGCCGCTCTGCCCACCGAGGCAAACACACCGACAGGCGCCGGCCCTGTGTGTACCACATGCTGGGCCACCAGGTGCCAGCACCCCACCATGCCTGCCAGGAGCTCCGGGGCCCAAATGTGTCCTTCCCCACAGTGTAAGTGCTGGGAACGACGGTGCCAAAAGCAGAATGTCACCTAGGCACAAGTGAAGAAACCCAGACAACGTTACAGAGAGAAACACTGGGTCAGGACGGTGTTTCCGGCTGCTTCAGAGTCCTCTCTGAATAAAAAATGTGGGGGTGCATGGCTCGGCCCGTGGGCCTCCCCGGCACAGACCCCGAAGCTTGTGTCTGGGGCCTCTCGCCACTGCCGGGCTTCACACGCGACCTCCACAAGAGCACCGGGGACCCAGGAGGGGCCGGGGCCACCACAGCAGGACCACATGCCCTACCCTGGCTGATGTAAGACGGCAAAGGGGGTCATTTGCCACATCTGGTCCTGCTGGTGTGAAAAACCAGGGCCTGGACCCCATGCGGGTCAGAGAGCTGCGGGGACCCCATGGCAGAGAGGTGCCCCCAGCATGCAAGTGCAGTGGCTCAGTCTCCCTCCCCGGAAAAGGGGCAAAGACAGGGCGTCCTTCTTACCTTTCTGCTTCACTGTTGGCTCAGGCTCAACATTCTCCCGCCACATACTCGCTGAGTTATCATCTGAAACACTAGCTGAGTTAGTATTAGCTTCTTTTGTTCCTGACAGAGAACAGTGTAAAACGAATCAGGACAATGTCCACAGCAGGCTGGTCCTCTAGGCTTCGACAGCAGAGAGCAGGCCTACTTGTCCACGCCTTCCCGCACTGCGAGCTTACACACACCTGACCAAAGAATGTTCCTCCCAGCTGCGGCTGTGGGATCAGGAGAAGAAAGGGGTGCCCGGAACAGGAGAAGACCCCGGGCCCACTCAGCCCAGGAGGAGGTTGGGATCCCCAAAGCCAAAGCGAACTGGTCCCCTGACCCCCATTTCCAGAAACTTCCTGACGCTACCTGTCTCCATCCACCACCTCCTCACCGCAGCCAGGCCCAGATGAGAAGCTGCAGATAGGTGATAACTGTAGCAAAGCAGGAGGGAAAGAAAGATTCCTGTGCCACAGTCCACAGTCCTAGACACACTGAAAGCTCCCAAGTAATGTATCAATGTCTATAAAAATCGGAAAAATATCAAATAACCAAGAAATAATACTTTTTTTATATTAAAAATAAAGGAGGGGGCAGGGAGGTGCTGGAGGAAAAGATTTTTAATGTGGTGGGACTCAGAGTAGAAAACTACTCCACCACCAAAGGACCCCCACTCTAAAATTAAACCAGGAGAAGACAAAAATAAAATTCAAAAATGTTCCCTTTCCTAAAATACAATCTTATAATTTCTTAAAAGTATTCAAATAGTTTATATCAGAATCAACCTATCATTAACAAAGAACTGAATTTCTGTAATAGAACTTCACACAGTAGATGACATAATTTTCTAAGGAAATTTTTTTCAGTCTATAAAAACAATCATTTGAACAGTGATTCAAGTAATTATTTATGAAATCTAAGGTAGCCAAAGAATCAATATGAAATACTAAACTCTAAAACAAATGTAAAAATAAATATAAGCTTGGCAACTGTATTTTAAAAGAAAACATGCAAGAATTTTAGATCGTTACATTTTATTTGAAAGTGTCAAAAATTTCCTACACTGTTCAAAACCTACCAGCACAATAACTAACTTCCAAATGCAATATCTTCTGTCCAAAGCCCGAGGGGACCGGTGACACTCTGCACCATTCCTCTCTTCAAAGGTCTAGTGGCATTTTTTTTTTTGAGAGGCCTATGATGGTCTTTTTAACATCTTTCCTAATATTCTTAAGTAAGCTTTACTAAAACTCCAATACACACAGAGAAACACTATACGTTCTGATAATACCACAATCAATTCCTAATCAGAGGACAGATTAACCAGTCTGCAAAATAACAGCTTTAAAGAAAAGAAATAACACACCCTTAAAAAAATAAAAATTATTATGAACTGGCAAAAAAATCTGTTGTCCGAATCACCGGGAATGAATGAACCCATCCGGGAAGGGTGTGGTCCCGGCGTCCTGATTTCCTAGCTTCAGCGGGCTCCTCGCCTCTTCAGAGCCTCGGTTTCCCCCAGTTTATGGCGCTCCGGTAATGGGAGCATGTGCTTTATAAAGCAGGGAGCACTGTGCCTGGCCAAGCGCCTGCCTGTCAGTCATCATCCCTGAAACTCACCAGGTAGAGCCCACACCGTCGCAAGCCGCTTCCCACTCTGCCTGCGTGCTGTGCAAATGCTCACAGCACAGGGCTGCCGGTGACATCCAAGTATAAATGCAAACGGATACCCGGGCCCTACGAGGGGCTCCACCTGGCCAAGCGACCAGTCTGAGCATCCTGTTACGGGACACGGAGGCACTAGTGTAACTAGACAAAACACAAGATAAAGGCACAGCTGGCCTATGTAGGGTCAGAGTGAAGCCAGATGTTCAACCCAAAGCTAATGAGGCCTTTAGATCAAACAGAAACACGGGGAGAAGCAGGGGAGAGGAATGTCATAAGTGAAGTGACATGATAAGGAAATGGACAAGTGTCCAGAGAGTGGAGCACTCTACAAGGTTGGCCACCTCATCGCTTCCACAGCCAGCGCGCTAGACTAAAAGAGTAAGGCAGGAGCGTACAGGGTCAGGGGACTGTGGAGATTCGAGTCATTTAAAAAGGAAAATAAAAGACATACAGTGTGTTCATCTTAATGGAATCCTGTTTTTTGTTTTTTTGTTTTTAAATAACACTTCAGAAACACGAAGATTTCGACACTACCGGGTAACAGTAACCCTGCTACAGAGAACCATGTTGGGGCGTGTCTCAGCACATCTCTCTTGTTTTCCGAGCTGATGCTGAAGTATTTCAAGTGTCAGGATATTTAACAGACTTTGAAATCATTCATAAAAATATAGCTCTAGACAACGCACGTATGATGAGACAGGAGAACCGCTGAATCTGTGTGAGGGGTCGGAGGGGGTTCAAAGTTCTTCCTACTCCTCTGCATTTTCATAGTAAAAACCTTTACACAACCAGACAAAATGACGTAAGTGACAGAAGCCAAGCAAGGTACACGCGGACGGCACAGCGTTCCAGGAGAACCTGGACCGTCGAACGACTGTAAACAGAATGAGGTTCATCACGCCGCAAGCATTCCGAGATGGAGCAGGGAAGAAGTGGCTCGTGTTTGAGAAAGAAATGGGTAATTTCCTTGTTGAGCTCTTTAGTGTCCCTGAAAGAGGAAGCGCACAGTGCTCCTGTGACAGCCCTGCGGCCATCGTCAGGCCCAAGGACAGCAGGGGCAGAGCGAGGCTGGCACGCACCAGCTCAAGGTGAAGGGCAAGCAGGAGGAAAGGCTCCCAGACCAGGCCCAGCAGCACTGCACCTGCAAATCACACTCAGTGAGAAACTCCGCAGCTGTGACAATTGCCGACAAACCCTGAATCCCAAAGTCAAATGACTGGCAGCACAGGTGACCTCTGTCACTGGCATGACAGTGACTGACAGTGACGACAGGGACCCAGGGCCCAGGCAGTGGCAGGGAGAGGGGAGGAGGCACCAGGGGTCACAGGACCACCAGGACAGGGTGCAGGACTCCACTCTGACCACCAGATGGCACCAGGCTCCATCTGAATCTCCACCCAGAACCATGCTCCCTGAACACTGAGCGGTCAGTAGTGTCTATAATGTGAGGGTACTTTGGTAGTACTGGGTACTATAGTAGTAGTCACTACTACTGTAGTCTGAGTGGCCTCTGCACTTTATTCTGGATCCACATTACCATCTCAGGATGCGATGCCTCACCCTGACATGGGGCTCGCAGTCACTAAACTGGGATCCACGAAGCAGATCTGCCAGGCACACATGCGACACGCCAGCCACTTTGTGGACAGACCTCGCTGAGTCTCACGGCAGGCGTTTAAAGAGCCACTTACCATGAGGTCACTGTGGCTCAGAGGACGTGCCATGAAGCTAGCTCGAGGCCAAGAGGTGGGCAAACGGGAGGCATGGGATCTTCCCAATGGTCTGGGATGTGGGCACATCTGCCCACATGGGCAGCACTACCCAAGCCCCCTCCTGCTGCACAGGGACCACCTGGTGCTTCCCCTGCTCAGACCAGACTGGACCAGCCTGCAGCCCAGACAAGGCCCCCCGAGGACTGCACTGCACTGCACGGTGCAAGCCCGAGGTCAAGTGAGAACTCATCCTCTGCTCCCATTCGGCACCCCCAGTCCCAGTCACCCCACACCGGTCACCACACACCACTGAGGACCTACATACACCATGAAAGGCTGACCTGCTCAGAATAAGATCAGCGGGGACCACCTCTCAAGAGGCCCACCTTTCCCTGCGCCCCTGCTGAGCCCAGGGAACACAGGACAAAGCAGCTGCCTGCCCAAAAACACAGCTGCTCTCAGCGGCCCAACCTCTTAAAGGGAAAGCCTGTGCCCAGAAGATGTGCTTCCCATGATTCTAGCTACAGGCACAGAATTTTTGAAAGTCAAAAAGATACAAGTTCAGCCTAGACAAATTCTTATCTTTTCCTGGAGTCAAGATTTACACTCTATTTTCCCCTATATGTCACTCAAGATTTTTAGTATTTCTTAAAAATTTACTTTGACATCACAGCAAATTCTGTTCTTCATCAAGGATCAGTCCATCTGAAATCCCCAGTTCACACATCTCACTGCTCCAAGGGGGGATGCACGCATAACCCTCGCACCGCCTGCCACGGGGAACAACCTCCCCAACGTGCCCTGGCAAGCACCTTAAAATCCTTATTATGGGGCATTTTCTTAATACAATACAGCAGAGCAGGATCGGAGAGCTGAACGACCATTTCCCTCTCTGACCATCCATATCACCGTGCGGAATCCCAACAGCAAGATAAAGAAAGCATCTTTATCTAGATGTGAAAGTAAGTCACACCTAGAAAGACACGCAAGAGTTAACTAAATCTTTCTCATATAATTTAGGAAATTAAAGCAAGTGGCATATCAAGTCATTTCTGATCTTCACTATCTTGTGGTTAGAAGAATAAAAAAATATTCTTTTTTTTTTATTGGGGCGCCTGGGTGGCTCAGTTGGTTACGCCACTGCTTTCGGCTCAGGTCATGATCCCAGAGTCCCGGGATTGGGTCCTGCATCGGGCTCCCAGCTCCATGGGGAGTCTGCTTCTCCCTCTGACCTTCTCCCCTCTCATGTTCTCTCTCACACTCCCTCTCTCTCTCTCTCTCTCAAGTAAATAAAATCTTAAAATATATATACAACTATGTTGAGAGGTAAATATTTCATATCAAGGTGCCAAGAAATATAAACTAAAGAATATCTTTTTCTTACCAATTTCTGAAGTCGTAGTTTCCTGATCTGCTTCATGATTTAATCCAGACACTACAGGATCTAACATTTTAGCTGAAATATTATCTTCCTTTTTTCCTGATGTAAAATAGTGACAGATTAAAACACTACAGAGGTTTTTGCCTGTGGGAGGCTCTGGTCAGGACAAACAGGGGTTTACACTGGGCTCACACTACCTGGTCCCCTCTGGGGTCCCAGGACACGCCCCTGACCGCTGTTCCTCCCTCCCAGGGCTCTCTGACCAGGACCACATGCTGGACCGCCCCTCGTCGTGGGTCCTGGCCGGCTCTAGGGCTCACTGTCTTGATCTCCACGCTCCCCTACACTAACTTCACATGGATCTTTGTGTGACAGCAGGAAACACCATCATGGGAAAACCCCCCAACTTCCTTGATTTTACCTTCAGTCGCCCCAACTCCCTCCCTGAAGAGCGGGCCTCCAGCTCCACTCTTGTCTGGACACACTGCTGGGCCATGCGGTGGTGGGTGCCTCACACTCCACGTGTGAGAATTCCTGTCACTGCCCCCCAGCCCAGCAACATGCTTCCCCCAAAGCCTTTGCACTCCAACAACAGCACTGCCTGGGTGCCCAGACCCCTCCATGGGTCTTCTCGCTGCACCCTCTCCTCTAATAAGGGCCACCCAGTCACCCAGCGACTCCGTCATCCCTTCCATTGAGCACATCCTCAGCAGTGACGCTCAGGTCCCGGCCGTCAGTCTCCCCGAGACACAAACTGCTGTCCGGCCTCTATGCTTGCCTCTGCACTCTGAAAAGGGGATGCTTCTAACACCTGTCCAGTCACGCCTCAGTCCTGCTTACTGTCCTCCGAGGATGTCTACTCACGCTCACTACAAAACTCTCAGTCTGCATGGCCCAACGCCTCGGGCCTGCCTATTCCTGCAGACCCTATCGCTTTGCCTCCCCACCCAGCCTCACTGCCAGGCCTCCTGCCCTCCAACAGGCAAGACTGTCCCCAGCTCAGGGCCTCTGCCCCGGCCTGGACACGCGCAGGTCCTCCTTCCCCCAGTCAACTCTCTGTCCAGACGTCCCCTCCTCAGAGCCTCTCCGCCTGTGCACCCGGCCCTACATTTGCCATCAGAAGACTCATCGCTAACATGGAAGGGCAAACCCTGTGGTCTCCTGATTATCTGTCCGGTCCCTCCACACTGTGCACTCAAAAGGGCAGGTCCTCCATCAATATCTGCAGAACAAAGAAGGGCAGACCCAAGTGCACAATCCCAGCCCGTGACTGACCCGTGCTAGGCTGGTGGCTGGGGCAACCCCACGACTCGGCGGGCAAGGCTCATGGCCCTTCTGCCTCTGCTCCGGTCTGGGCCCAGGTCCTGCGTCCAGCAAGGCACCCCCCACAGGGCTCCACCTGCTCAGTGGCCAAAGGGAAGCGAGGTGCCGACTCTCCGACAGTCGCAGCCCCCACCGGGGCCTGCGTCGTCTTACCGAGCTGCTTCACGGTGCGCTCCTTCTTAGCTTTGCTGTAGGAAGAGTTATGCTCTTTTTCAGGGGAAAGACTATTTTCACTGGCTCTAGAGCCCCTTCTTCCTGATACGAAATTGCATAACGAAAGTACGTATTAAGCTTAATTCATAATGCTGTACAGTATACTCATTCTTAGTACCTTACTCTGCTATAATTGCTACTTAACAACAAATCAAAAGTATTGTACTTTTGAGAAGAATGTTTTTTGGATTCTATAGAGATCCTAGAATAGCTTTAAGATTCTAAATATGTTTAACAAACAGGATACCACACACTCCAGTAAATGAAAGGCTGATCCCCTTGGGCCACGGGGTGCCTCCCCCTCCTTCCAGATGCTGGACAGTCACCCAAATGCAACCCATTAAAGTCAGGCAGAAGGTCAGGGTGGAGCACGGGCTGTGCTGGGTGCAGCCGCACGGTGAGGTCTGCGACCAGCTCGCCGCCAGGGCGAGCCATCAGCTTGTTGGCTCAGGAAGGCTAGTATCAGGAAGCCTGCAAACCTCGGTGATCATCTCTCTTAGTGGCCACAGAAAAGGAGCCCGTGGGCACAAGCTCGCCAGCAAACTCAGGTACACATGCCAAGATACTAGAAAAGCAGACAATAGCAACTGCCTGCTTACCAAAAAAACACAATTCAACAGAAGAGCTGCAGGCTACGATTGAACATGAGGAAAGGTCTGCAGTGCAGGGACTACAGTCCACGATGCTTCTACACTCCAGCAGTCACCACAGAGAAACGGGCAAGGAGAAGGAGATGCCACTTTGAAACCAACCAAAAACAAACTGTCATGATCCATGACAAACAGACACAGCCCCACACATGCATGGGGAGATGGCCATACTAACTTGGGGTCAGAAACATCCAACCTTCCCCAAATCCAGAAAGCGTAAGTTTAACATGGGTCCAACTCAAACCTGACCAGTTTATTAGTTCTGTTTACGGGAGGGGAGATTCTTTGACTCAATGGTTTTAAAATAATCTAGAAGAATAAGTACATAAAATAGCTTCAAATTAATGATTCTGGAACACCTGGTGAGTTACTCTAAAAAAATAAATAAATGTCACCTTATAAATTAAAATAAGAAATAATTAGGGGCGCCTGGGTGGCTCAGTGGGTTAAAATAAGAAATAACTAAAAAGATTAAATACAAAAATGCATGACAAAACACAAATCTTCATCTCTCGAATCTCTGGATAAACCACCAAAAAAAAGACTGGTCACTTCCAGTGCATAAAAATTAAACACTCAGGGGGCGCCTGGGTGGCTCAGTGGGTTAAAGCCTCTGCCTTTGGCTCAGGTCATGATCCCAGGGTCCTAGGATCGAGCCCCGCATCGGGCTCTCTGTTCTGCGGGGAGCCTGCTTCCTCCTCTCTCTCTCTGCCTGCCTCTCTGCCTATTTATGATCTCTGTCTGTTAAATAAATAAAATCTAAAAAAAAAAAAAAAAAAAATTAAACACTCAGGCAAGTCAGGAACTAACATAATGAGTAGAAATGAACTTGGGGGTGGGGAGAACACTCATGTAAAAACTGGCAGATGTTCTTCACATACAGTGAGCTTATACAAATTAAGAACAACACTGGAACGGCCAGCACAGCAGTGAGGAACCCTGCAAAGGACAAGCCCGAGGAGTCAATAAAAATTACGAACACACATAAAAATGCACAATTTCCCTAGCAATTCAAAAGAGCTAGCACTGCTCATTTTTCACCTCCCAGACTCAGCAAGCCTTGGAAACTGCAGGAAAGGCGTAGGGCAGAGGGCTTGGTCAGCGTACCCCACAGCCGACACGGCCTGCCCTCTGTACCAGGCCTCCCTGGGGAACCTGTCCCTCGAGATGGCCCGCAGAAGGAAAAGCTCATGAAAGCATCACGTACTATTCTGAAGGAGAAATTTCAACCATGGTTCTCCTGCCACGCTGCTCTAACAGTTTAGAAAAACGACCCCATTTCAGATATTACCACTGCTCAGAGTAACCTCATGCTTCACCTGAAAACCTACAACAGCACTGGCCCCCGGCAGCACTTGCCTGCCCTGGACAGACCCTCCTGTCCTGCGTGCTGGCTGGGCTGAACCGGTGGGACCCTCAGGCAAATCCCCGGCCAGGCCTGCTCACTTCAACCTCAGCTCTTAGGAGCACGACTCCCAGGAGATGGGGCCTGCTATTTTGAAATGCAGGAACATCACCTACAAGTGGGATGCCCTTGCTGGCCACTGCGTCAGGATTACACTGAGCCACCACTTCAAAGACACGAGTCAACGAAACAAGGGTAACTGATAGCTATTTCTGGAAAGTTACAGTTCGGTCGCATCTTTTAGATCACGACAGATCTCTAGCAAAGAGGTGGTACTCTGCCGCTGGTGTCATGCGTTCACACACGTACACATGCACGCACGTGTGTGTGTGTGTATGCATGTGAGAGAAAGAGAGACATATCTTCATCCTTTTCACATAGTCTTTGTTCCCCCCAGTGGCAGATCTGCGTTCTGGCCACAGGGTGGTTTTTCTACCAAATACTATGATTAATACCCACATTTTCAGCTCCTTATATGATAAATCCTCAGTACCTTCCACTGCATTTTTGGATCGCCGTTTTGATGCTTTTGTTGCCACTGACCTGGATGCTCTAGTGGAAATCTCAGTCTTAAAGAAAGGAGAACAGACAGCATTAGTTGAGGCACGACACAGCAGTAGGTCGAGCAGATTTACTAGGCAGCTGCTGCTCGAGGAAGAACAAAGAGGCAACGGGAGACATACCACCCACTAACTCAGCACAGCTCAGCAGCCCAGACCTGAGGGTGAACCGAGGACACTCAGGCCTCCCCCATTCTAAATTCAGAAATCCTTCTTTCTGCAAAGCTCTCCAAAGCCCAGCAACCCGCCAACCACACTGAGTATGGTCTTACCGGATATGTTTATGAGGACCCCATCTCCCTTGCTATCTGCTAATTATTCGCATGCATCGTGACAGCTCTGGGTGCAAACACACACGTGTTCAAACCGAGCACACAGCAGCCCTAAGGTTTTGCTCAGCTTGCCATAACACCCTCCTAACCAGCCTCCCAGCCTCTGTGCCACACCCGGTCCACCTTCCCTGCCGCTGCCTGGACACGTCCTCAGAAATGCCAAGTGCTTTAGGGAAGTTGGCCTGAGTCGAACCTCCAGGGCCTGGAGGCAGGGAGACGATCTGCTCCGGCCACAGGACATGCACCACCAAACCTCACACAGGCAAAAATAGAACTCGGAAGGATCCCTCAGGTGGCCCAGCTGTCCCAGCCTGCCTGGAGACTGGATCCTCACCCAGACCCTCTCCCAAATGACTCCCGCATCCCACTGTACCCCACATCATACCCGTCAAATAAGTAACAAGGTAAGCCCAGAGCCCAGCATGGAAATTGGGGCTCATGCACGAGCCTGCACCACATCCCCCCAACCCCAGGGTCCCCACAGACTAGAGGAGACCACAGCATGGTGTCACCATGTCAACACAGCCATGGTTTATGTCTCTGGAAGTTATTCTTCAAAGTTTACCTCTGTTTCAGCTTTGGAGTCTTTCAAAGATCCATCTGGCATCTTCTTGGACACCTCCCCTGAGCTCGAGGACTGTTAAGAAAAAAGTCATCATATTCCTAGAATTACTCAAATCTGTGATACCTAAAACCACATCGAGGTACAAGATGTTTCTTGCTGAGCAGCAGTAAGAGCACCCTTCCCTTACGAGCATCCGTCCCCCTTCAGGCCTGAGCATCCGTGGCTGGTACGCTGCCTGCTTCCGCAAGGGCCGTCCGGATCATTCCCAGTGGGGCAGGCTGGGGTCAAGGGGGTTGGGGCAGCACCTCCCAGGAAACTCTGGGACAGCGGGACACGTGGGATGCCCACCCCAGGCCAAATCTCTTGGACACGCCCCCATAAAATAGGGGGAAATCTGGAAACAGGGGAAGGAGTGAACAAAAGAAACTGCCAGCCACCAGGAAACACAGCCACGGCTCATTATGGGGTGGGGGGGAGGGGGTAACTTTCCAACAGAGGGTTCTGGTCAAGCAAAAGCTTCAGACTCTCCATCAGGAAATATTCCCAAAGGGAAGTACAGGGCACCCGCAAGCCCCAGCTCAGTGCCACAGTCAAGTCTCTGACCAACACGTCCTGACGTAAGGCCTAGAAGAGACCTTCTCTTCTAGGAGAAGAGACCTGTGTCCGGTGAAGACTGAAAAGCAAGGGATGACCGTCAAGCTCAATGATGGTTCTGAAACTTCAGCCTGGAGGCACCAGGCTCTGAGCAGCCCAGCCTGCTGTCTCCTTAGGGTGAGGGGCACCGCACCACCAGCCGGACACCTGGTCCTTCACCGCAGGAGTCAGGAGTGCTGCACAGGCCTCGCCCCCTCCCCATGCTGCTGACCTTGAATCTGTCCAGACCTCCAAGTCTGGCAGCTGGAGACCAAGAGACTTTCACAACCCTCCAGAGACACTCTGTAACACACGGTCTCCATGAGAACAGTCATGTGCAGGGCCAGCCCCTAACGGAGACCTGAACCACCTATAGTGAACCCAAAAGTAACTTGCACATTTAGAAAACACGGCAACCGAGCAAAATTTCTGGCCAACCACAAATTTACCTGAAAATTTAATTAAGCAAAAATTACAGTAATCGGAGGTCTTGTATGTACCTCCTGACACCCACAAGACCGAGAGAGGAGCCCTGAGGCTCCATATATTCAGCCACGCCCAGGAGCACATACACAACGGAGGCAGGAAGGACCGCTCCTGTAGCTACAGGGTGGGCCCCCCATCTTCAAAAAACACCCAGATGCACACATGCAGCCAGAGGCTCAGAACCCCTGCAAAACTAGTGTCAGTTTGGGTTTCTACTGGGAATGCCCGAGTGGCATCACTTTACTGCAGTGCTGGAGAGAAGCAGTCCCCATCACGCTGCGACAAAGATAGGAAACACCTTTGAGAATAACACAAACTCTTCTTAAAGACAGAGGTTTTCAAGCAGGACTTTACCTTTTTCTCAGGTTTGTCATGCTCTCTACTCTTCTCCCTGTCAGGGTCCCTGGAGTTCTCCCCATCCTTCAGCTTCCGCCTGTCCCTGTCCCTGTCCCGGGCCTTGTCTCGCTCACGCTCTCTCTCCCGGTCTTTCCACCTCTCTTTCTCCTTTCCTCCCTCGTTCCTTCTCTCTCTCTCATGGTCCAGGTCTTTGTCACGGTCTCTGTTGCCTCGGTCTCTGTCCTGCTTGGCCCGGTTTTTGGCTCGTTCTTTCTCCCCATCTCGGTGCTTGTCTCGCTCAAGATCTTTATGTCTCTCACGGTCGTTCTCCTTCATCTTCTCCTTCTCTTTGTCCTTCTCTCTTGCTTTGCTTTCTTCCTTCACTTCTTCTTTCTGTTTCCGATCTCTGCTTGTACTCCTCTCATTTATTTCAGAGTTCCTTTTATCCTGAAAAGAAGGTCAAACAACAATATCACTTATAAATGTCTTTACCTGAACTATAAAAAGACTCATTGTTTTCAAATATGTGCAACTTGCAACTCACCTCTTTATCTTTATGAACTCTGGGCTCTTCTTCTTGTGCATTCTTATTGTCCAATTCCTGAGATTTTGACGTCAGTGAGGACCTTCCCTTCAGATCCCCTTTCTCTCCAGCTAACACTCTCTTCACCGCCTCATCGCTGGAGAGCTTGTGGTCCGAATGGGAGGAAATGGAACACAAGGTGAAAATGAGATCAGCACAAGAAACCAATGCAAGTGTCCACATTTGTGGACAGTTCACTAAACACATTAAACGCGGACGTGGAAGTCAAAGGATAAGCTACTAGAAGGAAATGCTGTTATCAGTCACCAAGTATACCACTTCGGACATGACCGGTAGAGTTGACCCAAGCTAAGCGAATCCCACTTCAATCCCCCCGAACTGGCTCAAGTGTAGACGTGCGTGTCATTGGAGGACAACACGGCTGCCGCGCGTGACTCCACAGATGCCACATGGCTCCCGCAGGATCGCAAAGGCCCAGCACTGAAAGGGTTTCCTGGAATGATCTGACTCAAGCTCAACTGAATCCCAAAACCGTCCCACGGCCTCTCTGACTCCACGCAGAAGCTTCCAACACCTCCGGGCAGGCATCCCACTCACTGAAATGCTCACTCTCTCCCCAAGGATACACGGAGCGATCATCACACTGGGCACCAGACGCCATGCTGAGGACACACTGGGTTTCGGAGGAGAGGACAGATGCAGCCGCTAAACACCAGCGCACCTACCCAGCCTGGGAGAGAGGAAAGGCCAGGGCTCTAGGAAACAACCCATCCACCACCACAGCCAGACAAAGAAACAAAGGGCCTAATCAAGGCCAGGGACCTCAGCGTCCAGGCGCGGGTGTGGGAGCTGAAAGAGAATGGGAGGGGAGGGGGTAGCAGCAGCTCAAGGACTCTTGTGAGCCAGGCCACAGAGCTGGCTCTGCCCACAGGCAACAGGAAGCTGGCAAAGGATTAAGCAGGGAATACGGGAGTCAAAAGTGTTTTTGAAAAAGAAGTAACGGGAAGGACATAGGGATGGGGACTGGGGACAAAGCCAGGGCACGGGTGAAATCAGCTGTGTGCCTCCAAACCTGAGATCTGGATGCAGATCAGGGCGAGACACACTGGAGGCCTCCTTGATGCCACCAGCTCCCATCCCCATCCCCACCCCCACCCCTGCCATGTGGGCTGAAACCCACCTCTTGCCTATTTTGGAAACGTGGAAGGTTAGCCCCAGCCCACAACCCATCAGGTACATGAAGGGCTGGATTAGCTCTGTCCTCTGACTTAGATCCCACAAAGAAGAAAGGCCCTCAAGACACCTGGCTGGCATCGCCAAGCGGAGATGCCCTCTGGCGTCCCTAGTAAGCACGGCCTGGGCTGGATCTAAGCAGAGAGGCCAAGTCTCCAACCCACACTGAGGATCTCAGGAAGTAGCGAATCAGTCCCTATGGAGTGACACCGGCTTTCTCTGAAGGCAGCACAGCTCCGCTGTTAGTAGTCAGAAGGGAGAGGATCAGAAAAACAGAGGGCAGAGGGGAGAGAGAAGAGAGGGAGGAAGGAATGGAAGGAGAGAAGCAGACACCAGAGGCTGCAAAGGCAGACAGAGTACAAGGCCATGTCATGAGCCCCGAGGAAGCAGCCCAGCAAGTCATCCAGCCCCCAGCCCCTGCCCTGGAAGGAGGCTCTAAAGGAGAAAGCTGGCAGGGCTTGGCCACTGGGCACGCCGCCCCCACCCCAAGAGCCTGTATCCATGAAGTTCCCTCATTCATACTCAGCACCTGAAGAACCTGGTATGGGCAGACCTCTGTTTCACTGTATAGTTTTGACTCAGTCCTCCCGGAACTCTGAGGCTCCAAAGCACTGCGCTTAGCAGACACCACCCAGGGCTCTCTCCTGAGACACTGCCCCCCACCTTGCAGGCGCCTGTCACCCCACCTTGTCTCTCAGGACTGCTGCATCTGCGTTCCGGCCCCTCCGCGTTACCTTGCTGAGACAGCATCTGCCGATTCTCTGCAGCAGCTCGTTTGTTCTTTCAGGCTCATGCCCCGCCACGATCCGCGCTGGTTTTGCTGACAGTGGCTCTCCCGAAACCATCACCACCACGTCTATGGCCTTCTGAAGGAAGCTAATTTTTGCATCTTTATCCTGAAAGATTTCCATTTAAAATACAAAATGAAAAGCTCATCCAAGAAAGTCTCCATCATCTTCAGTTTGCTTAACAGGCACACTTACTATTTAAAGCAGGTCAGATGTTGAAATATTCACTTTTTGTAACAACAAAAAAAAAACAAATATGGCATTTAGTTTGAGGTGGGAGGCTAGCAGGGACCTTTAAAACACTAGTTCCCTTTCTCAATGGATAAAATTAGCAGGATATGCAGCTGGCAAGAATAAGAAAATGAAATGAGAAAGAGTACAGCACAATTCACGAATTAATCGACCTTGTATTTCAACACCCATCAGCATATATACGATACACATCCACTGTTAGGGCGAGGGGTGCCCCCCGCCCCCGGCCTACCTTAACGTTATCGGACTTCATCTCAGCATCTGTGTAGAGGCCCTTCATGAAACCGGTCATCCTAATCACCTTCAAAAGATCAAGGCCGTGGTCAGCACCTATCACGGCAGCCTCTGCGTCAGCCTCAGCCCCGGAACCCCACACCGTCAGAGCTGCTGGAGTCTGTCCATATCCAGGATTTAACTCCCCCACATAACTCAGCCAGCTTTTGAGTGTCTACTGTCCGGGAGACCTTACATGGGTGGAACCCAGCCCGGAAGTGTGGACGGATAAACACTGCTACAGACCTGCAGAGTGCTGAGGGAGCACAGGATCAGTCCCTGTTCCGAACACAGGAGGGGCCAGGGTGTCAGGGGAAGTTTCCCAGAAGACACTGGATCTACACTGGGCCCACAGGCTGAGTGGCGGGCGGGGGTGTTTAGGACCCATGTGCCAGGCTAAACAATCCCTACAAAAGGTCCTGGACACAGAAGGTCCTGTTCAAGAGAGCAGAACAAGTTCAGGGCACGAGGAGCCTGAGGCCAGAGTCTGGCAGGGCCAGTGTCAGGCAGGGCCTGATCCAGATGGCTGTCAAAGCCACCAAGAATACAGACTTTCACCTAGGACCCTGAGGAGGCCCTGAAAGATTCAGAGGCAGGGGGACAGCATCTTATGAGGGTCACTCAGGCCCAAGGGTGAGAATGGACTCTGGAAAGAACAGGTATCTCTCAGCCTGGGTTTTGAGCCTGGACAGAAAGGTCTTTCTTCTCACTCACTTTACTGCAACAGGGGGATGCTCTGTGCAATTGTCACTTTTGTCTTCTCCCTTCCTGTCCCTCCCCTCGGTCAACCTGTAGCTCCCCATTACCCTGAACCAGCTTTAGGGGTGGTGATTTTCCCTGTTCCTCCCCATGCCCACAGATAGCCAGGCTCCTCGTTCTCTTGGACCAGGGCTTTTCAAAATGCAAGCAGTCCCTGTAACGTCAACAAAATGAGTAGCAACAAGCTTTTTTTTTTTCTTTTCTTTTTTTTTTTTTTCCGGAAAATATCAGCTGCCCTGTACACAGGAAGCATGAATATACCTACATGTGTATGTTGTGGGTGGATATAAAGCACAAGTATTCATGCAAGTCATGTTCGTTGGAAAACGGACAGTCCCATGCTAACATGAGGAAATTTCTCCGAGACCAAGCACACCTCACTAGTAAGCTGGCTCTCACTCTCATCAACTCCCTAAGAGCCGTGCTATCATTTCTCCTGAGAAGACAGATGGAATATTAAGAGTATACTACACTTAATACTCCAAGAGCATTTTCATTTTGTCTCTTCTGAGGTTTTCCTACATTGCCGGCAAGCAAAGGGACCAGAAACATTAATCTTACAAGATCAATGCTTTGATTTATGAAAGAAACAGTTTAGCTGTGGCTAAATTACTAATGTGGTGACTTGTGAAAACAATACTCAGAGTTAAGATTTTCAGGAGGCTCTTCACCTCTTACACGAAAATGCTTTCCAATATGTTGACCATTCTAAAATCCTTAACAAGCAGGTGACAATTAATGTATTTACCTTTCCATAAGCAGAGAAATTCATTTCAGCATTAGATTAGGAAAAAACCATGAAAGAAAAGCAGACCACTTGTTCTTAACTGCCTCCACACAACCTGGCTGCTGGTTCACCAAGTCAGTTCCTGCCTGAATGTCCCTCCCCCTTCCCCATTTTGAGGCACTTCCAGGAGCCCAGCACCACACCAGGACCCACAGGAGGAGGCCTATCCCCACGGACTCCCCCTTCCGGGTTCAAGGGCACTACCTGCCTACTTCAAAAGTAATGCAGCACACAGCCGTGTCCCTTCCTGAAACACTGTCTAGTGACAGGTGGAAGTGTTGCCCCAGTTACAGGAGGCTAGACAAGACAGTGCTGGGATGTGTGTGGGATTCCAGAGAGTTCTAAGCACAGTTAGGGTTTTTAACACAGAGGCACACATTATAAACTAAGTGGAGGCAGCAAATGATAAAGCAAGGCTTGTGGAGAATAATACACCCAACCTGTTAGCAAGAGTAAGAAATGAAGTTTGAGGACCAATATGCGGAACCCTTGGAAATCTGCGAGTTCAGCCTGATTCCTAACTCCCAGAGACCAGAGACCACGCCCAAGTGCAACATGGAGATGAGTTACCAGGAGCCTAGACAGCCTCCTTCAACAAAGAATGTGTGCTGTGCACCTTCTGTGTACCTTATCCAGTTCAGCTCATCCAGGATATGGCAACAAATAAGTACAGACGACCAATCTCAACGGAGGTGAAGCTGTGCCCTTCATCAGCCAACATCAACCTGCTCTCTTACAGTTTTCCCCTGTGGGTCCCACTACAACACATTCAGCAAGTTTATCCACAGGTATTTATTAAGAATCCAAAACGTGATCACAGAAGTGTGCAGAAAAACGGGGGGGGGGGGGGTGGTTATGAGGATAAAAAAATAAATCACTTAATTCCCCAATGATTTTTGATCACCTTTCATGAGCTAGGCACTGAAGGGGGGAAAAAGAATCCCAGAAACGACTCTGCCAAGCGGGCTGTTAGAAGAGTGCTAACAGGTACAAGGGTAGTCTGGAAAGAAAGAATGCTCAAGGAGCCAGAAGAGGCGGCCCAGAAGAAGGGGTAAGAAGGGGAGAGCAGAGGTGAGGGCAAGGAACTCAATACAGAGGCACCACGGAACTGGGCCTAGTGGATGCTCCTCTGGTAGGGCCTGTGCTAGGCTATAGGAGGTCCGACTTTGACGTCAGCCCTGATTCTGGCCGGGGCCCGGCCTGCACCCCGCAACTGGGCCCTGACCTCCACCTGGGCCCCGACTCCCGGCTCGGACCCCAGCCCGCACCCCACACCTAGGCCCTGACTACCAGCCCTGACCCCCCACCCGGGCCCGCCCTGCACCAGGACGCCTACCCTTGAACCCCCCGGCCGCCCCGCCCGCTCCAGAGCCCTGACCCACACCTGGGGGCCCGACTCCGGCCCGCACTTGAGTCCTGAATTCCGGCCCGACCCCCATCCCGGGGCCCCGACCCTCAGCCCGCCCCCCCGCCCCCGGCCCACAACCGGGCCTTGACCCCCACCCGGGTCCCGACCTGCACCCCGACCCCGGCCCGCGCCTGGGTCCCGACCCCCATCCGGGACGCTGACCCCCCGGGCCGCACCCGGCCCCCGGACCAACACCCACCTCCGTGATGATGTCGTGCAGGTAGCGGAACGGGGGCTTGCTCAGCAGCTTCTCCGTCAGCGGCGGCCTCCGGATCACCTTCCCCAGGGCCTCCTGCGTCCGCTTCACCACCGCGGCGTTCATGGCGGCCCCTCCCGCGCCCGCGCCCCCGCCGGCCGGCTGAGCCTAAGCCGCGCTCCCCGGCCGCCGCCGGCCCCGCCGCCGCCGCCCGCTCCGGCCTGGACGCACCGCTCGGGCTCCCATCCCACAGTGCACCGGAGTCGGCCGCGGCGCATGCGCGAGGCGCCGGGCCCCCGTCGCCTGGGCGGCGCGACCTTAGCAACGGACGCGCCGCGGCTCCCCGCCACGCCCCCAGCAGCGCGCTGTGCGGGAGGTTTGTACCCAAAGCCCTGCCCGCACCTGGCAACCCGGATCAAGCCACGCCCTTATTCAGCTACCAGGTGTCTCTGATTCAGGGCACCTGTCTTCCACCCGCCGGGCACAGGCGCGCCGCGGAATTCCTTCCGGCGATTTGGAGGCTTTGTGACCTGTTTCTCGTTCTTTTTTTATAAAAAGGTGCCAGTTGCCCCTGCATCTTCAAATCTTTATTTATTGACAAATAATTGAGAGAGGGGACATTATCTTCAAGCGTACGACATAATTATTTGATCTTTGCGAATATTGCAAAATGACCACAATGAGTCTAGTTAACATCCACCACCATAGTTACAAAAAGTTTTTATTGTAATGAGAACTTTTAAGATGTAGTCTTAGCACCTTTCGACTTTGTGACACAATATTGTTTTGTTTTGTTTTAAGATTTTATTTATTTATTTGACATAGAGAGATCACAAGTAGGCAGAGAGGCAGGCAGAGAGAGGAGGAAGCAGGCTCCCTGCTAAGCAGAGAGCCCGATGCGGGGCTCAATCCCAGGACCCCGAGATCATGACCTGAGCCGAAGGCAGTGGCTTAGCCCACTGAGCCACCCAGGCGCCCGTGACACAATATTGTTAACTACAGTCATCTTGCTGCACCTTATATCTCCATGACTGACTTTATAACTGAAAATTTACACCTTTTGACCCCCTTCATCCGTTTCGTCCTTGTAATGGTATCTTTATAACTTATTAGCATTTATTTTTACCGTTTTCAATGCTCTTCATTCTTTGCATAGACACGAATTTCCATGTGGTATCAGGTTCCTCTTGTCTGAACTTCCTTTACTAATTTCTTTTCGCAAAGGTCAGCTGGCGATGAGCTCTGTCGCTTTCCTTTGTCTGAAAGTGTTTATCACACCTTCACATTTGAAAGATTGTTTCACAGCATTTGCAAGCCTAGGTTAACATTTTTTCTCTTTCACTGCTTTACAGATTTTACTCCACTGGCTTCTGGCTTACATGGTTTCTGAAGAGAAACCTTCTCTAGTCTAAGAGAAAGTCTTCTCTAGTCCTTTGTTCTGTGTATATCTGGCTGCCTTCAAGATTTGCCTTTTATCCTTGGTTTTTATAAATTTGCCCCTGACGTATGTAGGTGTGGGAGTTTTTAAACTTAAAATTTATATTTGATTATTATTTATATGCAATAAGCTCCACCTATTTTACCTATATTAAGTACACTGATTGATGCATTTATGTTCCTGGACAACCAAGGTATATAACAGTACGTGCTCCCTAAGTATTTCCTCCTGCTTATTTGCAATCTACTCCTCCCCCACCCCAGCCCCAGGCAACCACTGATTCACTTTCTGTCATTATAGTTTTATCTTTTCCAGAGTTTCATATAAATGAAATCATACACTACATAGTCTTTTGTGTTTCTTTCTCCTATAATGACTTTGAAATTCATCCATGTTGCTACATACAGTAATACGTCACTCCTTTTTGTTGCTGAGTAGTGTTTCATAATATAATTTGTTTATCCATTCACCAGTTTATCGATACTGGAATTGCTTTGGAGTTTTGATTATTTGATTATTTAGCGCTGCTAAGAACATTCACATACAAGTCTTTGTGCAAACATAGTTTTCCTTTTGTTGCAGAATTGCAGGGTTCTTGTCTCGGGGGTTGAAGAATGAACCTTGAGGACACAAAAAAAGGCAAAGTGAAGTGAAAGTTTACTAAGTGAAGTTAAGAGCAGAAAGGAAAAGTTCTCTAGAGTGAAAAGCGTCCCAAGTGGGTTGCCACTGAAGGTTTTAATGGTCAGTCTTTTATTGAAAACTGACCAGGGAACTGAAATCTTCTTAACGTCTCTACCACTGATAGCACCAAGTTTATCTCTCCTTTGAAGTTTAGTGGCTTTTAATTGTCAGTCTGCAACTGTCATAAAAATATCTCATCTCCAGGGACACCTGAGTGGCTCAGTCGGTTAAGCGCCTGCCTTCGACTCAGGTCATGATCCCAGTGTCCTGGGATTGAGCCACACATTTTGGCGGGGGGGGGGGGGTCCCCTTCTGCTCAGCAGGGGGTCCACTTTTTCCTCTGCCTCCCCCCCCGTTCCTGCTCGCTCTCCCTCTCTCTCTCTCAAATGAATAAATCAAATCTTTAAAAAAAAAAATCTCATCTCTGACATTTAAGACAAAAGGGGTGGTCTGGTTATGTTCTCTTATCTCTGGGTTCTTACTCCTCAGTATTTTTCCACATCTGGGATTTCTGTGAGCCTGGTCATGTAACCCCCCCACCTCTCTCTCCCTACCTAGCCCCGCCTGTCACTTACTCACTTTCTCTTGGATAAATACCCAGGACTGGCATATCTAGATGGTATGTTAAGATTACGTTCAACTTTACAAGATGCTACCAGGTTTTCAAATTCAAGTCATCTTTCATTCCCACCAGCAATGTCTGTGATTTCTAGTTGCTTTGTATTCCTGCCAAGACCTGATAGGTCAGTCTTTTTCCTTTTTTAGGTCAGTCTTTTTAACTTCAGTCATTCTCGGCATGGCGCAGTATCTTATTATGGTTTTAATGTGCATTTCTCTTGTGATTTGTGATTTTGAATTCTTTTTCATGTACTAGTTGGATATTCATACGTGATCGGCGAAGAGAGCTCATGAAGTGTCCCAGCGTTAATGAATCACTTCTGTGAGCCCTGGAAAGTAATGAAAGGAAACGTAGTTCACCTTAGAGAGTCCGGAGGCCAGCAGGAGGAGCTCTCACTCCCGGCGCTGGTTATCAATCGCAGATTCAACAGAACAGAAGGACCTTGCATGTGGTTTTGATTCTACCATCCCAGCCACAGGAAGAAAGCTTTCCCCCTCACCAGGCACCAGCCCGCTCAATGACAGATAGCCACGGCTCAGCCCATGGGAAGTCACTTGCAGCTCTCAGTTGCCTTCCACGGATTTTTTGTTTGTAAGCGCCCTCCCAACTCCCTCTTTCCTCTATCAAAGAGAATTTCTTTTGTTCTGGGGACTTGTCTATGGTTTTGCTGTGGCGTGCTTGTTCCTGAATTCTCTGCTATTCCAGAATCAATCTATTTTTGCTGGTAGAATAACTGACAGTTTTATTTTTAAGGTTAATGGTGCAGAGAGGACTGGCTAGGTGCTGGGGACTTCATGGAGAACCAGGTTCCTTCTAGTGGCATCTATCCATGCCGCCCTCTGCTGTCCACTGCTCCGGGAAATATCACTCTCCCTGGGGCTAGCTGCATCCTGGACTGCATGAGTTTGGTCACCTGGACAGAGACCAGGCGAACCATCAGAGCTCATCTCCCTCCAGCAAAGCTTACCTGGATTCTGTCCATAATTCACCACGCAGGCAAGCTGCCTCTCTAAGACTTTACTGAGAAGTTAGGAGCCACCTAACGGAATGACGACCCAGGAGGGAAGAAATTTGGCAACACTCACTGGATAGAGCTATTCTGTGCTCCGTGGGGAAAAAGCACCCAGCAAATTGCTCTCTCAGACATGTTCCCTCCTGGGTGGCCCTGAGTTACCAGCCCTACTCCCCAGCTTCCAGGTCGACCTGTTTGGCCCGAGCACCTCCATCCTCTGACCCCTCCCTTGTCAAATCTTTCTGACGTTCTAGAAACCCCACCATCTATATATATATCTTCCCAACTACCCCCTCTCTTTCAGCACAGGGTGCTCCATTCCTGACTCATCCCAAGGCAGGGGCAGGACAGTTCAATCCCTCGGAACAGTCCAGGGTCATGGGGGACACTGTGACTCAGGCTCCTTCCGGGGCTCCCAGATCTTCATGGTTCTCCTGATTGTCTACATACTTATCTTTCTTTTTTAGATTATTTATTTATTTATTCAACAGACAGAGATCACAAGCAGGCAGAGAGGCAGGCAGAGAGGAAAGGGGAAGCCGACTCCCGACTGAGCAGAGAGCACGATGCTATGCGGGGCTTGATCCCAGCACCCTGGGATCATGATCTGAACTGAAGGCAGAGCCTTTAACCCACTGAGCCACCCAGGCGCCCCTACATATTTATCTTTATCACACACACACACATCCTGCTTCCCAAGAACAAATGTTCTCAAACAGTTCATCAGACTCCAAGAAGAAGAATAAAATGATTTCCCAAATGTTTCATTTCTGAACATCTTTGTCCACTCTGAAAGTAATATTTCGTATTCACATGGAGAACAGTGTTAGCCTTCTTTCTTCCCTTTCCCTGCCCCTGCCGCCGCCCCCCACCCCACCCCCGGCTTCCCTGGAAATCTTCTAAATAGGGGAGATGGGCCTTAGTGAGACTGCATCCTTCTTCAGGCCTGGGCCCTTGGTCCATGAGGGCTGGCACAGAGCTCTACAGTGATTAAGAATTTGACAAAGCGGCACCAGCTTGCTGCCCTCTGGGTGTTAGGGAGAGAAGCTGGCAGGATGTCATTCTCACAGGATGGCCAGGTAGAGCCCTTCGGGGGGCTGCACCAGATATACAGGATGATGTGGTGTGTGAGAGCTGAAACATCCCGGCCCAGACGTCTTCCCTGATCTGCTCACCATGGCTGAGCTGGGAGCCCAGAGACTTCTTTGAGGAGCACCACCTCTGAGCTCTGAACAGTGTCTATATTGGCCTGATTAAGGGTGGTGGGGGAATCTCAGGGAGGTCACCGACCCTGGTCTCTGACCTCAAGTGCCCTGTCTTCCCAGCAGACACTACCTAGCCCCCTTCCTCCAAAATTCTTGCTAGACAGAAGCCTCCTCTGGGCCTGGGGCCCTGGGGCAGTTGTGACCTGTAATGGCTTGTCTGGTAGCCGTCAGTTCCCTGGAGTGTTGGAGATAGGGGTTATGCCACACCAGGGGGAAGCCCGATTCTGGTTTCTCCCACAGTGTATGGGAAACAGGGGAGCCATCTAGGCCGAGGAGGCCCTATGAAGGCCTGAAAGCACAGGGCTTTCTTCTGTCTTTGAGGCTGATGGCCGTGAGAGAGGGTCTCTGAGAGGATCTGGGACAAGGAAGCAGCATCACCAGACCCCAGTGAGAGACTGTCTGAGGGAAGCAGGCCAGAGAGTGAGTATGGTAGCCTTTGGGGACACGCCCCAGCCACATAAAGTGTCCTCCTGAGGCTTCCACATTGCCCAGGCAGGTCCTCGCCCTCTGCACAGGGACTGACTGGGGCAGGGGTACAGGACCCTGGGGAACCAGGGCTGACAAGACCCAGCTAAGGATTCCGAGAGAGAGAGAGAGAGAGAGAGAGAGAGAGAGAGAGGTGGAACCACCTCAGGAGAGTGGGGAGCAAGAGGGGGCCCAGAGGCCAGTGGGGAGTCTCTAGTTCTGGGGCTGGTGGGTGCGGGGCCTCTGAAGCCAAATTACCTAAGAGTGCCTCAGGGTCATGTAAGGATTAGCAGAAAAGAAAACATAAAAAAGAGTCACTTGTGAAAACACACAAGTGATTACATAACTATAGAAAATCACAGTAGAGATGTGTTTGAGACATAAAGAGCTGGTAGGAGATGCACTTGAAATAAGCAATTTCCAAATGAATGAAAGAGATGACAGTGGCCATGACTCACCCCAGGAGAGGGAGCTCCACAAAGCAAGGGGCTTCCAGACCCTGCCTCTCCTCCCCTAAGAGGCAAACATTCCCAGAGACAAAGGCCTCCCTGGGGGCGGGGGGGGTGGGGGTGAAGAGCTCAGGATGTGGGTCAGCCTGTGGGAAGGACTGGGCAAAAAGGAGAAGTGGCCCAGAGCCTGGACACAGTCTCATCAGCCCTGGATCCAAGACTGAACTCCCTGGCAGGCTCAGAAAGGAAGGCATCAGTTTGCATGGCCGGTCAAGTGCCTTGCTGTGTGCTGCACACACACACACACACACACACACACACACACACACACACACACCCAAGCTGGAAGGTGACAGGCACCATGGTGTGAAGCATGAGGGGTCAGGTGGTGTGGAAGGCCTTGTTCCCTACTCTCCCAGTGAGCCTGGAGAAAAAGAAGACACGACCTTCCTCCTAAGCTTGCTAAGATCATTCCTGCCTCAGGACCTTTGTACTTGCTGGTCCCTTTAATTGAATAAGAGGAACACTCATCACCCAGGCTGAATCCTTGCTATTAGTTGGGTCTCAACTCACATG
This sequence comes from Meles meles, assembly GCF_922984935.1. Lineage (NCBI taxonomy): Eukaryota > Metazoa > Chordata > Mammalia > Carnivora > Mustelidae > Meles > Meles meles. The sequence goes on along the minus strand of NC_060074.1, from coordinate 45,347,164 downwards.
TGACCTCTCAGAAATAGAAAAATGACTCCATCTGAATTCTGCAGCCTAAGGCTCTCATCTTACCTTATTTCCTTTAAAGTACTTACCATTCTGTGAAAGCAATTTTTTAATTCATATCTGCCCTTTTGTTTTCTGTCTCTTCCCCCACCATGATCACCCCTGGAAAGGGAATGCAATGAGTAGAGGGGCCTGGTTGATTTGCTCGCCCCTGAATCCCCTGTACCTTCAACATTGTTAGACACAACCAGGCACTATTACTGACTGTTGAATAGACTATGTTCTTACTAAAACGGCTCTTTCCCAAGGGCTCTTAATAATATCGTTTATATCAAAATTTTAAATGAAAAAAAATCCCCCCTGTGCCATGAGGGCAGAGCCCCAATCCACAGGTTCCCTTAAGCCAGGTCTCCCAGGAAGACCCCTGAACCCCTGAAAACACAGCAGAAGGATTCCCTGACAGGAGATTCCTGGAGGGGGCACCATGGCTCTCATCCTATTTGCACAGCAGCCTGGTTCTCCAACAGGGGCCAAGAACCCTCTGCTGTTAGAGTCCCAGGCAAGCCCTTTCCAGCAAACTCTGGTTAACTAGCATCCAATGTCAGTCACTGCTTGCTCTTTCTAAAAGCAAGTAAGGCGGAGGCCCACGAATGGCCTGGGAGCTTTCCACCAGCAGCCGCGTCAGCAAGAGCAGGGAATGGGGGATCCCATCTGAGGGGGGGGGCAGAGCGGCTCCTGGCACCCACCCCTCCTGTGAGTGCCCCCCCCACCAGACCTCAGGGAGGACTCCAGGAGCATGACTTTCCTTGGAATCACATAAACACTGAGACTCCCTCCTGAACTATCCCGACCTGCATCCCTACAGAGTTGAGTCCCAGCAATCCATGGACCCTTCCCCAGCCACACACCACCACCACCCCCCCGCCTCCCCCCTTCCCCCGGGACCTGTGCCTCAAGGGGCCTCTGTCCAGTTTCCTCTGGGCCATGATGGAATGAGAATGGTGTGACTGGCTGTGCAGTGTTGCCTCCCCACTGGGAAGCGGGCTCCAGGAGGAGGGAGGACACTGTGGGAGGCCAACACTGTGAGAGGCGGGAATGCAGGCCACGTGAGCGCCCAGGAGGAAGTCTTCCAGCTCTGTAGCGGGTGGGGCTGGCCACCAGATGCCCTGGGGACCAAGGCTCCCTCCATCCTCAAGGGCTCATGGCTCAGCTCCTCTCTGAGGACACCCCCAGGGGGCCGGCCTCACCTTCTGCTCCACGTAGGCAGCCTGCACTCGAGGGCTGGCGGAGGTGGGGGTGCAAACCTGCATTCCTGGGGACCTCCAGCTCAGAGAGTTGCCTTCAGAAGCCGCCTGAGGAGGCAGCCCCTAAGCTGAGGTTTTGGAGCAGGCTTCCCCCCTCTCGCGGCTCTAACTTGGTGTTCCCGGGCCCTGGTGCTGTAGTCACACAGCCTTCCGGCAGGGGGCGCCACTGCAGGCCCTTGGGAGGCCGGGGCAGGGATGGGGGTGGGTGGCTCACAAAGCTGTTGTAGGGTTGGGGGAGTCGGGAGCACACAAATCCTGGGAAGCACAGGGGACGCTGAGGGTGAGCGTCCTGTTCCCCGCAGCCTGTAGGGAAACTTGTCTCCTGCAGTCGGAGGTCAGAAACAGCGGAGGACGATCCAAAATCAATTATGGGAGCACTGGGGCTCCATTTCTCAACTTGGGGAACTTTAGGGGGAACAGACACCAACCTGATGGACGGAGGAAGGGAAAGGGAGAGGAGGGAGGGCGGGCCAGGAGGGCCGACTTGAAGGGCTGAGGGCTACATCTGGTGCTACAAGGGGGATGAGGCCCGAGGACATTGTGCCACGTGAAACACGTTGGTCACACACAGGCAAATACTGTCAGAGTCCACAGGCATGAGGTCCCCAGAGCCGGCCAAGTCACAGAGGCAGAAGAGGGGTGGCTGCCGGGGCTGGGGCCACGGGGAGTTGGTGTGGGTCTTGCATGGTGGAGACAGTCCTGGAGATGGCTTGCACAGCAAGGTGAATGTACTTAACACTGCCGAGCTGTAGGAAAAACACCCCTCCGGTGGCTGGAGGGGAGGTGGGTGGGGGATGGGGTAACTGGGTGACCGGTATGCAGGAGGGCACCGGATGGAATGAGCCCTGGGTGGGCAATCAATGAATCACTGAGCTCTACCTCTGAAACTAATAATACACTGTATGTTAATTAATTGACTTTAAATAAAATAAAATTTAAAGAAAAACCCTCAGGGGGGTCACCTGGGTGGCTCAGTCAGTTAAGCATCTGACTCTTGGCCTTGGCCCAGGTCATGATCTCAAGGTTGTGGGACCAGCCATGTGTCCTGCTGTGTGCTCAGCCGTGGAACCTGCTGGTCCCTCTCCCTCTGCCCCTCTCCCCCACACCCTCCCATCTCCACCCATACTTTTGTGTGTGCACTGTCTGTCCTTGGAATAAATAAATTAAATCTTTAAATGATAATAATAACAATAAGGGACACCTTGGTGGCTCAGTTGGTCAAGCATCTGCCTTTGGCTCAGATCATAACCTTCCAGCTCCAGGTTGGGCTCCCTGCTCAGCAGGATCCTGCTTTCCCTTTCGCCCCTACATTGCTCGTGCATGCTCTCTCTCTCCCTCCCTCTCACTCTCAAATAAATAAATAAATAAAATTATTAAATAATAATTAATTAATTAATTAATGACAATCCTCAGGATAGGTCCCACTGTTTACCCCACTGTACAGGAGAGAACACAGGCTCAAGAATTTTACAGCATCGTGCCCCTAATCAACAGCAGGACTGGGACGGGACTTGCTCCAGGGTCGACTCTCAGCAACCATATGGGACTATCTTGAAGGTACTGGCTCTTAGCCGATTAGAACATTTCCCCTTAGATGACCCTGCGAGAGGGAGAACATCCCCATTTCTGGGTCCTTACTGAGACAGAAGCCCAGACATGATGCGTTTCTTCAGAAAGACAATATTTAGCTAACAGTTTCAACATTAGGACTCTCAACATTCACTTTGTTCAATCTGAAGAGAAAAATTTTATATGTGCCCAACAATTAGGATAAATGTAAGACAGGTAATACTAGGCATAATGCCAGTGTCTGGAAGAAACGGGGGCAGGCATCATGGAGCAGGGCCACTAAATGACGCAGCTCCCCACCCCCCGAGACTCAGGCTTCCACCTGCGAGAAGAGCACGGAACATTTTGAGGTTAAAGCAATTGTTTTTTATTGTAAGTGCAGTGACACTTGACAAACAAACCAAAAACAAATCACCTTGTGGGATTTCCTAGGCTCGCGACAAAATGCTGAGTGCTCCAGGCTGCTCTTTGCACGAAGCTCTTTTGGGAACACGGGTCCTGGCTGTGTGTGAGAGCTGAGTCGGGGGCCGGCACAGGGGGCTGGCAGCTGACTCTGACTCCCAGTTAGCAACCAGGCACTATGCTTTCAGGATATTTCCACTGTCCGCTGCGGACTTTGTATCTGAAGACAGGCTTAAACTGTAACAGAGAAAAAGGAAACCAGAGTCTTCAAAATTTTCCAGAAAGAAAGGAGGTAAACTTTGACAGGAGAGCCAGGGCTGAGCTTCCTTTCCCACCTGTTAACCCCACATCACGTCTCTTAAACACAACCAGACACATTTCAGGTCTCCCGTACCAACCAAACAAAGGCTTCACAGGCCCCAAGAAGGCGGTTACTGGAAATGGGTCAATCTTTTGATTCTGATGAAAAATGATGGTCCCCAGAGATAGGCACCCTCACACATACACACACCCACAGCACACATACACACACACACCGCATGCTCACACCGGGCCAGGCAGCTGGAGGCCCAGAGCCACTAGGGACACGTCCTTCATTGCCCACAAAGGGCATCTTCGAGGGTTGCTCATCTCTGGAGTTACAGCAATATGGCCTGAAATCTTGACGACTCTGAATATTGAGGGGAGGGAGCCGTGGGGATCAAAGGGTTAAGAAAAAAACCACCCTTGGGTAGGATGAGGTGAGGCTCCTCCTTGGAAAAGGGGGAATTATTCTTACTTGGAGAGAGTTTCAAACAGATTTGGAGAACACTTCTAAACCCAGAGCCTAAGTTTGGTCCCTAAGAATTTAAGAGCCTCCATTATCTTGGCATGCATGGCACTGAAAGTTGCCTCTGAGAAGTCAGCGGATGATGAATTCTGAGTTTGGGAAGTCTGGAGTCCTGAGTGAGGAGGAGGGCAGGGACGGAAGATGGGGTCCAGAGTGGGAGGCCAGGGTACACAGTGTCCCCGTCTCAGACACTGGGAGAGGTGGAGACTTCTCATCAGGTGACCAGCTTCACACTAAGCATCTCCCACCCAGCGCTGACCAGCGGTGCTGTCCTCTCCCAGATGGCACGCAGGGTCCAGCCTCATCCTCACTTGTGGAAAAGCAGGGCGGCCCCTGGTTCAACCCTGGAGTGGGGGGTGGGGCACTGCAGGGCGTCAGAGGAGAAAGCCACTGCAAAGGGACCCAGTCCGGGTGGGGCAGAAGGAGCCCACCAGGATCCCAGCCAGGATCTCCGCCACACCACCCACCCCAAATCCCTACCTCGGGGGCCTGAAATCCCACTCATGACATGTGCAGGACCTTCTAAGGCTGTTTGTGTCTGAATCCACATAGGAATTAACAACCCCATACCATGGATTATTTGCTCCATCAAAACAGAGCTTGGAAAACACTTCCATTGCACCCACCCCGACAGAATTAACTCGCTTTTATGTATTCCCTCCCAATGGCGTGTATGTTTCATATGGTTGTATACATAAGATAACGTACCCCAAAAACCACAAATTCTGCTCCCTCTTTCACAGTATCACTGTGTCAGCTTTATTTTGGTTGCACGGGTATATCCATGCCCATCATTTTCTCTTTTTACCTCTATGTAGCATCTGTGTCTTGCTGTGATTCCTAAAAGCCTCCAAATATCCAGTATGTTCCATCCCACGGTATGTCTCCATCCCCGCCAAGAGCTCATGGCTATGTCCGCTGTACCTCACTGGATTGTTTTCCGCAGTTTGTTCCTTGATCCGCCATCTGACTTTCTCTCTGTAGACCATGTCGGTTCTTATTTTTGCAAAGATTTAAACAAGAAATATAAGCGTAGTACATCCCCAGCAGTGGTTGTTCCTATATACCTGATTATTGAAGACAAAAGCTGGGAAATGAAGAGAAGCTAGACAAAAATAATAACTTTGCAATGAGAAAAATCTAGGATTTTTGCTTTTCACCGCTCAGATCCCTGCTCTCCGTCCCTATGAATAGAGCCCCGATCACAGAGCGTGCCAGTCTCACCAGATACTGAACACCCTATTCAAAATTAATTTTTTAATTTTATATTTAGTAGTTTATAGAATTTAAAACTATCATTTTCTAATAGTGAAATACTTACTATATATGAATGCAGGTTAGATAGACCTTATAACTCACATATTCAAATATATGTAAGGTACTAAGTCCTCGTTACAGACCATATGAAGGGCACTGGAAAACAGAAAGAACAAAACTAATGTCATTCATGTTCCACAACCCAGAGAAAAATCACTGTGAGAGTTCTGACATTCCTTTTTGTTTTTCTGTTTCGTGCACATTCCTCAAAACATGCTCGCCTAAAAACAAAGACTGTCAGTTTACGTACCTTGTCTACAAGGGAGGTCCATTTTCCTCTCCTTAATTGCCGGTCTGGATCTCTGGGGCCGATATTCCACATCGAGGGCGGGGCGGGATTCTGGCCCAGGGGCTGGCAGAGGTTACCCTCCTGGCTACCACAGAACAAGCTGTCTGGAACTGAGACTTTCCGTGACCTCTGCCTGGCTTTTGACCCTGGTTTGGGGCTGGAAAGCCACAGTCTGCCCAGACTCCCCGCTCTCCAGGCTCAGAAGCAAGAGGCAGGCTGACAGGAAACATCTGGAGGACCAGATCATTCCAGAAGGATGAAGCAGAAATGCCTGGCAGCCATCAGTCCCTCAGTGGAACCCTAATGACTGGTACCAACACTTGGGTGAGCAGGCCCTTACCCAGGGGACAGAAAGTTGAGTAGCTTCCTTTCTGCTGACAGAAGATTTTAAGGCCAAAAGAACAGGGACACCTTTCTGAGGACGGGTCTGTCTCTGCCCCAAACAACATCTTGAGAGCCACTATTAGAAATCCACTGTGGGGGGCGCCTGGGTGGCTCAGTGGTTTAAGCCGCTGCCTTCGGCTCAGGTCAGGATCTCGGGGTCCTGGGATCGAGTCCCACATTGGGCTCTCTGCTCGGCAGGGAGCCTGCTTCCCTCTCACTCTCTCTGCCTGCCTCTCTGCCTACTTGTGATCTCTATATGTCAAATAAATAAATAAAATCTTTAAAAAAAAAAAAAAGAAATCCACTGTGGACTGACTTAACAGCAGTCCTTCTCCCACGGGAAGCCGAGGTCTCAGTGACTCAGAAATACTCTTCCAATGAAAGCTTTAATGAGATTACTTGGTAACAAGAGCCCCTTTTGAGGTCACCTGAACAGCCTGGAACAACAGTTTCATAGGTATGGAACTTTGGGAGCTCCCCCTCTCCTTGTGACTGAGCACACCCGAACTGCTCTTCAAAGCAAGCTTGTGCTGGCCACGTCAGGCCGGGCCCAGGGTGAGGTGAGGCAGGCCTCTTCTCTTCACACGTTTGGCCCTTGTAGGCATGGTCTCTTTCATAACAGTCACACTAGTAGCTTGAAATTGGCCACAGGGTGGGTATGGACACCGTAAAAATTGGCAAATGCCAAGTTACAGAACTTTTCCCCTTCAGATGGCCAGCTTTTAAACTTTTACTAGCACACTCACTGGAGTCATCCAGAGAAACGATGAGAACCAGTTCCCGGTGTCCTGGCCGAACCACTGGCTGCTGAATCACAGATGAGTGCTCCTAGGGCAGTGAGTCCTTCTCAAGTCTGCTGACACGTAACCTTCTGTAGCGGCCGGGAATCGAAGGCAAGGCCAAGGCTGGGTGTGTGGGAGGTGGGGAGGGAGCAGAGGGCAGGTCTTGAGAACAAGCATTTAGCAAGGAGCCTGCTCCAGGTGGGGTCTCTACCCAGGACCACCTGTTCTCCGGCAAGGAAGGAGGCCTAGCTTCTGCCAACTAGCAGGCTCCTGGGAACTCGGGGCTTTGAAATTCTCAGCTCATCTCTCCGATGGCCCACATCCACGGCCAAGGATCATTCCCTGTCCGACTGTTGACCTTATCCAGGGGACCTGTCAAGGCTGTGGCTTGGGTCTCCTTGGAGGCTCTGTGAGCCTTGCAGTCAGAGTCTAGCCTGAGTTCCAATGGTCTACCCAGTGGCTGCAAAAGATAGGAATTTGCTGAGCTGCCCTCAAGGCCTCTGGTTTGCAGACTCTCTGAGTTTGACAGACTAGTAAGCCTAGGTTTTGCTTTTCAAGGTCTCCGGAACGCACCTAGGGAGCCGCCCTTCTTGGGGATCAGCCTCATTACTGTTGTGGTCCTCTGAAGTCTTGCAGCTTCCGGGTCCCTCAGAGCCTGGCTCTCTGCTGTGCCCCCATCGTAACTGACCACTTGTGAAAACTTACATAATTGCAATGCGACTAAGGGTTAGATAGTAAATAGTTTAGGTTTTGTGGGCCTTGTACAGACACTGCGGCATATCTTTGGCCTTCTTTTTTCCCCTTTACATGTAAATATTGTAAAAACCATTCTTAGCTCAATGGCAGTGCAAAAACAGGCCAAGGCTGAACCCTGGTTGCTCCTGTCCCATTGAGCACTAGGAATGGCATCCCTATGGCTTGGAGACGGGCAGACAGTTCAAGTCCAAAATGAACCCCAGAGAGCCTGCTTTCTAGAACCATTTTCAGTATCTGGCGTGTTTGTGTAGATTTTCCCTAGAAGCAGAGCCCCAATATAGCCTTAAGAATGAATGCTTTCATCTGGAGCTATAATCCCAGGGCAGCAAGAGTGAGGGACAAGGGAGGAAAATGCAAGAGGAGGCATTTTCATGCGGCTTCTGCTTACTGAGGGCCACGTGAGACTTTCAGCAGGTTCACCTGCTGGGCCTATGGGACTTCTCTGGCCTGGCTGCGGGAAAAACCATGCCCAGGATCTCTGCCCACCAGAGGGCAAAGGGCGAGGAATGGATTGGCTGGTGGCCTCCTGTCTCTCATGGGCTAAGCGTAAGGTCAGTCTTGCAGTGCCCATGGAGGAGAGAGGGGAAGAACCCAATGGCATTTATGACAGTGACTCCTCTGGGTGACAGTGACAGCTCCCTGGGCTCTGAGGTCTAGCAAGCCCCAGACTGTCTGGGACCCTTCCCTTTTCTGACATGTGTGGAGTGGAGCACACAGTCTGCCACCTCCCGGAAGGGAGCCAGGGGACAGGGCCTCATTCTTCATTCTTGGTTCGGTTCCTAGGACTCATACAGGGAGCAAAGAGGCCGGGAGAGGACTGGTCTCACAGGGTGGGCCCAAAGCCGCAGGCACTCCCTGCCAGAATCCCAGTTTGATATGGTCAGACTGTGGGGTGCTAATCTTTTTGGCTTCAACTGCTGAATCCTTCAGAGGGGCTAGAAGCTTTGCAGGATAGGCCTCCCAGGTGAGAAGGACAGGCTCTAATCTCCTAGGGCCCCCCAGTCTTCCATGTGTCCCCTCCCCCTAATCTTCACCATCCCCCTCCGTCCGCAGCCCCTAACCTCTTGCTGCCATAGATGCACTCCCTTGGTTGGCCAACCCCTCGGGGTCCCAGGTTTGGCAGGCCATCCTTCCCCTTCCTGACTCACTTTGTTCCCAAGCCATAGACACACAGCTTGGGAGAGGCACAGGTCCTCCCTGCTCCGCTCCCCTTTCCTATCTGAAGCAGAGATCTGGGAGGACTGTCCCATCCCTAGCCCATCTCCTGAGGACCGGAGCCCATTGTGCAATCATCCATGGCTTTCTGAGTCCAGAGCGTGTTGTCAGGGGGTCTCTCTGGACTCCCACCAGTTCTTTCAGAGTCTCATGGCCTCCGTTGGGTGTCCTCAATTCTGCTCACAGTCTGAGGGAACTCCCCCGGGACAGGTATACCAAATTCCCTCAAGTACTTGCTCTGAGATGCCAGCAGGTCCAGACCACTGACTCAGTGGCAGGGGCCCTGGGTTGGTCCCCACCACTTGCCATTTGTTCTGCTCAGTAGCAGTGAGGGGGCCTCTCATCATGCGGACAAACCACGCAGGCTTTCCGAGATCTCCCAGGTGCTGGTAGTGGCAATGCCGCGGGGAGTCCATCTCACCTCACCCGCCCCCACCCCCCCGCAGCAGCTGCATGCTCCTACCAGTACAGTCCAGTACAGTGACCCCCCCGTAGTGTAGGAACATAGCAACTTCCATAGTGCCACAGGGTGGGGGTCTCCTGTTTTCCCCTCCTCCTCCCTCATAGGGCCTGACTTGTTGAGCAGCAGAGAGAGGGGCAAGCGGCAGCCCTCTCCCCAAGCTTTCTTTTACAGCAGGACCACTGTGTGCCCCAAGGCTGCTGGGCTCCTGCCTTTACACCTGGACTCAGACCCAGAGCTTGAGCTCTTGCCTTTGCTGCTGAGTCAGGTGACCTACCACCCTGCCTAGAGGGGATGGGTCCCACCCTGAGTGTGAGCCAGTCAAACCCCTTTGTTTCTTCCCAAAAGCTTTGGTCTGGGGACAAGTGGTATCTTTTCCATGTTGGGCAGCAGGGAGAAGAAGCCATCAAGTAAGAGCAAACATGGTAGGTAAAACACTGTGAGGCACAGGGAAGATTTACCGGGAAAAACTACAGGCAGGGACTAAGGCAGAATTCACAGGGCCCTGCCGTCCTAGGACAGGTGCCGTGGACCCGCATGGCTGCACAGACACGTGGTGGGTGTCAGGAACACATGAAAGACCTGCATCCTAGCTGTCCACACCTGTGAGCCCTTTAGCTATTTGAAAAGGAGTTCAGAGGGTTCAGGCAGCACCTGGCTGGCCACGTCTTAGAAGGAGAGTTTCCATGGGGGAGGGGGGAGTGCAGGGGACCAGAGGGACATTGGAGTTTGGACTCTGATCACCTGGTTCCCACACTCTGCAGGGGTGGGGCGATGAGGGTGGCCATGAGATCATTCCATGGACAAAGGTTGTTTCTTCTTGGTGACATGGCTCCACATGAGTCCTTGTGACCTCAAGGGTGTCTTTTGCAAAGAGACAGTGGGGACCTGGACACAGGTCCTATGGAGTTGTGAGGGTTAAAGAAGAACTCATGCATGAAGCACCCATCTTGGTGCCTGACAAGGTAAGCACGTGGGGAATCATGGCTTGTCACAGGCGAGGGGCACTCGGAGCCCCGTGCATGCATGAGCATGCACCCATGATCATGCAGCCCAGACCTCAGCTTCCTGAGGGACCCGATGCCCTGATGGAAAGGGGCTTCATTTGTCCCCCAATTCCCAAAACTGCCCCAGGATCTCTGTGGTTGGGGAACCCCTGAGAGCCAGCCCCAGCACTAGTGGCAGAACCAAACTGAGATGACAGCTTCAGGAACCCTCAGCAGGTCTGCCAACCAAGGAGAGAGACTTCCGCCCTCTGAAGACATGAGGACATGGGGTCACCTTGTACACAGGTGGCCTGGTCGGCATGCTGTCTTTCCTTGGGCCCCACCAGGAGACTGAGGCATATTGGAGGCCCAGAACCTTCAGGGCAGGGGGTGGGCGGGGAGTACTCCAGGTGCCAGAGACCAGCTGATCTGTAAGTCAGTCCTCAGGGTCCCAAGGCAAAGATCCGGCCCCAGCTCAACCTGCCCACTGCTGCCACCACTTCCCCCCAAAGGGGACACTTCTCTTCTCACTTCAGTCCTTGGGTTTTCTTTTAATGGTCTCACGACCAGGAAGTTTGAAGTTTTAGTCTCAAGTGACAGGCTAGCAAACAGTGTTTTGGTTTCATTTAAAACCATGTCTTTATTTAGAAAGCTGATAATAAGAGGAGTCAGTTGGGTACACATTTTAATCTGGAATCCTACAGATATAAAGGAGACACAACATTAAAAAAGCAGAATCTTGGGCACTAATATTTTCATTCATTTCTATCTTTGGATTTTAATTACAATAATGAAGAAAGCAAGTCTATACAGGTTATTATGTAGTAGACAAAGTTGCAGTGATATAAATTATTTGCAGATCCACAAAAATAGGTTAACTTGGAGAAGTTACTATAAAGTGATAATCATTGCCGAGGATTAAAACCCGATTCTACCTGTGTACGATTTAAAACCACCGCCACAAACCTCTTGGCAAACTATACAAGAAGGAAACCTTGTGTCTCTGATGAGACACTGTAAAACAGATAAACACCTAAGGCTAATATCATACTTCATGGTGAAACGTTGAGCACTTTCTCCCTCTGATGAGGACAGGGCAGGAATGGTCTGCTCTGACCATGGCAGGTGAGTCTGGCCGACCCTGTGTCTGTCACATACTAGTTGTCCAGGACACGGCTGGCTGACTGAGTGCAGAAGGGGAGGAGAGGACTGCAGATAGGCTCTACAAGGACATGAAACCCAGGTACAGAGGAGCCCTCTAGGCAGGGCCTGGGCATGGAGGGGCGGGGCTGACTTGAGCCGGGCCCATTGGAGGAAACAGGTTTGTATACCCAGACTAAGGGCAGGGACAGAGCAGACTTTGGCTGGGAGGCAGGGTGAAGGCTGACACCAGAGGCCAGCTCCTTCCACTGACAGCATTCCCCAGGCAGCTGGGGAAACTGGCTTACCACCCCCGCCCCCAGGCTGCCTTCCTTAGTGCTAACACAATTTGCCTGCCCAGTGGTTTTGTGTGAGAGGTGACAGCCAACCCAACACATTTCTAGGCCCTTGTAGGACGCCCAGGAAAGGATTCATTCCCCACCACCACTTTAGTGCTCCAACACACACACACATGCACACACACACACACACACACACACACACACTCTCAGGATTCTCGGTTCAGTGAGAGTGTTCCCCCGAGGATTAGCCTGGTCCTAGTCCTAGGGGATCCCCTCTTCTACATTACAAAGGAGCCAATGAGATACATTTTGCATGCCCCCCAACACTTAGGTCTCCACAAATATTTGTGGAGTGAAAGAAAGTTCCCAAAAACAAGAATAAAAAAAAATAAAAAACAAAAAACCTAGCTGTAAGACCCTGTAAATAGGTTAGGCTCTGAAGAGTTCTAGAGGTTCATGATGTTTTGTAATTGTTTATTTTACGTTTTTTAGAAGATTTATTTATAAGAGAGAAAGAGAGAGCGTGAGCAGGGGAGCAAGGGAGAAGCAGGCTCCTGGCTGAGCAGCAGGGAGCCAGATATGGGACTCGACCCCAGAACCCCAGAATCATGACCCGAGCCGAAGGCAGACGCTTAACCAACTGAGCCACCCAGGCACCCCATGTTTTGTAATATTTTAAATAATGGATTTTAACATCCTTCTACCAGATTTATGGGTAGAAATAGAAAAGGCTAAATTTAGGGAGGGAATGTGACATTAGGCTACAGGTTGAATATGGAGTAGGACCAAGGAAAAGCTGAGCAGGAGGAGAAGAATCTGTGTGTGATGTTGGATGAGCTGTCTGTTTACTCTTGTTTCCAGAACAATGGAGCTCACCACTGACGTCAATGTGCATGAAGAAACAAAAGGCCTTTGGGTGTGTGCAGGGTGCAGCTGGACCTGGATTTGCTTGGTGTGTGTGTGTGTGGGCGCGCCCACGTGTGTGTGTGTGTGTGTGTGTGTGTGTGTTAGAGAGGGGTCAGGAGGGTGTCTAGAAGTCAGTGTCAGAGAAGCAGGAGGAGGGCCACTATCTTCTTGGAGTGTGAGCCATGCAGAGCAGCCCCCCCAGGGCTTCCATGGGAAGGGCTATCCTGACGAACTTTATTTGCCCCAGTTTGCATCTGGGACTGACAAAGTTGCACACACATCTTGCCAAGGAGAAGGAAAGAAATGACTCCATCCCAGGAATTCCCGAGTGTGGGTTTGCCTGCCGGAAGAACAGGACTAGTGCAGGGACAGACCAGAAGCCACTTCAGCCCTTCTGAGCCCAGCCAACCCACCCTCCCTGCAAGAACCCTGCATTTTCAGAGCCTGCCTTGGAGGCTGTGTGCTCTTTCATGTCCTAGGAGCAGGTCTCAGGCCTCTAGCCGGTCTGAGAGGAAGTTCCACTCTCTCCTGGCTTCACGGGCCCCAGACAATGCTTACTGAAAGAAAAATGGCCACGGCCATGGTGGTCCAGATCCAGCCCCGTCTCCCAGAGCCCTGTGTCCTCAGCCCGTATTGCCTCTGGAGCTTGGGCCTTCTGAAAACCTTCCTTTCCACAAAGCCTTTCCTTGCCCGGCTTCAGGCGCCGCTGGCTCCGTGGGCCCTCTGCGGGTAACTCTGGCCTTGGTTAATCTACGATCCACACCGCCCAAATGACTATTTACGTTCCCTCTTCAGGAATGAGACAGTCCTTCTTCCCTGATGACGTGGTTGGGAACACGTCATTTATTTCTTTTGTACCTCCTCCTAGTAAAAATGACCCTATTTGCTGAATCAAATATTGCGACACGTGATCTCAAAAAGCAGCAAGGCTGCCTGGAAGCTGGCCGTCCTGGCCGATGCCGAACGAGGGTGGACCTCGGAGGCCCGGTGGCCATGCACCGGGCGCTCCCGCCCACCGGGCAGCTCCAGCGCTTGGCGGAGAGTGAATGGGAGTGAGTAAATGAATGAATGGGAAGGAGTGAATGAAAGAGGTCTGCAGGCAGCTTCTCGCGGGGGCGCGCCCCGGGCCAGTTGGCGAAGGTGGCGGCCTTCCAAGGCCTGGGCTTCAGCGAGCGTTGGGTGTCCGGCCGGCCCGACCGAGGTGCCCCGGAGCCGGTCCGGTCCCGCGCCGGGCTCCCCCCGGCCGCGGTGGTACGCACCACTCAATGCTCCCCGAGCCCCGGACGCCGGCGGTCTTGAATGGAAGGCGCCGAGGCCGGAAGTGGAAGGGACCACTCAGGAGGATGAGGAGGGGGGACAAGCGCGTCCCTTCTCCATTGAGGAACCGACGCGGTGAACATGGAGTTCCATGTGCGTCTTATGTAAAGAGAGCGACGGGCGCTGCAGCCAACGGACACGAGGTGCTCGCAGGCTCCGCCCCCCCAGTATGCAGATAAGGCTGCGCTTCGGCCAATGACGGGATCCGGGGGCGGGCGCGGCTCGAGCAGTCACGTTTTCCACTATGTGACAGCGGCGGTGGCGCTGCGGGCTACTGGCTACGGGCTACGGGCTGCTGTCCGCGGCGGCTGTAGGGTGGACGGACGGACGCGCGGACGGACGCGCGGACCGGTGGGGACGCGGCTCGGTGAGGGCTCTGCGGGCGCGACGAGCGCAGCGGGCGCGGTGGGCGGACGGGCCGGCGGCGCTAGGCTGGGGCGCCGGCCAAGGTCCCGCAGCAGGGCTGGTTACGTAACCACCAGGATGGGCCTTGGGCCGGGCGGTCTGGGGTCCGGGTGGACAGGCTTTGGGCGGGCGGCGGCGGCTCCTGTAGCTCACGGAGGCGTGATCCCAGGATTTTCTGGGGCTATTTGACTTCTTCTGTGCTTAAAACCGGCCTGGGAGGCGGTGAGGGGGGCAAGTACTGTTATCCCCATTTTACAGATGGAGAAAGTGAGATCCAGAGAGGTTAGGCAACTTATGTAGGGTCATGGAGCTACTGAGTGACTGCCACATGGGACTGTCGTTCTCCAGATGATTTTCTTTTAAGGACCCATTCACTCCTCCCTGCGTCCCATGGAGAGAGGGCGGGAAAGGCTAAGGCAACTGAGGTTTAGTCCAATGGTCCTTGGGAACATGCAGGGCCCCTTAGGGAGCTGGTTTCCTCTTCAGGAAGTCTAAGGCTGGGGAAGGGCCACTGATGCACACTGGTCTAGGAGCATTACCTGTACAGCCCATGGGTCCTGTGGACTGGGTGAGCAGAGAGACAAGAAAGTTCCAGGGCCAAGCTAGGCCTAGAACCCTGGAGGCAGGGAGGCCACAGCCACAATCCACCCCTTTTACCTCCCCTGGACCTCACTGTATTTATTCCCTCTCCTCAGACTAAGTAGGAGAGGTCCCACTTTGTGATGCAGCAATCACACCATCCTTTTTAATAATTTTTTAAAAGAATTGATTTATTTGACAGAGAGATCACAAGTAGGCAGAGAGGCAGGCAGAGAGATGGGGAAGCAGGCTCCCCACTGAGCAGAAAGCCTGATGCAGGGCTCGATCCCAGGACCCTGAGATCATGACCTGAGTCAAAGTCAGAGACTCAACCCACTGAGCCACCCAGGCACCCCAATCACACCATCTCTTGTGGGTCACCTTGGCTGCCAAAGCCCAGACATGGACCAGGGGGTGGGTAGTGGCCTGCTTAAGCACTCCAGGAAGGCCACGTAAGGGATGAGAACCCTGTTGCCAGGGTTTCTGTAACCTCCACAAAAGAGAGCAGTATGGAAAGCTGATTCATACAATAGAGCTAGAAGGAACCCTTGAAATCATTCAGGGCAACACCTTGGCTTGACAGATTGGGAAACTGAGGCCCTGATGCCTACTGGGCCTCGGCCTGGGCTGTCTCCAGAGTCTTTCCATATCCTGAGGGTCTTGATCTGGGTCGGGATGAGCTTCAGACATTCTACGAAAGCCTGCAATTGGGTGCTGAATGCTGACTGGGCTGGAATTTGAGGGGAGGAGCCCCAGGTCCCCCAAATGTCAAGAACACCAGCACCACATCAGAAGCTCCTCTATGAATATAGCTCACCTCCTGTTTCTGATACCAGGGGCTGCCGCCTTCTCCCTGGCTGCAAAGGAGATACACCCCACCCTCTAGCCCCATCTGGGGTTTCTTATCCGGGGCTGGGTTTGACTGAGAATGAATCGGGCTCTATCTGAAGGCTTTAATTGGAAATTGAGCTCTTACATACAAGGTTAATCACTTTGTGTAAGGTGTAGGAGTAAAATGAGGGAAAGAGCTCCTCTTTTTTGAAGCGGAAGCTACGTGATCTGCCAGCTCAGAGATGGCACTGTGGGTGTCCTCTGTGATCTGTCACCAGCATCTTGGTGTGATTCACTGGTACAGAACAAGCACAGCCTGGCTTTCTGTGGGGGCTGGGGTGCTGGGCAGAGAGGGGTGACTCAGCCACCATTCTGGGACTCCGTTTTCTCATCTGCACAGAAGGGCTCATGTCAGGCAACCTCCCAGGCCTGTGTCCACTCCTAGGTTTTTGGGTTCTGGTTACTCTATGGATGATTTCCTCAGGCCCCTACGCAGGGGACAAAGGGGTCTGATGTGACTTCAGATCCCGTAACGTTCCCCCATGAGCCACGTCTGCCATGCTTCAAAGGAAGTAGGAAAGGTTCTCTTCGTTGGCACTGTTTCTTGTGCACACACTCAACTTTCAGAAAAATACTGGTGGGCACGGCTCTGTTTATAAATGG
Organism: Meles meles; assembly: GCF_922984935.1. Classification (NCBI taxonomy): domain Eukaryota; kingdom Metazoa; phylum Chordata; class Mammalia; order Carnivora; family Mustelidae; genus Meles; species Meles meles. The sequence continues at coordinate 45,330,731 of NC_060074.1, read as the reverse complement.
TGATGTAACTTCACCGGGCCTCAGCAACCACAGGCTCGGCCTGGTTACTGAGTGGCTGGCAGGACCTCTTGGCATTTAGTCAAAAGGAGAGGGATGCTGAAAACTGCCCTCTTGGGCAAAACTAAGACGAGACACATAACCCCTCTATGCACCTGCTCCACGCCCCTCCCACCCCCTACCCCCCTGGGAAGCTGGTCCACTTGCAGACCCAGCAGAGACCCAGGATGGGTCTGGACAGGAGCCTCTGACGGGTACTCTCCCTGAACTACTGTTTGGTTCCAACTCTCTAAGCCCCACGTCTGTGACAAGCTTGTTACTATGTTTCCTCATCCAGAGCAAATCAGAAGCAGTAGGTGAGTAGGGAGGGCAGGCGGTCATGGTCAGGGCATTATCAAAGGGGAACTCGTTCCCCTGGGAACCAGGGTGGTGGAGGGGACTCCAGACCTGAGCGGCCCTGCAGGCTCCCCGTGCTCCTGCAGGCGACAAGGGAGCAGTGGGAACAGCTCAGGTGTTCACAGGCACCAGAGTAACTAACTCCTTCCGTGGACGCTGAGGTCAGGAAGCTGATAGTTTTGCCTTATCACTGTTTTAAATCTCATGCTTCTGCGTATTTGAGGCTTTGGAAACAGAGTTGAGAGAATCCAAAGGAGTCTTAGTGAGACGGAGACATGCGTCTCTCCTGCCTTCCTCCCTTCCATATTTGGACTGCGTTTTCCTGGGTTACCCAGCTGTTGCCATGGAGAGCGCGGGTGTTTATTTAGCAGGACAAACATTTTCTCCAGATTACAGCAGGCTGGCCTCAGGGAATTGGCTCCTACCAGGATGGAGCAAACATGTTACAATATTTGCCGCTATAAACCACCAAGGGCTGTGAGACACAAAGTCCAGACTGCGAGAGCCCTGTTCTTATAAAGTGTGAAAACTGACAGAATTCACCCTCCTGTCACAAGTCAGGCTGGTGGTGACCCTGGGGTGCGTGATGCCTGGGAGGGCCACCAGCAGCCTCAGGGAGGGACTGGTAGGGTTCTACCTCCAGAGCTGGGTGCTAGCTGCACGGGTGCACTCACTTTGTGGACGTACATGGATTGATTAAAACACTAACTTCTAATTTCCACGAAGAAATGCAGTACCATCCCCTTAGGCTCAAGGGCTCTGAGTATGAGAAGCCTTCACCTGTCCTGGAGTCCTGGCGGTGGCAGTGGAGGGTGGACCCGAGGCCCAGGCTGTGCTTTCATTCCCAGTGTTTTTCCCCACTGATCATGGAAACTATGAATACTGTGAAAGTAGAGAGGATGGCGTAATGAACCCTCATGAATTCATCAGCTGGCTTTAACCAGCTGGCTCAAGGCCCCTCTCCTTCCCTGCCCCCACCCACTTCCTCCCACTCCTGTATTATTGTGAGGCCTGTCCCAGACTGTGATCTCACTGCAGACTGTACTTTATAAATGTTTCTCTGTCCAGTCAAGGCAGCCCTAGTGCTTAAGGTGTGGTCATGTGACCAGCGTCAGGGTCCAAGCTCAGCTCTTTGCCTTCAGTCTGCCCATTTTCTGGGGCAGAGCTAATGGGTGGATGTCTGCAATGGGGGCAGCAAGGAGACTCTAGGGACAGGTCCACCCCAGCTTCCCCAGCAGTCCCTTTTCAGCCTGGCTGTCCTTTCCTTTCTGGGGCTCCCTGGTGCCCCAGACTATGAGCACCTCTCCCCAGGGGTGGAACCAGGTTTGCCCAGGGATGCCCAGGGTCCTGGCAGGGCTGGCACGTGCTGGTGCTCTGTAAATGCTTGTGGAAGGCAGGAGGCGAAGTATGCTTTGATGAGCAAGTTGGTTTTGCCAACTTGGCAACATGAGGTCTGTCCATTAGAGCCAGTGGTGCTGAGCAATGCGTTTTCTGGAACGATGAATTTTCAGGTGATTTGGTTGGCTTGTTGTTTCACATTTCTGCCATGCTTGTCTGCCCCTCTTTGCGAAGATTTATCTTACCTAAGGTAGTTTTGTGACTCCTATTCAATGAATCTTAGACTTGCTCACAGGGTCTGGGAGGGCCGCAAAGCCAGGAGTTCTCAGAGGAGCAGAGAGATAAGCCCCTGGGGCGTGCTTGGAAGCAAAGCATGTGACTCCTCCTTCCAGGGTTTGTCTTCATTGCCTGAGCTGGGGATGGCCGGCTGAGCTCTTTGTCTTTTTAAATACAAGCCAGAGACCACTCTGGTGGCAGTGAGATACCTCCTTTTAAAAAATTATTTTTTTACCCCATCTGTTTTCCTGCAGTGATTGGCAGTGATGATAGAAGCTAGCCTCTGTTGGCTGCAGCTGCGTCCCAGACACTTGGCACACACAGGCTGTGACATTGAACCCTCCCAGCAAGCCATGAGAGGCAGGAGCCACTGTCAGCCCTCTTACGGATGAGGAGACAAGGCATGGGAGGCTCAGGAACTTGCCCAAGATCACGGGGTCAGGAAGCAGTGGAACCCACTGATGCCCTTACCATCCAGGGCAGCTCGCTTAACCCCTCAGCCTTTACACCTCACTCACAGAAGGGATATGGGCTGCTTGTCTGGGGAGGGCCATGGGATGGGATGGATGAAACGCAGGGTACTGGGGAGGGGGTGGGGTGGGGGGTAAGGAGCAAGGGAATGCTGTCGCCCCACCCTGTCCCTAGGGCAGCCCCTTGGCCACACTACTGAACTGTAGTGAGAGCCTCAGCAGAGGTCTCCTTGCCTCCAGCCCGTAAGCCCATTAGAATTTAATTAAGTCAGATCCTGTTGCACAGATCTCAGTTTCCCATCTCACTCAGAATAAAGCAGAGTCCTGGCTCTGCCCTTGTGAGGTGCCCTGTGATCCAGTTCTGACCCCGTACCACCTCCTTGCCCACTCTGCTCCAGCCTGTGCCACCTTCCTCAAATGTCCTGCCTCAGGACCTTTGCAGTTGCCCCTCCACCCCAAGCCTAGAATGTTCTTTCTCCAGCACCTTCCCGGCCCACTGTCTCACTTTCTTCAGTCTGTCTTCGTTTGGGTTCTCTTAAAAGCAGAACACCTGATGCTAGCATTTCACTGAGGGGGGGGGGGGGTTTGCAGTCCTAGGCAGCGAGAGTGAGCAAACGGGAGCAGAGAAGCTGGGACACAGGCTGGTCTGTCAGCCCACGGGGGCCTCATCAAAAAGGCTCATCAGAAAAGAAGATAATGAAGAAGAAAGGATAAAAGAGCTTTCGAACTCCATTCAAGGGAGGGATGGGGGGGTGGGTTTACCTGCTGACCTGTCCTATCTCCCATCCCTCACAGCCAAAGTTCACCCCTGGGGGGGTGTGCTGTCCTCCTGGGCCAGTTGCTTCCCTGGCCCCTTCCGCAGCAGCTGGGGAGGCAAGGGCCCACCCGCATTGTGGGCCACTTTGTTTAAGGCCATGCGTGGCCAGCCTGGCCAGAGATTCCGGGCTGCCTTAGGTATGAAGCCATGAGGATCAGGGAAGCGTCTCTCCAGACGCAGCCAAAGGTTGGGGGAGAGAGCAGTCAAGAGGCTGTGAGTCAGCACCCCACACGGGGGCTCAGGTACAAGGTCAAGTACACTTGCCTTCTTCGGTGGCACTCCCGGCCTCTCCCATGCCGTACCCCTCATCTGCTCTGTTGCTGTCTCTCGGACCGCTTAGCATTCTAAGCCATTACATGCCATTCCCTTGTGGATCATCTCTTGTCCCCACTGGGATGTTAGTGCCATGAGGGCAGGGAGGGCATCCGTCCCATTCCGTGATGTCCAGAAGCGCCGTGTGTTGTCGGAGTGAGTTAATCAGTGTAAGATGGCATCTAGCCCTGCCTAAATGCTGTCTGTCCCACTGTTGTTCTTTATTGTTCTATAATTTGTTCCTTGGTGTCCTAGAATCTTCCTCTGTCAATGAGTCTTGTTTGCCTATCTTTAGTACGTACCTAGTATTCCTTAGCACAGATGTCCCAGGCTTGATGTCGCTAACCATATGTGCGGGCTCTGGGGATCCAGCAGAGGACAACTGAAGCTCCTGCACATCTGGGTGGAGTCCAGCGGTCAGCTGGAGGACCGAAAGCCAGGCAGGGGGTGTGGGGCAGGTGGGGGAGGAGTCAGTGCTGTTTGTGCAGGATGGACAGGCTGTGGGCAGGGTCCTATGGGCACCAGGGAGCAGCAAGTGCAAAGTCCCTGGGGTCAGAGCTCAGGGTCAGGGCTGAGGAGGAGGGCCACAGTGGGAGATGCTCAGGAGGCAGCCAGGGAGGCCGTGCAGAGTTGTAAACACCCATGCAGACTGGGGCTGTGCTCTGAGCCAGGGGGAGCAGAGGACTGGTGTGGGGCCAGGGAGGCACAGGCCTCATTTGGAAATTAAGTCTGGGACTGGCCAGGGACTGGATTCACTGGCCACTGGATAGTGGACAAGATGCCTGAGTTGGGATGTCAGTAGCCTCCCTGTGGTTGGTCCTTGGATAGTTTTCTCTCTCCATACAGCATACTCCTTGGTCTTTGTGCACACGTACAGGCATTCCTGGGAAGTGGAGAGGCCTCCTAGCAGGGGGAAGGGCAGGATTATAAAAATGTCCTGGGCACGCGCAGAGTCCTGTCCAGAAAGACCATTAGTGACCACAACACACAAAGTCCTCCAGCTTGCACAGATGGACACTAGATGCCATCTGTCCTGTCAATCCTTGGTGACCTCATTCTCTGCGTCTTCCTCACGACTAATGAGGTTGAACATCTCTCCAGGTTTGTGGATCTTCAGTGTATTCCTTTGTGGGGATAGCCCATCCTTATTCTCTGGTCTCTGTCCTTCCAAACGTGAACACTTTCTGTGCTCTCATTGAGTCAGCTAAGACATCTCTGAAATGTTAAAAAACAAGCAGACCAGGGGCGCCTGGGTGGCTCAGTGGGTTAAAGCCTCTGCCTTTGGCTCAGGTCATGATCCCAGGGTCCTGGGATCGAGCCCCACATCGGGCTCTCTGCTCCACAGGGAGCCTGCTTCCTCCTCTCTCTCTGCCTGCCTCTCTGCCTAATTGTGATTTCTCTCTGTCAAATAAATAAAATATTTAAAAAAACAAAACAAAACAAGCAGACCAAACAAAGACTGAGGAGTAGACTTGCTTGTTTTGTTTCTAACTTTGGTCAGGTGTTTCACTGTTTTGGGGCTTTGGGTTCTCTGTGAGTCAGGATCTTGACCACCTGCTGCTGCTGAAGCCACAACAAGCAGGCATGCTCCACTGGGTTTTCCTCCCTTTGACCACAACCTTGGAGACCATCTTCCGTGTATCAACTCTGGGGACTTTATCTTCTGCCCAAGACTCAGTGACTTTCCATCCTTTATAGGTAACCTGTTTGTTCTTCCTGTTTGCATGTGAGTAGAATTTTTTTTTTCCCTTGAAAACATCATTTTACATTGGGACAGCTCTAAGCTTGGACTCCTCATGTAACTTTGTGTGGCATTCAAGGAGTCCTTCGACTGGCAGTTCTAAGGCTATCTTCGGCCAGAACGTTTCTCTTGGTGTGTATCTTTCATTAGAGTCTCTGTTTCACTGTTGTGACATCTTTCATAAAGAGCTATTTTTACCTACAGGTAAAAACACAGCTCTGATGTAGCCGCCCTTTTCCTTGGTGCTTTTCAAAGTTCCTCGCACTCATCCTCCACATTTCTGAGGCCATCTTCTTTGTTATCTACTCTGGACTTGGTCTTTATGATTCTCTGTTCTACGGTAGCATTTTCCTCTCACTCTCTGGCTTCAGCTCATCCTTCATTACTTGTTTTCTTAAATCCACCATTTCTCAGTTTTTCTTTATGCTACAAAGTAGGTGCCATCCTGAGTCTGCTGGTCTCCCCATGCCATGCAAGCTGTGTTCATCTGCTCTTTGCTGCACGTCTTTTTGGAGGACTCAAATTAGCTTTTTCCCATTTGTTGCTTCCTGTACAAGACAAGGTCTGATGAGACTTGCTGTTTTCCAGAGAATGGTGTGGTTGGATTCTCCATGGGTCCTCATCTTCAGGAGCAGGCAGGCTTGGGATCCAGCATTGTCACCTGCCTTGTGTGGCCTCAGTCAAGTCACTGGCCTGTTTTCTCATCCCTAGACAATGGAGAAAGGTCTCTGTTTTGTGGTATCTGGTGGTCAATGATCACAAGGGTTACATGGAACAGTGTGTGTGTGTGTAGTTGTCTCCAACAACCAGGTGTCTGGCCTGTTCCTCGGAGCACTTGGAAGCTGTGGGGCACACACTGCCTGCACCCAGAGACTCTGCTCAGTCAGGGCCCTTGGGATCTTCCCTCCCCCCACTCAGTGTCCAGGGCTGGTCTTCCGGGACTGTGCTGGTGGGTCCCCTTACTATCTGGGTTCCTGACCACAAAGGTCAGGAGGAGAGAGAAGCTGAGGGTTTATACCCCCAGCTCTGTTCCCCCAAATTACAGGCTGTCTGGGTTCCTCTGGTTGTAGTCACCCTTCTTCTGCCCTCCAGGCCCAGGGTAGTAACAGCTTCCCCCTCCCCATGCCTGCCTAGCTTCCAGGCCCAAACATCTTTTGCTTCCTGCCAGGACCCTGAGGAGATACCATCCTGGATCCTCCTCTCCCAAAGATGTCTCTCTTCCCATCCTTAGGCTCCTGGTTGAACCTCTCCCACCTTGCATACTCCCTGCTTCTGCTCATCCCCGGGGTTGTCTTCCAGAATTATTGCAAAAGCCTTAGGGCTGGTCTGTCTCTTTCAGCCCCTCTCTACCCTCTTACCCCAAACATGGAAGTTCAAGTTTTTATGTAGCACAGTGGTGAGGACCTTCCAAATGCAACAAAGATCATTTATCTGGTACTTCCAACCCTTCCGTGGCCTGGTGCTGCCCCCTGCCACAGCCACGTGCACCCCTCATGCTGCTGTCGGGGCTCCCACCTTCTCGGCCCCCTTCACAGAGCAACACCTGCTTCACAACCTCCTCTCTCCCTGAAGTCTCCCTGCTTCTGCAGCCTCATCGTGGGTTCCCCGTACATATAGCCTGGGCTTGAGGTCTCCTGTAGCTTGTGATAGCCAACGCTTCCGAACTGTGCTGCTCCCCGCCATCACCTGGGGAGATTTCCCCAAGGCTCCCCACGTGCTGGGTGGTGCCCACTGATGCTCTTTCATCCTCTTGTGGCCTCCCAGCTAAGCCAACAGCAGTTTGATGGCTGGGGGCTGTGGCCACAGGATTCATCTGCCTTCCTCATTCCCGGCTGGTAGGAGAGAGGAGCTAAGAGCCCAGTAGCTAAGAACAAAGGGTACCCGTTATTGACCCTGAGTGCTCCCGGCATCTGCGGTGAAATGGGGAGACAGGTTCCGGGGAGCACTGCCCACGACGGCCATGTGACAGCCCGCACTCCCCAGGGCCTGATGACATTTTTCTCTCCCCAGATTCACTGCAGAGCCAACATGAATGGATACGCCGAGTACCCCCCCAGCCCCGGTCCCCCTGCCCCGGAGCCAGAGGAGCCTGAGCCCCGAGGAGCCCAGCTCCAGGAAGATGTGCACATGCGCAGTGGCTCCAGCGGGAATGAAACCGAGGAGAACCACTCCCCGGGGCGGGACTCGCAGGGCAGCGAGGAGCTGGGGATGCTGGTGGGGCCGCCCAGCGCCCCCCCGGGGTAGGTGGGGCCTTCGGACCACGGAGGCCAGGCCGCTTCTCTGTTTTCTCAGCATCTCGTCCCACTGTCTGATGGCTTTTGTGGTCTTTAAATCATGATTCCCATGTTCTTCAACATTTAAAGAAAATCTTGTTAACTGAGAATAACTAAAATTTACTGTAATGATGCTGCTGTTGACGTGGACCCCCTGACTGCGGATGGATAGAGGGCGAGTGAGCGTAGCGAGATCTCTGGGGGGGGGGGGGGGGACTGGTGGCTCTACTAGCAGCCGGTGTCTGGACAGTATGACCTTGCTCTGTCAGTCCTCCCAGTACATAAACTTGAAGGTCTTACGCTCCGGCTTTATCTCAAACCTGTGTTTCTTGTAATTGTCTTACTCTGTGTGGGATAATCGGGATTGTCATCGCTGGTTGGATGAGGGGGTGGACAGAGCCTGCAGTCCTCTGAGACTGGCCTTTGTTTCTCGTGCTCACAGTCCCAACACCTTCGACCTCATGATGGCGAAGTCCGAACACAGCACGTCTGCAAGTGGCTGCAGGTAAGGCCAGTCACAAGTCCCTTGCTTTACGGTCTCAGAGGACCGGAGATTTGTAATTGGAGGTGAGTTTGGGGGTAATGTGGTATTTTGCAAACCTCTGCTAGAACCTGTTGGTCTGTGCAGCTGTCTGGGCTGGGAGCCAGCCGCGCCCTCTCAGACTCCAGCTGCTCAAGGCCCCTTATGATGCTTCGGGTCTGGAGCCCCTACAGCTCCGACTTCACAGGCCTTGTCTGCACCGTAGACATGTTCATCTGGAACATTCCTCCCCCTTTCTAGGTGTTGGTAACAACGGTATCCTTAATTTCACATCCACATTCATTTTCTTTTTAAGATTTTATTTATCTTAGAGAGAGCGCACAAGGGGTGGGGGGAGTAGACCCCACACTGAGCAGGGAGCCTGACATAGGACTTGATCCTAGGACCCTGGAATCATGACCTGAGCCAAAGGCAGACGCTTAGCCGCCTGAGCCACCGAGATGGCCCCCCACAGATATTTTCAGATCACCACTGGAGCAAACTCTAGCTCTTGAGCCTGGGTGTGTGGGCATCTGGCCATCTTCTCCTGAGACCTGACTCCTGCTTTCTTTCTGTACTCTCAGCTCTAAACAGGGAAGGGCCCACCTGTTTTGTCTTCTTCCCATCTCTGTAGCCTTGTGTTTAGAGCTCTTTTGTACAATTCTTTCCTTGCTATGGTCTTCCTGTGTTCCTCCTTCACGATCCTGCCACAGAAGACCAGTTGGCTGTCCTCTGTCATTTCTATTGCTCTGTCATTTTCTGTCTGACAAGGAGAGGAAGGCACAGCTTTGAGGACCAAAGCCCAGCTCCAGCCTGGGGGGCGGGGCAAAAAGCCGGAGAGGGGTGGGCTTCTGCAGTCCCCACTTAGGTGAGTGTAGTGGTTCTAGGCTAGGGCTTTCCGTCTCCCCACAGGACATGGGTGGCAGCATCAGGAGACATCTTTGGTGGTCACAGTTGGCAAGGAGACTTCTGGCCTCTGGTGGGGAGAAGGCCAAGGGCGCTGTGTATCCTGCAATGCTGCACAGAGAACCACACAGACTGAACGTCTTAGTGGTCTGGATGAGAAATAGGACTAGAAGTGCAGGAAGGAGGAATCGGGAAGCTAACGTGTGATCGCCTCTTTCTTTATTGCCGTAACAGTGAGCAGTCCGCCAAAGCAGACGCTCACAAGGAGCTGATAAAAACGTTAAAGGAGCTGAAGGTCCACCTGCCGGTAGACAAGAAGGCCAAGGGGAAAGCCAGCACGCTGGCCACCTTGAAGTATGCGCTAAGGAGTGTGAAGCAGGTGAAAGGTACGTCCGGGTCATGTATTTGTTCCCAACTTGTTGAAATAACATGGATTGTGTCGACTTTCTTAAAACCCAACCCTGAAATTACAGTAGGAAATTCTAGAAGTCTGAAGTCTTTACAATGTTTCTACTGTACTTGACTTTTAGAGGGAAAAAAACCCAAAAACAAAACAGGTAGAAAACCAGCTGATAAAAAGGAATGTATTTACGGTGTGGAGGTTTCTGCTGTGGGATGGGGTCAGGTCAGGAGAGCCCAGCATCCTCCAGGCTCTGGCCGGCGTTGAGCTGGAGTTCACTGAAATGGATGAGCAGGTCTGAGTGCAATTTCAGAGTAACAACCTACAGTGTTGAGCTGAGGGCTGGTTGTTCCTTTGAAAAATAACATGATCTTGCCAGATCTTATCCTCACAGGACAGTACTTTAGAGCTCCTGCACCTAAGACCTTGGGCAGTCCATTTCTTGTTCGTCTAGAGAGGCTTGAATTTCCATCGAGGTTGTCTTTTATTCAATCAGGAAATCAGGACTGAGCGCCTCCTTCCATCCCTGGCACACAGTGGGAAGCCCTCCACAGTTCACATTTTGCTCCCATTGTGGACGGGCTTGGACCTTATTATTAGGTGACAGAAACTGTAAGAGCTTTTAGGACTGGTCTGTGGTCTAGACCAAGGCTTTCACCTGAGAACACGTATGCGGAAGTCTTCGTAGATGCAGTGCAGGAATCCATGAACGAACACTGCATTTGCCAAAATATTTATATCATTAGCTCAGAACCTTGACATTGAATAAACTCCAAGCCCCTTAAATAACTTCCAAGAGCTCTGAGTCTTCCTTCCCTTGCTGCTGCAGCTGGACTCCTGCTGAGCAGGTGCCCTGCCGCTCCTGCTCCCCCCCCCCCCGCCCCGCCCCCAATCTCTTGGGTCTTGGGTAACTGCAGGTACTTCTGTCTCCAGGATAGTAGAATGCATTTCTAGCAAATCATGAACTTGACTGCTCAGCGAACTCCTGCAGACACCCATCCCTGGAGGTTTGGGCCGTGACCCCTGCATTCAGGGTCATCTCAGGATGCTTTAGCTCTAGGCAGTCAGAAAGGTCTGTGCAGCCTTGCCTCTCTGTCTGTCGGTGGGAGTGGGGATGGGAGCATTGAGAATTCTTAAGTTTCCTCCAGCGTGTCAAAGAAAGCAGCAGGAAGCCTGGAGGAGGTATCCACATGGGCATCCTGATTTTATAGCAGCGAACACTGGGGTGAGCCCTTTCTTGTTACACAGGAAACCACCTGTGCTTTGAGGAATTTCTTCACTGTTTCGGGTTCTTATGACCAGTAAGCAGGGGCAGAAGCCAGGCTAGCATCTCGTTAGGGCAGATGAGGGAGGTGTCCTCTCCTAGCAGATGTGGGAGCCCCTCCCCCGCTCCACTTTACCTTCACGTATGCGTCACACACACGCTGAGGTCCCAGGGCGCTCTGCACATTGGAAATGCGTGAAAGCAGAAAAGTCATGAAGGCTGAGTTCAAGGTCAGACAGTGGGCTTTATTCTGTGATCAGCTTCCAGGCAGGGCAAGGCTTCTCGCAGATAATGATGGATGCCAAGTCCTATTTCAAATAGTCTTTGTGTCTTCTAACATTTGGACAACGTTCATCAGAAGGGCGTCATTGCCTGTCCTGTAAGGTCTGGAGGGAAGGCCTTGCACCAGGCATGGGGGCCTGGGCTCTGCTGCGTGCTGGCATGCGCTGGCCTCCTGGGTGCCCTCTGTAGCCCCAAGTTTCTCTGCCAGCTCCTGTCCAAGGCTGTGTCTGTTTGGTGAGGGTTAATACAGTGAAAGCAGATCTGTGCTCAGCCAGCCCACCCAAGGGTGCTCACAAACTGCGGGGGAGGGGGGAGGTTCTCTGAAGGGCAGGTCTGCCAGCACCCCTCCCTGGGGACTGCTCCCAGCCTCGGCTGCTGGGTGGGTAGCCCCGCAATAGTCTGCCCCCAAGAGCTGTACATTGTGGGGTGAGTGGCACTGGCCGTGGGCTCTGTTGGGACCAGTCTCCTGCAGCGTCGTTTCTCACATCTCGTGTTTTTGAGTGGGGGACTCTGGATGGGAGTGTCTGCCCCGGCCCCGAGGAGCAGGTGCAAAAACTGCCACAGCCGTCCCAAGAGGAAATGTCAGTCGTGATTGAAGACCTTGCTCACAAAGCGAGGGTTAGGAGGAACTCTGTGCCCGTGTTATTTAAAATAATGTGCACTTACCAGCTAAAACGTTCTGTAATCGAAGGTCTTCAGATTTTTCAGGCAAACTAAAACAGACTCCCGTTTGCCTTGCCTTCACATTTCTCCGTTCCGTTCTCTTGGCGTCCCAGGAGGATAGTGTGCGTAGCCCCCTTTCTCATGAGAAGAGTAGAGCCCCCAGCACAGGGAGGTGAGGCCATTTTCAGCCCCCCTTGGTCTCCTCTGCAGCCAATGAGGAGTATTACCAGCTGCTCATGTCCAGTGAGAACCACCCCTGCAGTGCCAGCGTGCCCTCGTACACCATAGAAGAGATTGAGAGTGTCACCTCCGAGTTCATTGTGAAGAACGTGGTAAGTGTCAGATACAAGTGACGTCTTAACCCAGAAAGCAGAGCTTCCCCCGATGAGTTGGCTGAGGCCAAGCACCCGCAGTCAGGGGCTTTAGGGCAACGGAGTCTGGAATTTCGGAAAGTCAGCTAAGACCTTAAATAATAATGTAAAGTCCGTGACTCAGACGGAGCTACCGTGTTGGACTCCCGCTGTTTTCTGTGAGTCAGTCCTTCTGTCATGGCTGATCCACCCCCAAACCTTGTGTGTGTAAGAGCAAGCCCCACCTTGACTGAGCAGTAACCAGGTGACCTTAGGCTCCCTTTGTGGGGGTGGGGAGGCTGGGATTTGAACTCAGCTGGTGAGACTCCAAAGCCTGTGCCTTTCTAAGCACCCCGTAAGGGCAGGGCACCCTTGGAGGTCTAGGGGAAGGGAAGTGACTTGTCCCTTCCCCTGTGCTCCTACTTCTCAGAGAGCAGACATAAAGGCAGGTGGGGATCCAGACCTACTGGCTTCATGGCAAAACTGGTCTGGAGAGTGGGGCTCCCCGATCCCTCCCATCTCCTCCTTCCAGTGCCCCCACTGTGGCGGAACCCCCTGGGGGCTCTGGGCCGGGGCTCAGGCCACTAGCCAGCTGGGAGCAAGCCCAGGCAGGAGCCTCTAGCTACCCAGGCAGCACCGCCTACACCACCCCCCCGCACGCTGGGAGAGAGAGGGCCTGGCAGAGGTTTGTGGTTGTGGGTCCCAGTGAGAGGGAAGGGGCTGGAGGGGGGAGCCCAGAGGCCTCTCCTGACCTCCCAGATCTGAGCCCCTTGGGGAGGGGCAGCCTGTCCTCATGCAGCTGCTGTTTCCTTCCAGGGTATGTTTGCTGCGGCCGTGTCCCTGGTCACCGGGAAGATCCTGTACATCTCTGACCAAGTTGCCTCCATCTTCCACTGTAAAAGGGACGCCTTCTATGGTGCCAGGTTCGTGGAGTTCCTGGCGCCCCATGACGTGAGCGTGTTCCACGCCTCCACCACGCCTTACAAGCTCCCGCCCTGGAGCGTGTGTAGCGGAGCAGGTGAGGTCCCCAGGACGGCGGCCCAGCTGCCTGGGCTTGTTCATCCGAGGCATGGAGAACCGTGGGGGCTGCTCCCTCCTGGGGGTGGGAGGGGTGGGGGGGTTGCAGGCACCCCAGGCTGAGCTGTGCGCCCCCTGCCGGCCCTGCCTTGCGTCAGGCTTCCCAGCCAGGCCGGACTGCCCTGCTATGGCTGCAGGCCATGCTCCACGGCCTGTCCTTGTCCCCCTCCTCCCACATGACCAGGAGGACTAGGGGTCCGGAAGCTTGGACGCTCTTACCACGGTCAGTGCAGGCCTTGCCCACACGTAGGCGCGGGACAGGATGGTTGACCAGAAAAGTCTCAGCAGAAACATGGCATGGGATCTTGGCAGCAGGTACCAGATCAGCTCAGGCCTTCCCTGCAGCTACTCCCATTTCCCAACCCCGCCAACGCTTTCAGTGAGCAGGGTGGCCAGCAGAAGCCCGCTCTTGACCTGTGAGTCTGGCAGCATGTCTGCCTGCCCCTCGCTGGGCCCTGGTCCCTCGGAGCTGAAGGTGAACACATGGGCAGAAACAGTAAGCAGCCAGGACAGGTGACGGGAAACAGTGGGCCTGGGAGTCACTCAGACAGGTGTGACCTCAGTCGTGATCTCCTGGATCGCAGGTCCCTCTCTGCTACACACACCCCACCTCCTCCTGCTTGTAGTCAGCGGGCAGGCCAGGCTGCCATTCCACCACCGCCCAGTGAGTGCCATCACCGCCGGTCCCCAGCTATACCTTCCTGACAGTGGGCCACCTGGGAGTTAGGATTGACTCACAAAAAGAGATGGTCACTTTTGGTTTGGGATATAAAGCTGCCCCCCTTCTCCAGAATTCCCCCCGAGGACTGTCCAGTCAGATCCCTAAAGCTTGCAGTGTGTGTCATGAGAACCTGTAGGTCACTGCGTGGAAGGGACATCACTCCACATGTGGGTTTAGGGCACAAACGGGCCGGCACCGGCTCCCTGGGATGATTGCCTCTGAGTTTGTGTCTGAACATAAAAGAAGACCAGGTGACTTCTCTAGGGCCTTTCCAGGCTGGTAATTTTACACCATTTTCCCCTACTAGTGATTTCCTACTTCTCCTCTTTCTTTTGAATAGAGGAAACTTTATGTGAAAGATCAATGTCTAAGATTTCCTTTTTAAAAAATCCTATATTGTGAAAACACCGTTTCCTCATCTCTGATGATGCCGCTGGAGTGACATCACGTTTTTGCTAGGCGTTTCAGATTTCGAAGTAGGTTAACATTTTAACAGAAAGATTGATATAAGCTTTGAAGTGACCTGAGTTGCTTCTATTGGAACTGAATATCCCCCCAAAATATGTGGGTTGAAATGTTTAGGGCTTTATGTACAAAAATTCTGCCCATCAGTCAGTCTGTCTCCCAGAGTTAAATTGTTAGTTGGTGTATTTGTGGGAGCCTGTGAACTGTTTCAAAACTGGTAAACAGCTGGTGGTAAGCCTTTAGCATTCCATAATTTGGTATGTGCTACATTCATGAAATACGTTTGACTTTAGTCAGAACTGTAAAAAATGATCTCTAAGGACTTTGCTTTCTGCTCATGTAAATACGCATTCACACCCTGACTCCATAGCTTGGGGGAAACAGAGCGCTGTCTGTACTGTGCTGTGCTCTTGGATGGCTGACTTTGGACTCTCTCTCAGATTCGTTTACTCAAGAATGCATGGAGGAGAAATCGTTCTTCTGCCGCGTCAGGTAAGCCTGTGACAGGTGTTTCCCAACTGGGAATGGCACCAACCCTCTTCTGAGCATCTCTTATGGGGTTGAGGAGACGTAGGACAGCCCCCCACCAGTTCCTGCTGTGCTGTGACCTCTGTGTCCCTCTGCACCCCTGTTCTTCAGGGTAGGAGCTTTGCGGGACACGCCCCTGCCATGTGTGCGCATATTCCTAAAGTCTGTGTGAGACCATCATTTCCATAACAAGGCGTTGAGACAGCCTAGTCAATAGTGGGGTGATTTCAGTGCCCCACAAGGAGAATCTGGGGAGCCTGGACTTGGTGTCTGTCACCTGGCAAGCTGCCTGAGGACCCCTCACTGGGAAGGCATGTCCCCCAGAGAGGATCCAAAACACACATTCAGCCTTTAGTTCAAATGTGTATTTTCCCAGGGAGAGCCCACAGCTCTCCAGCTCTCCCAACGGCAGGCTTTTGGCCCAAAACAAGGTGACTGCTTGAGTGTCCAGTTGCAGGGTCAGGAGCAACCCCTGGCCAGGTCCGGGCGCTCTCAGAAGCTGGGGTTGGGGCCTCACCATTGAAGCAATGTCCATCACCCCTGATGGAAGTGCTCTGGAGCAGGGCTCCTGGGAGACCTCCCACCGCCCAGGGCTGTCCACTCTCCCGTCTGCCCTTGATGTCATGGGCATCTGAGCATGTGGGGCCAAAGCACACACCACAAGCCCAGGCCAGAGCGCTGAACTTGGCCCGGGTTCCCAGGCAAGGGGCCTGGTTCTGTGTGGCAGGCTTCTAGACGGCATATGAAAGGACTGCTCTGGGAAGAGCCACTACTGGGGGAGCGGTTACTAGCAGGAAAGGACAATTCCTTCCATCCTAATTGCAAACCCCTAACTGGGCCTCCTCCACAGCGTTGGGAAAACCCATGAGAACGAGATTGACTACCACCCGTTCCGCATGACGCCTTACCTGGTCAAGGTGCGGGACCTGCAGGGCGCTGGGGGCCAGCTGTGCTGCGTGCTGCTGGCCGAGAGAGTACACTCGGGCTACGAAGGTAACCGCCTGGCTGGGGGGGTGGGGGGCGGCTCTGTCTGGTCCCTTGTTGATGGTCCTGGTTCACACCTAATGTCGGTAAGGCTGACCTCCAGCCCTGGCCTCTCCTCCCAGCCTTGGGCAACGTCTCCATCTCCCTCTAGATGCACACCCACGTTTGCCCCCTGGCCTTCCCCATACCCGGGGCCAAACCACCTCCCCATGTCTGTTACAGGGGTCCAGGTGCTGGCACCTCCCACTCATGACCAGCCTGTTGCCACAACCCAAGTGCCCTTCCCCCTTCCCCAGCCACTGCCTCCCATCTGTGTAGTGAGAATGGCCCTCAGCTCCAGGTCCCCAAGCCCCTCCCACCCTTATGCACCCCCACACCCGGAAGAGTGCCAGGACACCACTGCCTGCTCAGAACCCAAAACACGCCCCCCCGACCTGGGCCCATCTACTGTCCCCTGCATTCCCCACCCTCTCCACTTGCAGTGGCTTCTCTAGGCAGGCTGGCCCACTGACTCCCAGTCTGTGCTCCTGCTCTCTCCTCCCTTCCTCTACACGTAGAAAGCCAGTCATCACAGCAGGCTTATCCCACCTGTCCATCCGTGGTCCTGCTCGCTTCTCAGGCCATCCCCTCCCCAGATCTTGGCTTTCCCTTGAAGCCCAAATGGCCCAAAGATGTTCAGCCACCCTGATTCTGTCCTTCTGGCCACCTCCTCCCACTGAACGGCATCATGACATGGTCCTTGTGTGGTACCAGCCCCCATACCTGGCCTGGAACCTTCCTCATCCTGGCAACTCAGCCACGTGGCTTCAGAATTCTCAGAGGGCAGGCGCCGTCTGTAACTACCGACCACAGGGACCCAGTCCAGTCCACGTTTCCTGGTACTCGGAACCTTGTCCCAGGGGTTGATGAGGTCATCTTTTTTAAAAAGGTGTTTCTTTAAACTGAGGGAAATGTTTGGTGAGTTTTTCTGCAGAGAACATTCTCTTCCACACAGTCTATAAAGATTTAGAGGGGTTACTTAGGTTTCAACAAGTTAGTCCCTGATATGATCTGAGTCTCCTTCAAGAAGGAAGCTTTGGAATTTTGAGTGTTTTGTCCATGAACTTGGCATTTGAGGGAAATTCTGGATAGATGATTTCTTTTTTTTTTTTTAAAGATTTTATTTATTTATTTGACAGAGAGAGAGATCACAAGTAGGCAGAGAGGCAGGCAGAGAGAGAGGAGGAAGCAGGCTCCCTGCAGAGCAGAGAGCCCGATGCGGGGCTCGATCCCAGGACCCTGAGATCATGACCCGAGCCGAAGGCAGCGGCTTAATCCACTGAGCCACCCAGGCGCCCCTGGATAGATGATTTCTTTTATGCAAATTATTCCACCACCTTTGCCTGCCCTAGAAACTCCAAAGTCCCTAAGACAAGGACAGTCTGCGTTGGTGGTATAGTGGTGAGCATAGCTGCCTTCCCAAGACAAGGACATTTGCTGAGAATTTTGAATCTAAAGACTTAACTCATTTTTTAAAAACAATTTGTTCAGCTCCCTCTCGGATCTTAAAATCATGAATTTGGCCTTCCCCTGTGATTTCATTGAGAGATGCCTATGCATCACGACACGGTTCTGTGAATGTGGTGATTCTTCACTTTCTAGACTAAACCCTCCACAAGGAGATTAAGAAGGCTGGCTGGTGGTCATCGAATGTAGGGTCCATTACCCGCGTGGTGGGCTCTCTCCTGGGTCCACTTGTGGATTTTCTTCCTTCGCTGCCCATCCGTCCGAATCTACATGGTATTTTCTAGTAGCCATAGTAGAACTGTGCTAAGTGTGTATTTGTTAGAAACCTATATAAAATTCTATTCTTTCAGCCCCTAGAATTCCTCCTGAGAAGAGAATTTTTACGACCACACATACACCAAATTGTCTGTTCCAGGATGTGGACGAAAGGTAAGCGTGCTGTGACAGACCCGTCTGCCACCCCCCACCCCCACCTTCTCCTGCACTGGGCTTGTCTTGAAGTCAGGACCATATCCTTCATGGCAGCTGACTCAGTCACATGCTGGTTAGCATTTCACCATGATCTTGGTGGTTCCCTCATGGCAATTAAGTAAAGCTAAGTGAACGTTCCTGTTTTTGACATTGAAGCTGTGTAGCTAAAATGAAGGCTGTGTGTTGGTTTTATGGAGGCGAGAATCCACAGAAATGTTGAACTATAGGCAATGAAATCATTCTGGAATTGCACTAAAAATCTCCTGCGATGTGAATATTGTGTAAAGGAGGTGTCTGGGGTAGCTGGGCATCGTTCTCATTAAGTATATCTTTATTATCCTGTTGAAACTCATTTTAGAATCGCACGTGAGTGAACGATGGCACAGCCATGGGTGGTGGGCTTGGGACAGGGTTAGGGTTGAAGCTGGAGACATCATCGACATAATCCCAGCAGAGTCACACCTGCCGGCCCGTGTGCCACAGACCGCTCCCGGCATGGGGGGCGGAGGGGTGCTGGATCACCTCCATTCTGGCCCAGAGAGTCTGCTCCATCTCCTCCCCAAGGTGTTCTAGCTGGAACAGGAGCACTGCTGTGAGAGTGTTCTGAGTTGGCTGGCTTTGGGTGAGGCCCGTGGAGCGCCTTCCCCCAGCTCCCCCTGCACGACACTGAAAATACCACTGGCTGCTGGCAGGGGTGGGGAAGAGCCTTCCTCAGAAGCTCTGGGGGGAGTGGACCTGGGTATACCAGCACTCTGGGCTTTCGCAAATGGCCCAAGGGGGCCTCCACAGGTGCTATCAAAGACCCAGGCCACTCTACTACACCTGGCACAGAGGCACCAGGCACCCACCCAGGCCACAGAGCGCCGGACAGCTGGGCAGGTGTCCAGGACTCCTCCACATACTCCCCCTTCCCCCCTCCTTCCCTTCTGCCCCTTCCCCTTCCTTTCTTCCCCCTCCCCCTCCTCCTCCTTCCCCCTTTCTTTCTTCTCCTGTCCCCTCTTCCGCCTCTTTCTCCTCTTCTTCCTCCTCCTCTTCTCCTCTTCCCCCTCCTCCCCCTCACCTTGCCAAGCCTTGACCTGGAAGGGTTCCAGGAACATTTTGTACATCCTGTCAAAGGAAAATACAAGCCTGGGGAGAATGTGTTTTGGACCAGGAGGAGAAAATCAAATAATAACACTGGGCCCACAAGAAAGTTCCATTCTACTGGGAAACGAGAAAGCTTTGCTTTAAAGGCTTGGAGAATGTTCTTCCACTGGAGCTGAGGAGTTGGAGGAAACGTCAGCTCAAAGGCAAGAAGACTGGCCTCCAGGGAGAAGGCTGAGACCCACGTCCAGGAGAGGGAACAGTAGCTGAGTGGGCAGAGGACACCCAACACAGAGGCAGAAGGGGCACCAGGAAGTTCACCCCCAAACCTTCTCCCAGAAGGTAGAGTAGCAGTGGTGGGAGAAGAGTGAAGGCGCCCGCCTGCGGCCACCCTGTGTGACTAGACAGACACAGTGGCCAGAGTCGTAGGAGAAGGGAACCCTCTGGAGCTGGAAAGGAGGCACATAGAGTTTTCCAGAGTCCAGGCAACACTTTTTTTAGAAAAAGGCCATGCCAGCCCCATCTGGTCGAACTTACCAATGACACGAAGAAAGAAAAGATCTTAAAAGAGGAACAGCAAAAACATGATCATGATTTATTCCTTCAGGAACTAAGCCACACGGCTACAGGCCTGAGCCTGTACTGGGCCGGGCCTCATAGGGCCAAGTTTTCTATCCCAGACCTGGGGGGAGGCTTCTGTTTGCTAATTAATTGAAACACTGTTCTCTGTCAGCCTCATTCCCAAACCTTGATCTTTGGGGAATTGGGAGTCTGTGACTTTTTCCCAAGGAGCAGGAGGGTTCCCGGAGCCGGTCTGCTGCTCTGCCTGGAGGTGGTATTCTGGAGGGGGTCCCCGGAGGGCAGCGGAAGCGCTGAGGCCCAGCGGGGGCTGCCCTGAGCACGATGCCTGTGCTTGCCTTGCAGGGCGGTCCCCCTCCTGGGCTACCTACCTCAGGACCTGATTGAGACCCCCATGCTCCTGCAGCTTCACCCCAGTGACCGGCCTTTGATGCTCAACATCCATAAAAAGAGTAGGTCCCATTTCCTGGGAAAGCCTGGGATCAGTGCCCTGTGTAGATGGGTCACATCAGTTTCCTGCATGTGGGGACAGATGCTGTGGCTCTGTGCCCACTCCCTCTCTCTGTCAGTTGAGAGTAATCACCTCCCGCGGCTCTCTTTGTGGGACCTGAATCTTGGGCACCTGCTTTTACTGTTGGCTTCCCTGGCGGGGGGGGGCGGGCAGGTTCAGCGGTGGTGACAGAGGCACTGACCAGGCCAGGGGAGTGGGTGATCCGTGTCCCCACCAAGCCCAGGTCTTGCAGACACAGGGAACACTGAGCATCCTGAAGAAGACCAGTCAAGGATAGCAGAGATGCATGTCCTAAGATCTGTGGTGGCACTTCTGGAAACTTCTAGAAACAGCCCGCTGTTGCAATTTAAAGCCAAGTTGTGTGTGTGGGGGGGGTGTTTGAAAGCCACAGGGTTGAGGAGGTTGGCCTCTTAGAAAGTTCTGAGCTGACCCCAAAGTGGAGTGCCCCTCAGCTCTCCTCTTCCCGAGAGCACCAGACACCTGTCCTCACGCCCACATGGCTCCCACTCTCGCAGTTGTACAATCAGGCGGGCAGCCCTTCGATTATTCTCCCATTCGGTTCCGTGCCCGGAACGGCGAGTACGTCACTCTGGACACCAGCTGGTCCAGCTTCATCAACCCGTGGAGCAGGAAGATCTCCTTCATCATCGGCAGACACAGAGTCAGGGTGTGAGTGCTCCCAGGGCCCGGGGCAGCCCGGGGACCCTCACTTCCCCCACCAGCAGGTGGCAGAGGGCAGGACTGGGTGGCCAGGACCCAAGCCACCTCCTGTCATGTGCTTGTGACTCCAGGTGGGCGGGATCTCCTACAGCAGAGCAGTGAGCAGGAGGGAGGGGTGGATAGCAGCCCAGGGGTCTTCAGGGAGGAGGCTAGCGGGGCTGTGCAACAGGGAGCCCAGCTGACAGACCAGTTAAAACTGCACAGGGGCCCTTTGAATGAGGACGTGTTCTCAGCTCAGTCTCCAGTGGAGGAGAAGGACCCGCCCCCCAGCATTCAGGGGCTCACAGAGCAGATCCACCGGCTGCTGCTCCAGGTGGGTATGCTGCCTGCACGCCCTCCTGTCCCCCTGTGCCAGTGGCCCGGAGCTGCCCAGAGACCTGGGGTGGCCATCTCACTCCATCCAGCTCCACTCTGCTCCCCTGGCATCCGTGGTCTGGGCCTGGACAGTCGGGCACACCTGTGGCTTGCACAGTTGGGGATGGCACTCTCAATATTTGGGGTGCCTGTGTCTGAACTCTAGCCCTGAGCAAGTGACTGAAAGACACACCTAACTCCTGAGTCCACCCCTGAGGCCCTGCTTCCAGCCCGCTCATGGCCCCCCATGGGCGCACTGGGTGGGAGGGGGTCACCGTACCAGGACCTGGGGGATGTGAGGATACCTTCTCCCTCTTCCTAGGGACGTAGTTCTTAAGACAGTTTGAGCACCAGTCCTCCGACTGGGCAGATCTGCTCCTCTGTCTCCTGAGACTGCGGCAAAACCGCAGTGCACCTTGTCTCTAAAACCCCTGGATAGAGCCTGGACTGGCCCATGCCATGTGAGCCGAGCAAGGGAGAGGGTTGAATGAATCCTCTCTCAGGGGCACCCCGCAGCCTGACCCTGCCAGCCAGCCCAGCCTCACCTGTCCTCACACACACAGCACCCTAGGCAGGTGACGGCCTCTCTGTGAGATAGGTGTGCAGGGGGCACTAACCCCACAGTGTCAGCCGCACACACCCCCTGAACCGTGTCCAACACCTTCCTGTCTGCTGTGTCCCCAGCCCGTCCCCCACAGCGGCTCCAGCGGCTACGGGAGCCTGGGCAGCAACGGGTCCCACGAACATCTCATGAGCCAGACCTCCTCCAGTGACAGCAACGGTCACGAGGACTCCCGCCACGGGAGGACCGTAAGTCCCTTCTGCCCCTGTCTATACCTGTCCTGGGGAGACCTGGCCACCCACTCTTGGAACCCTGCTCCCTGCTCTACTCTCCAAGAGGGGTGTGGAGACAGCCAAAAGCTGTGGCTACAATTTGGGTGAAAATGACTTAAAGCAGGCAATCAGGCAAGAGTGAGGACATCACAGAAATGCCATGTCGCTCTGTATTGCTGAGATGGCCAAACGCGTTTTCTCCGGCCCTGCCTCGCTCCAATTTCTGTGGCTCTCCTCTGTCCTCACCATGAGGACAGGCTGAACCACAATAGGGTGTCCTAGAGGGAATAACGTGTCCCTTTGTTTCTCCTCCAGGGAATTCGTAAAAATAGTGGCAACATCAAAAACAAAAGTCATCCTGGGGAATCTGGAGAACAAAAGGAAAAATCTGCAACAGGTAAGAACTTTCTGTTCATCTCCTTGACGAAACATTAGTGCAGCTTTGAGTTTCACCCTGGATAGCGGGGAACTGACCTCCTCAGCGAGCTGTCTCCCCTCCCCTGCTGGGCAGCTGGCTTTGTGTTGGCACCTGGCAGCCAGGGCCCTTGTTCCGTCAGGCTTGCTGACCCTCGTCGCCGGGCGCCCTTGACACCTGCTGAGGTGGGCTGAGGCCTGCGTTTCCACCCCCGCGGCCCCTGCTGTCGCTCAGCGTAGTGGCCAGAGTGTGGGTGCTTACACTCATGTGAGCACATGCACACACTCACCCGAGTTGGGGGGGCTGCCCAGCCAACCCACAAGCAATTGTCCGCGTAAATGAAGTGTCCCAGGGGGATAGCACCAGCTTTACTCACGGGCCCCCCACCCCCGGGAAGCCAGAGGCACAGGGGGCTGTCCACCACCCCACACGCCCTGAGCCCACCTCACTGGGTTGCGACTTGGCACCCTTGTGCCTGGGCTCCCCACGGCCTCTCTCCCTGTGGGGCTCCAGCTCATCTCCTGCACTCAGGGCTCACCTCCTCCAGGAAGCCTCTGCTGGCTGCCGCATATCTCTTCTTCACCAGGAATTTTGGCGTCCGGGACAAGTGGGGATGCACGCTGCCCCCAGTGCCATGCTACAGTCTGTGTGGGTTTGGGGGTATGCCACAGGGAGCAGGACATGGCTCTGCCCCTGGGGACCCCTCAGGGAACAGCACAGGGGTGTGTGCAGAGAGGGCAGGAAGAAAAGCATCCACAGCAGTCTGCCCTGGGGACACAAAATCGTTAGTGACACCAGCTCACGTTTCTGGGGGGTCTCTCCTCTCCGAGACAGGAACTATCCATCAGCCCTAAAGCATCTGCCATCTTACTGGCCTGCACGTTTCAGGAGTTCAAGGAAGACCTGGCCTTTTCCACTGCTGAGTCCTTGAGCCTGGGGACAGCCCCAGGGGGAGGCGGCCCCCACCTGGTGACAGCGCCCTCCAGCTTCCCTCTGGGGGTGTCACAGGGACGCTCACCCCTACCAGGCTGCCTGAAGAGCAGGCTGGCCCCTGGTTTCTGTGTCTGAGACTTTTAGGTGGAATGGAAATGCTTTCTGACTAGAGAATCCTCTTTGGGGGACACAAGTTTTACCCGAGAGAACCGTTTTGTCCTTTCAGAGACGCCGAGTAATTCCTCTGCTCAGATGAAAGCTGTCCCCGTGGAACAGGACAGCTCTGGCACCAGCCTGCCCGCGGGCGGCTCTCCCGAGGAGCTGGGCTGCAGGAACCCACCTGCTGGCTCCTACCAGCAGATCAGCTGCCTGGATGGCGTCATCAGGTGTGGTCACCTCCCCCCCCACACCCCGCCATTTCCCCCTCCCCCACCTTCCCGGCTCCTCCACTTGCCCCTGGGGCTCCTGTGTCCCACGAGGCCCTTTCCGACCCTCCGTGCAGATACCTGGAGAGCTGCAGTGAGGCGGCCACCCTCAAGAGGAAGTGTGAGTTCCCCGTGAACGTGGCAACGCAGAAGGCCAGCGATAAGCGACAGGCAGTGGCCAGCCCCGGGCTGCCTTCCGCAGGTGTCTTATTGCTTTGAGCTGTGCCGCATGCGCTGACTGCGGTCCTTTACGGCGGGTAGAGGGGTTGGTCAGGTGTCACTGAAGGCCCGGAGCCCTGCCCCCTCCCGCAGGAAGTCTGAGCAGCTTCAAGGACACAGTATGTGGGTGTAGGCTGGTCTTTCCATGACCAGAGTAGCTCAAAACTTAGGATCTTCTTACAAGCTGGAGATCAAGGTGATTTGGGACATTGAGACTTGGATCTTGCTGGGGCTGCTAGAGACCTGGGGGCACCTCACCCTGCCGTTCTTGGGCGGTCTTGTTTCCATGGTCCCTCAGAAGAGCACAGGCCTCTGAATGTTAGCACACCTGAGTCGGATTTCACCCCACAGGCCTCTTGAGCATTCTGAGTGTTACTGCTGGGCCTTACCAGGATCAGACACTGGCTAGCTCCCTGTTGATGGAGCACTCATGTAGGGCAGTCCCACTGTGACGGACAGTCCCTGCCCTAGTCCTCGGGGACACAGAGCCAGCCCCTGGCCAGCACCCTGTGGATGGTGGGCTCCTGGCCATCTACAGGCCTGTGGAAGGGTCCCAGGTCCTGGTCAGAGGCCCAGACCCAGAGTACCTGCAGCTGCCCAACCATCTGCCTTCTGTTAGAGCATTCAGGCTGTGTCCAGTTCAGACTTCCCTCTTCTCCTGCTTTACCCTGTGAATAAAGAGCTGGGGACGGGCCATCATGTGCCCGGGTGTATGCAGGCTCTGCGGGTCCCCGGGGTATTGGCGCACCGCGTAGATAGTGGGGTGTCTTGTCTGAGCAGTTTGCTTTTGTTGCATTTCTGTGCCTGTGTCCATTTCCTCTTACAAAGAGACAGCATCATCCTCCAAGGTGAACAACCACGCGGGGGTCAGCGCACACCTGCCGTCGCTGACGCTGCCCAGCAAGGCGGAGAGCGTAGTGTCCCTCACCAGCCAGTGCAGCTACAGCAGCACCATTGTGCACGTGGGCGACAAGAAGCCACAGCCTGAGCTCGGTACGCTTGCTGGTTCACCAACGATGTCGGGAGCGGTCTGATTTTAATGATGAAAATTAGAAATCCAGGTGCAGAAGCAGGGCAGGGTATAGCCACCCCTGTCCTGGTCCCAGTCCTTCCTGGTCCCAGGGCCCCTGTCCTAGCCCCACCGGGTCCACCTGGTGGCAGTTGTCCGCTCCGGTGCCTACCGGGCAGGGGCCATGGTGGTGCTGAACCCTGGCCTCCCGGGGGCTGAGTGAGGGTCCTCGGCCTCCCCCTTCTGTGGGGCTGAGGGTCCCCGCCCCCTCCCCTGTTGGAGGACAGGAGCCAGGACAGGTCCTACCTGCCTGGCACCATCCCTGAGTTACCCTGTTCTTCACAACACCCACAAGGGAATGGAAACCCAGATTTGTTCTGTGCTGGGAAGACAGGGACAGTGAGGGGAGAGTGCATGGGAGGGAGCCAGTGGGTCCTGAAGAAGGACAGGGGACCTGCACCGGCTTAGGGTGTTGTGCTCTCAGAGCCGAGGACAGACCAGTAGCAGCATCTTCAACGTGGAGCTGAAACCCCAGGTACCCCACATTTCAGTTTGCTTCGAAGACCAATCTTGGAGCTGCCCAGGCAGTGGGGCTTTCTGTCCTTGTCTTGTGCCTTTGATGGTGAACTTTTCTCAGAGAGCTGCCTGAACGTATCACAGGTTTCAGCCCCGAGCTCTGGCGGCATGAGACATTGCACGTGTGTGCGATGGGTTGCCTTCTTCAGAAACTCCAGGTGCATTTTTCCATTGTTTTAAGCCCTGGTGCCCATCTTCTGTTCCAGAGCTGGTGGAAGATGCCGTGAGCGGGCCTGAGTCTCTGGACGGACGACCGTGCATCCTGGGCCCGGAGAAGGAGCCCCTCAGGACGCTAGGACTCACCAAGGAAGTGCTGGCTGCCCACACCCAGAAGGAGGAACAGAGCTTCCTGCTCAAGTTCAAGGAGATGCGGAAACTCACCATCTTCCAGTCTCGCTGCCATTATTACTTACAGGAAAAGTCCAAGGGGCAGCTGAGTGAGAGAAGTAAGTGGCAAAACCACATTTTAAAGATGTTCTTCTTGGTGGAATGGAGTCCAGGGCTCCTGTTGACGTGTGAAATGACCCCAATTAGATATGGGCTGGAACTTCACAGTGATGGAGTCTGTTTCAGTAGAAACAGATGTCCTGTGTCCCCAGGGCAACAGTGCTAGCAAGAGCAGTGATAGTCCCAGGCTGACCCCCACGGAATGCAGAGTCACCACCTAAGATGTCTCTCACTGGGTGACTGTGAAGGGCAGGGGACCCTACCCACCCCATAGGACTGACAGGGCACATGGTGTCAAACTCCTGAGGACACCGTAGGAGGGAGTGGCCCCCTTCTCCCCAGATACCTTCCTATCTGGGGGGCCTTAGGGCTGGAGAATAGACCCTGGGAGTGCAGAAAGCTGCCTTCCAGGCTGAGAGCCAGCAGGGGGTCAAAGGGCATGGGGTGAAGATAGACAGGGCTGGACTGATCAGAGATGCCACCTCTTCCCAGGGCTCCCCAGGCCAGACAACAGGGATCAGAGCTAGTGAGCCCAGGAGAAACATGCACCACGGGAACCCAGCTTCCCCTGGATCTCTAGGCAGACACACCACAAAGTGAAAATATGAGAAGTGAAAGAGACTGATACTGCCAAGGATTATGTCTTTTCTAGTCTTTTCCTTTTCTCCTTCTTCCCCAGACTTAGGGTGACCGTTGGGCCTAATTTCTTTGAAAATTAGGAGAAAGTGTCATCCCCCCACCTTGGGCAGACCCACTCTGTGGGCCTGATTTAGTATGGAGTTCCAGCTCCCTCTTGCCCCCCTTGGCCCAGCAGTTTTTGCAGTGCACAGACTGTGCAGCTGTCCACAGCAACCCTGTCTAGACCCTGATGTGCAATCCCAGGAGCCCAGTGCTTCAACCAGTAGTACCACCAGGGGACAGATTTCCTATAGAAAAACACCAGACAGATTCTGAGTCACAAAGCCTCTACCCACTTAGCATTTTGCCTTGGATTGGCCCATTTGTCTTCAGCAGGGAGTGAAGGTTAAGGGAGCAACTGTTGGCATAGCTGACAGAAGGTGTCCCCACATACCTGCTGCAGAAGCCCAGAGTTACCCTGTGTGACAGGAGACGAGAAACTGAGGTTCCTGGGACCATCCCAGGCATGGCATGACCCCCCAGCTCAACCAACATACTTCCCCTGCTAGCCCAGGCCGGGGGGGTGGAATGTGGGGACAAGTCCAGAGTCCCTTCTGCTACCCTTGGAGACCTCCAGCCTTCTAAAGAAAAAAAGCATTGCTCACCAGAGAGAAAGAAGGTAGTTCCAAGAGCATGTGCTCCCTTCCATCCTCTGACCTCCCCTTGGGCTGGAGTCCAGGCTCCCTCTGACAGGCAAAGCAGGAAGTAGCTTGTTTTAAGGAACAGTAGTGATGAAGCCCATAACATTGAAAAATAGGTTAGATGATCAGGGGTGTTACCCTTCACATTTCACAAACTGGGGAACCGCTGACAGTTACCAGTCTTTTTACTTTTTTGAGCAAATGAAATCTTTTAAATACAACTTTTCATCACTATTATTTTGTCAGGGAAAGGGTATTTTAACACCAGATGAAAAACAGGGCATGTGATCTTGCAATTAATGGCCGTCCTTAAAACTGGGTAACTCTGGTTTTATGAACATTTTGCCCTGATTGTTCTCACTTCACTGAGGGCCGGGGAGCACCTGATGGTGGCCTGAGTGGCCACAGGCTGGCGTTTGGAAACACGGGACTGCCAGAAACACGATGTGTCCTCGTGTTTCTGGGAGCCTAGGAGTCTGAAAACTGGCAAACACATAAATGTTTGCATCTTAACTCTGGTGCTTTCCCATTTTTTTAGCTGCACCAGGACTAAGAAATGCTTCTGGAATAGAATCGTCTTGGAAAAAAACTGGGAAGAACAGAAAACTGAAGTCCAAACGGGCCAAGCCTCGAGACTCTTCTGAGAGCACTGGGTCTGGGGGCCCTGTGCCCCACCGGTCCCCACTGATGGGCCTCAATGCCACAGCCTGGTCACCGTGGGACACATCCCAATCTAGCTGCCCCACGACGCCCTTCCCTGCCTCGGTGCCTGCTTACCCCCTGCCTGTGTTTCCAGCCCCAGGAATCATGCCCACACCAGGGATGGTGGCGTCAGCACCCCTGGCTCCCCAGGCCAGCTTCGCAGTGCCCGCCGTGCCCATGGACACCCAGCACGAGTTTGCCATCCAGCACCCGCCGTTTGCTGTCCCCTTGACCCCAGTCATGACATTGGTGTTACCCAACTATTCCTTCCCTTCAGTGACCCCCAGCCTGCCCCAGGCCTTCTTCCCAGGCCAGCCTAACTTTCTGTCCGACATGATCCCTGCCTCGCAGCCTGAGCTCCCCAGCCAGACCTCACCCCACAAAGCGCCATGCACGTGTCCTCTGGCGGAGCGTGGGCTGGCAGCTTCTCGCACAGCCACCCCAATGTCCCCACCGTCCGCCTCTGGGCCCCCGGGCAGAGCCTCTCCTCCGCTCTTCCAGTCCCGGGGCAGCTCGCCTCTGCAGCTCAACCTGCTGCAGCTGGAGGAGGCCCCTGAGGGCAGCGCCGTGGCCTCAGGAACAGCAGGGACAGCGGGTGCAGGGCCCGACTGCAGACCTGCCACATCCTGGGACCGGCAGCCGAAGGCCTCGCCAATCGTAAGCATTTCCCACCTTCCTTCCCTAAAGCAGGCAGCAGGGGCGCAGGAACAGGGTGAGCACGTGCGCTCCTGTCTCCCCTCCTGCCATACGGTCCCAGTTGTGACCTAAATACACGGGCTGGACGGGAATGTTTTCCGGCTCAGCGACCCTGTCAGTGTAGACCCTGGCAGCTTCTTATTGTCTGGGGGTCCAGATGAAGGAAGCCACTGGATTGTCTGATGGGGGACACAGGTCCAGATACACACGCGTGACTTCATGACTTGCTCTGGGCCCCAGTATTTTCAGTGAAACTCTGTGGATAAAGCACAGTCAGGTTGAATGCCAGAACTCAGACCCTTGGAGGACAGTGGGGGTGGGGGGAGCCAGCCCCAGAGGCACCCTGGGGGGGCAGGGAGGCAGAGGCCTGAGCTCTGAAACCAGGCCACCTGCACCCCTCCTCCCAAGTCCCACAGGTGCTGGTGTGCTGTTCTTGTTCAGTTAATGAAGTCGTGAGCTGCTTCCAGTGAGCCACTGGTGTATGGTGACCGCACTGAGGGGTGTAGTGACCACGCTAAGTGACCGGGCTGAGTCACTGCGCTGAGGGGTGTAGTGACTACGCCGAGTGACCACGCTAAGGGGTGTGGTGACCGCACTGAGTGACCGCGCTGAGGGGTGTAGTGGCCACGTTGAGCTGTGTAGTGACTGCTCTGATTGACCACGCTGAGGGGTGCAGTGACCGCGCTGAGGGATGTAGTCACACTAGCGGGGCAACGCGGCCACTGGCGCCCCTGCCCTTGCTTCTGGGAGGGGAAGCACAATCTTGCAGTTGCAAGTAAACACCTCCATGTGCCAGGTGCCCCCGACCCCTGTGTCTGGGGTTCTGGGCCTATTGTGCTGGTTAGAGGGTTAGAGGGTCAGAGGGTCAGGATGCTGCCAGGTCAAGGCCATGCCCTGGGAAGCCAGATTCCCCTCCCCCATCCCACAGGGCAGCAGTCACTGGGGTGCTGCTGACGTGCTGCCCCTCTTCCCTGTCTGCCAGGCTGTGGGAACGAGCAGAAGGCCTTTCTCTCAGGGACCCAAGACCCACTGTCTTTGGTGTGACCTTCCTAAAATGAAGGTTATTAGATGACACTCATAGACTACTAGCAAGGATGTTGCTGTAGACTTAGTAACTGGTGGGGGGGGGGCATGTTCGTTTTGCCTTCTTTGTTGGCGGTGAAGGGAGGACCAGTGACCTAAGGAGGATGGCACTTTGCTCTGTCTCTGAGCAGCCCTGTGCAGACAGCGCTGTGCAGCTCCCCCAAGCCCTGTTCTATGTGCTAAGCGCTGACTATGCACAGACCCTCTCTCTGTATGTAGAGCCCTGACAGTGTGCAGAGCTCTGGGCAGAGCCCTGACTGTGTGCAGATCCTCTCTCTATATGCAGAGCCCTGACTGTGCACAAACCCTCTCTCTGTGCACAAAACCCCGACTCTGTGTAGAGCCCTGACTGTGCACCAAGCCCCACTCTATACATAGAGCTCTGACAGTGAGCAGAGGTTCTCTTTGTGCACCAAGCCTTTGACTGTGAGCAGAGCCCTGACTGTGCACCAGCTCCCTCTCTATACACAGAGCCCTGACTGTGCACTGAGCCCTCTCTGTGCACTGCACCCTGTGTGCTGAGCCTTTTTCTGTATGCAGAGCCCTGACTATGCACAGAGCCCAATTCTGTGTCCTGTACCCTGATTGTGCAAAGAGCCTCTCTCTATGCAGAGCCCTGGCTGTATGCAGAGCCCTGTTCTGTGCATCATGTCCTAACTGTGCACAGAGCCTCTCTCTTTATGCAGAGCCTGACTGTATGCTGAGCCCTTCTGTGTATACAGAGCCCCATTCTGTGTGCCGAGCCCCATTCTGTGCACTGAGCCCTGACTGTGCTGTCTTCTCCCTGTTCACAAAGCATGAGGAACCTGCAGATGCCCGGAACAGTGATGCCCTTTCCACATCCAGTGGCCTGCTCAACCTCTTGCTGCACGAGGATCTATGCTCAGCCACAGGGTCGGCCCTATCTGGGAGTGGAGCCTCTGCTACATCCGACTCCCTGGGCTCAGGCTCACTGGGCTACACTACATCCAGAAGTGGAGCAGGTATGTTGTTGGCGCCAGGACCACCCAAATCCTGTGGGCATTGGGTGTGTTTCAGTTGCTGGATTTCAGGTTTGTTTAGATGATGGCCAGCTAATGCTCCTGGGCGTCCGCAGCTTTTCCCGCACTCCAGGCCACAGGCCTGTGTGTGCTCAGGCCCTGGTATCTGGTGCAGATCAGGTCGCCACAGGCATCCAGCTGGTGCTCCCAAGTGCCTCCCCAGAGCCTGCAGCCGTGGCTGCCAGAGGTGTGGGTTCTATCCTCCTGCCTTGCCCTGCCGATGTGCATCCCCTCTGCCTGTTTGCTATGGACATTGCTGTCATCATGGGCCTCCACGCCACCGGCCCTTTTGGACCATCTTGGACCATCCCTCAGAGTCTCTGGGCCTGCCAGGAGGGCCAGTAGTGCTCCCCTTGCTGAGTTAGCTTCCCTTGCGTGAAGCTAGGGCATAGGGTTGTGCTTTACCAGGGAGGATCACTCAGGTGTGATCTGGAACAGCCGCCTACACTCCCCACTGATTGAACACCCTGTCTTCACCTGTTCTCTGGCCTTGCTCCCCACAGAGGCTGATGGCAGAGTGTGCCAGGCCAGCTGCCCCCCGCTGACAAAACTAGCTTCTCTGTGGCCTGACCTAGTCAAGGAGCAGGAGCATGATTTCTATTGGTGAGGGGGGCATGGGAGAGGGAGAGAGAGAATCTGAAGCAGGCTCCATGCCCAGCATACGGAGCCTGATGTGGGGCTCCATCCCACGACCCTGAGGTCATGACCTGAGCTGAAATTAGGAGTTGGACGCTTAACTGATGGAGCCCGTAGGCACCCCAAAGGAGCACGATTTCTAAGACGCAGCCCCATCTGGACTTCTCAGGGCTGACCTGGGAGAGAATCGTCCCCACGGTGCTGGCTGGTATTATCCAGATACTTTGAGAACTGGAAAGAGGAGGCAAAACCTACCCGTCTAGGCACCTGTTACCATATCAAACCCTTCGGCTCCCTAAAACTGCCATTTTATGAGGTTTAACTTCACATGAAAGGTTTTCACTTGCCACGTGTTG
Source organism: Meles meles (assembly GCF_922984935.1). Classification (NCBI taxonomy): domain Eukaryota; kingdom Metazoa; phylum Chordata; class Mammalia; order Carnivora; family Mustelidae; genus Meles; species Meles meles. The sequence goes on along the minus strand of NC_060074.1, from coordinate 45,299,037 downwards.
TGTTCTTAAAGGCAGCAGTGACACAGGTCACACCAGCAAGTATTTCGGAAGCGTTGACTCTTCGGAGAAGAACCACAAAGCGAAAGTGAAGGCAGATATGGAAGAAAGCGAGCAATTCATCAAGTATGTCCTGCAGGACCCCGTCTGGCTGCTGATGGCCGACACGGACGACAGCGTCATGATGACCTACCAGATGCCTTCCCGGTAACCCCCGACTTCTCCTAGGGACATGGGCTCACCAAGCAACAAGGCCACCCAGTCGGGGGGACTTCCCGCTGAGAGCCTCGCCTCTGATTGAGCAGACAGAGAAGCAGGGTCACTCTGGACGGCTCCGTGGTCCCGCGGAGAACTGCGGGTGACCTGCCGTGGGCTGGGAGGAGGACTGGCTCCCTCCCAACCCCTGTCGTGTTGCTGGGCTCACGAAGCGTTTGTGCCAATGTCTCCCTTTGGCTCAGTTGCCTGTTCCCCTGTGGGTGAAATGGGCTGTGGAGATAAAGGAGCTCAGGGAGGTGAGCAACCTGGGCCACCAGCTGCTCTGTGGTGAGCAGGTCTGTGCTTCCACCACTGGGACCCCGCATCAGTCTGGTCTAGGGACTGCTATGGTCCCTATGCCTCAGAGCCCCATGGTGGGAAGAGCCAGGGAAGGAAGGAGGGATTACCACAGAGGCTCAGGACTGCCAGGCCTCTGGGGGCAGGTGGAAGGGGTCCTGGGTTTCCTTGTCCGGGGCAGCTTCCAGCCAGCCCAGTGTCTGCTGGGGACCCAGGATGGTTACCCCACCTGCTGCCTCGATGGTCAGAGTCTCCAGCTAACCAGCCTGTGCAGAACCAAGCGTCTGTGGGTGCCCAACCGCCCTAATTTCAAATAAAACCTAGATTGTAATTTGGATTATTTTAATAGAAAAACTACAGATGATAGACTAGGGAATTTAAGGTGCCTTAAGTGGGGTAATTTATTTTAAAGAAAAAGGAAATTGGCATTAAATAAAATCATCTAAAATTAATTAATCCTGAAAGAGTTGCTAGAAAAAGAGGGTCTTTTTTTTTTTTTTTAAACCACAGAACCCCCTTCAGGTGCTGTACAGCTTACCTGTTTCTAACTGTTTTGTGAAGGAATCTGGAAACAGTGTTGAAGGAAGACCGGGAGAAGCTGAGAGCCATGCAGAAGTCCCAGCCCCAGTTCACCGAGGGCCAGAGGCAGGAGCTGCTGGATGTACATCCATGGCTGCGGGGCGGCCGCCTGCCTGCCGCCCTGGACCTCACGGTGAGCTCAGCACGCCTGTGCGCACTCTCCGCAGCCCTTGCTACTCTCAGTACCCCTCAAACTTCCAAAGCTAGAAAGAGTCTGTTCACGAAGACAAATGATCCCAGGATGCTACTGAATCTACTTTAAGGAACTTTGCAACCTTGTTCCCGAAAAGATCTTCTGAATATTCCCTCTCGGTGGCATACTGAAATTTGAATGTTGTTTCTTTCTTTCACTTGTTTTCAATTCAAAAAACAAACGTGGAAGCAGCTCTCCTACCATAAGCCCTCAGTGTCTGCATAGACCGTTAGATAACCGTGGGAACACCACTCCTTCCAGGCCTCAGGGACCTGCAGCCGCACCCTCCTCCTCCACAGGACTTGCGGAGTCATGTCTGTGCCCATCCCCACGCCCCACCCACCCTGAGCCCCACACCCTGGAAGCCATTCACTTCAGGGTCTCCATGTCCTTCAGCCTCCGAACGTGCTGCCTTCTCAGTCCTCCAGCTTCAGGACAGGACCCCGACACCCCCATTCCCTCCAGCACTGCCCACTGCTCCAAGTCGCGGTGCTCTTTCAGCTGGATCTTCATGGCGGCCTCCCCTCTGCACATCCTTCCCCCTTGTCCCTACGGTTGTGTCCCTGGCAGCCGTGCCCCGGCCAGTTGGAGTAAAGTGCTGCAAAGCCATAAAAATCTGATACGACACCCCCATCTGCCATCTGCCATTTCTCTTCCCTCACTCTCTGCAGCCACGTGGGCCTCTCGCCTGTCCCTCCTGCCACCCGGCCTTTGCACCTGCCCTTCCCTCTCCTGGGAGGCCCTTCTCTCGGTCACATGGCTCCTCCTGGCTTCCTTCAGGGGTTTTTGTCACACACCACAGGATTGACTGTCTGTCACCTCCTAGCAAAAACCACAAGCCTTAGTGGCCTAAAGCCATGAACACTTATGCTGTCCCAGTGTTTCTTTGGGCTGGGAATTAAGGAGCAGCTTACCTGGGCAGTTCGGGCTCAGGGTTTCTCGTGAAGGTGAGGGCAAGATGTCGGTGGGGGCATCTGTCATCACCTGAAGGCTGGAAGCCACACTTCCCAGGGAGCGAGACTCCACCCTGTGAGGGGAGGGTGTCACAGACCCCGCCCCCCCAAATCAGGGGCCTTCTCTGGTTCTGAAGGTTGTAGTTCTCATCCATGTGCTGTGTTCCTCTACGCTTTCATCTTGAATATACTGGGGACACCTGTCACTCGGGCTATTGTCCCTCTCCACTCCCAGGATCTCCCCTCCCCTCCTCTCCAGGGCAGAGATTTTCATCTTTGTTCGCTGGAGAATCCCAGTCCTTGGGACCTGCCTGGAGCATTACAGGTGCTCAACAGATAGGGAATGAGACAGTACTTTGCCGTGCCCACTTTCTGCACGAGAAAACTGAGGTTGGAGAAGGCAGTGAAACTGGACCTTGACTGTGGTCCCACAGGCAGGAAGGGGAGGAGCTGGGACAGAACCTTGAGCCTACTGGTCCCGCTATCCTGTCACCATGAAGAGCTGCCTCTCAGATAAGGCACTGGATGCTCCCCTGGCTGTGGGGAAGTGGGGAGTGGGGCCCCTGGGGAGCAGCTCTGACCTCCCTCAAGAGCAGGCAGGGTCCCAGCAGCCCCTCAGCGGCTTCCCGCTCTCCCCGCTCACCAGGGCTGACCCCAGGTCACCTGCACCTCCCTCAGGTCAGATCACTGTTTGGTAATGAAGGGGTCATTTTTGTTAACTGACTTTACATCTTTCCCTTTAAGGAATGTGTTTACTGTGGGAACAAGGGACAAGACAATATCTGCCCACCCTACGAGGAAGATACTCCTACTCTGGGTCTCAGTGAAGCCACAGACGCCAAAGAGGAGGAAAATGGAGCCCCCTTGAGTCACAGAAGTGAAGAGCGGACCTAGCTCTCCTCCCCGCCCCCCCAATAGCCCGTGATCTACATTAGATGGTGCTCAGAAGCGATGAAAGATTTTCACATCTGTTTGTAATGAAAGGGACAGATAAACTTATGTCGCTTTTTTTGTTTTAGAAAAAAAAAACATAGTTTTCTGAAGGAATGATTTAAAACTGTGGAGGGTGGGAAGGGTCGGGGAGGAAATACACTTCGGTATTTAAAACATAAATACAGAGTTTGGGACAGATCTCACTATTCCTTAACTTGAGAAAGCTGGAATGCCTTCGGCATGCAGCAGGGAGTTTGCCCTAGGGCTCCCAGAGGTCCGTGGCCCGAGGAGGCTTCTCCCTGGCCCTGGGTGTCCAGAGGCATCTTCCAGCCTGCGGCAAACAGCTGGGATGCTCCCGGTCCTTCCACAGCTGCCCCCAGGTATGTTTGGATCAGGTCAGTTTCTGTCCTCTGGGGTCTGCTCTGTATCTAGATCACCACTGAGACAAACTAGATGTTTTTAGAATGTACCAAATGGAGATCACAGCCTCTCCTAACTTTCTGTCAAAGTGTTTCGTGTGCATCAGTGTGAAGCATACTTCGGCAAACCAGCAGCTTCCGCTTCGGCTACTATGTTGGCAAACCTTTCAATCTAATGTAGCTTGTGTTTGGGCCAAGCCAAGGAGAGATGCTCACTCTGGACAGAAGAAGCCCCGTGGTTTGTCTGACTAGCTCCATCAGACTGGCACACACCCAGAACCTTCTGTGTATTTCTACATCATCGTTGGGTCCCTTTCAGACCATGACCCATATGTAGATAAAATATGGTGTTGACTATCTCTATGGCAACTTCCCTTTGCAGACCGGTCTCTGGTAGCCACATTTGGAACCTGTTGGTGTCTGTCCTTCAGCTGGAGCCTCCCAGACACGAGCTCCGACACTGTGAGCTGGTGACCCCATCTGTGTTTTCCTGAGTGCCGTGAGCTCGTCTCTCCCCACACCCTGGGCTGATATGCCAACACTTGTTCTTTCCATGAGCCTGACCTCACTCAGGGAAGCTTCCGGTCCCAGCAGTGACAGTCCTCGCGTCACCAGCACTGTCCGGTCACTGGGACACCTGTGGAGGAGTGAGGCCAGTCTGCCCCTCTCCTTACAAAACCTCATGTTGCTCCATGGATCCCAAGGATTGTTTGGGGAAAAGCTATGTTGGTCCCTGGAGTGAAAGTTACCGCAGGAGAGAGTTGGCTGAAAATCGGGTTGAGCTTGTAAAAACAGAAAGGAAAGCAGGCTTCCTCCCGTACTCCGACGGAGACGTGGCTGCAAGAGTCAGTGCGGCCTCCTTGTCATCTGCCTGGTCTTCAGTCTTACATTTGGATATTAATCCGATTTTTCTTAAACTCAAATGTAAGAATACTGATGGGTTTTTAAAATTATAAAGTGACAGCACCTTCAGATGCCCAAAATGAGATGGTAGCCTGTGTATTTGTTGGAGAATAGACGCCTTCAAACCTGCCCCCTGCCGCTGAGGTCTGATCATTAAGGGATTAGATGCTAGTCAATGTTATGTGTATGTTACCTGAACACACAACTGTCAAAACATTGTCCACAGTTACGAATGTTTACCATCAGCGTTATTTTATTATATGATCTATGCTCATTGATTGTTAAGTGCATAGCTTCACGCGTGCTGGGCAGTTGACAATAGGAGCATTTTGTGAAACTGTTTACACGGTGCCACGTATCAAGACGTGTTTCCCTTAGTATGTGTGCTTATACAGGGGTTATAAAACCTTTTTCTCGATTTTAAACTGAGCCTTCTTTTTAATCTATTCCTGAAAAGACATGTAAATAAGCTCTCAGAGTCTGTGTAATGACTTGGTCAGCCTTGCCGTTCACGTGGTTTGTTCACACACAGACCAAACTTTCTTCACCCAGTGCAATATGTTTGTTTACTGCTTGTGTCTTTTTATGACTGTTTTTGCTTTTTAGAAAATTGCTAAATAAAGCAAGTATATTTTTGTTGTTAATTGTATGTACTTTTAATGTAGCACGGGGCCAAAACCATGAGATCAAAGATTACCAAAAGATGAAACAAGAAAGAAAGGAAGAAAAAGAACTTCAGAAATGCTGTGTGAGGAGTTACGTCAGTCTCAAAGACCTGCCACATTTCTTCCATGGCACAGCTAGTCCCTTCCTGCGCATGCACGAGGGCATCTCTCTTCCGGGTACCCACACTGCTCGCTGCCCCAGCTGCCCAGTGAACTCTTAGGATGGAACATCACAGAATGTAAATCTAATCCTGTGATCCAGTGCTGCCACGGCTTTTCACTTGCAGACGCAGGGGTGGGGCTTCCTGACTCAGCCCCCAGCTCCAGTCCACTCTGAGATGGCCCCAAGCACCCACTCTCTTCCCTTTGGTGCGCTGTGTTCCTCCTGGGCTAGCTCGCAGTGTGCTGGCCACGGGGCTGAAGGCAGAAGTCAGAAGGATGCCAACCAGAAAGGCCTCGTGCTCCATCAGAGACCATAGAGGCAGCATCGCAAAATCCCCTCCCCCCACGCATCCTGTTCTTGCCATAGTGAAGAAGCCTTGCCGGGCCTGGTTAAAACAGAGGAGTCCTGCTTCCAGCTTCCTCCCACCTTTCATACCAATACCATGGGAAACAGAGCAAAGAGAGGAAGGGATCCTGGACCCAGTGCCCAGCCTTCCAGAAGCTCCCTGAGTAGGAGGGAAGGCTTGACTCCCTGCCTTCTAGCCTGGTGGTGATGGGGGGATGGGGTGGGGGTAGGGGAACAAAGGCAAAGTCCTCCAAGTAGGTATAGAAGCCTCAGCAAACTGGCCTTAAATGGCCAGATATGGCCGTTTCACCAAACTGAGTGCCACTGGGGACTCTTAATTGCATTTTTATTTACCATATAACCCCAAAGTCACCCCCTGGTTTATTTCCAGACCAAAAGGAGCTTCTCCAAGCTTTCTGGGCTGATTGCCTACAAGGGGCCTGGACATCCATAGGCTGGCCACTGCCTTTGTTCCCTGGGGATTTATGGCCTGCCACCCCTGCCGCTAACTGGTCCCCCTGTGGCCACCACAGCCCTGCCCAGACTCTGCTGGCCTCTGTTCCTGGATCTGGGGGGATCAAAGGGCCCAAATGCTCAGGAAGTCTGTGCTCAAGCAACCTTTGAAGGTAGGATCAGTCCAAGAGACAAATGGCAGGAAATGGGTCCACTAGGGGAGGCCATGCAAAGGAGGGAGAGAGGGCTTGGTGGCCCTGAGATGGAACAACCAGGCTTCTGGGAGGAAAGGGCCAAGCCAGCCAGCCAACGGACCCACTAAGGGAAATCGAGGCGAACTTCAAAGATGGGTCATTGGGGAACTTCTGGTCCAGCCAAACATCTTATTGACTCCTAATACCTTGCTCTATCCTTGTGCTTTTTTTTTCTCAGGGTTCTTGGTCACAATGAGGCATATCCCAGCCCTTAATTTCTCTTTCCTTCAACTCTATAGAGAGCATTCCTCAAACCACCTTCCCATGTAAGACTCTTGAGGTCCCTATCTCTCGGCTTCAGACCCCTCCCTTCTTCTGACAACTGTCATCTATCCTTTTGTTTTTACATAGTCAACTTTATATCATGTTCCATAACAGTAATAATAAGTCTTCCTTACCTTCTCTATAGATTGATTATAAATGTTGAAACCTCATGAACAGTGTTATATTGTTGTGACAGTGAAAGAACTATAACTCCTAGGTCAGCCAGTGTGCTGAGATTACATTTCTCTTTGGGGGAGCTTTTTGTTTTTCCTGGAGTTCCTAATTGCCTCTCATTTTTTGCTTATACTATTCACATTTATCAGGCCTTCCTCCCCATACCTATGCCCTATCCAATCAAGTGTTCTATTGGTCTTTTCCCAGAGGCCTCCCTTGGGGTGTTGACCATCCTGTTCCAACAGGGACTGTCTTTCATGGAGAACATTCTAAAATACCTCTTTGGCTTTGTTCAAATAATATAATGGGTAATGGGAGGCATATGCATCAGACTACAAGAAGTATCACTGAGGGTTTTTTTTTTTTTTTCATATTGCAGATTCTCAAGGTAGTGGAAACTTTATTGTACTTACTTAAGGGTCTCCTTCCCTTAAGTGATGTCGAAGTGGTAAAGAATAGTAAAGTCACAGGCCAGTTATAGGCTCTCGTGAGGTCCACAGTGAGCTCCCTCCCCTGTCAGACCCCCCACTAGGAGTAAGGGGAGGAGAGCAGGTGGGTCTCTGAGCAGCCAGGTGAGAGGGAAGGGAAGAGTCCTGAGCTTTCTGGCATTCAGGGGAGACTGAGAACAGCAGGGGATGACTGAAGTAAAGGAATAGGTTTCTCTACCTAGATGAGCAGTGCTATGCTGGGGAGGTCTTTTTTTTTTAATATTTTATTTATTTGACAGAGAGAAATCACAACTAGGTAGAGAGGCAGGCAGAGAGAGAGGAGGAAGCAGACTCCCTGCGGAGCAGAGAGCCTGACGTGGGGCTCGATCCCAGACTCCCTGCGGAGCAGAGAGCCTGACGTGGGGCTCGATCCCAGGACCCTGGGATCATGACCTGAGCCAAAGGCAGAGGTTTTTTTTTTTTTTTTAATTTTTTTTTTTTCTTTTTTACAGATAGAGAGAGAGAGAGAGAGAGATTACAAGTAGGCAGAGCAGCAGCCAGAGAGGGGAGGAAGCAGGCTCCCTGCCAAGCAGAGAGCCCGATACGGGGCTCGATCCCAGAGACCCTGAGATCATGACCTGAGCTGAAGGCAGAGGCTTAACCCACTGACCAAAGGCAGAGGTTTTAACCCACTGAGCCACCCAGGCGCCCCTGCTGGGGAGGTCATAGAAGCCTGCTCACAGAGAAGCAAACAAGAGGCTGAGTGATAACAGGTAATGGGAGGCGAAAATCAGCAGAAGAAACTCTCAGATAGTTATAGATAGAGGTCTATCTATCTTTAGATAGACTTTGGGAAATGTCAAACCTCTTACCAAAACCAGTCTGTCTGTAAAGGTCCTTCTGGTGGGGAGCCCAAAGTGAAATAGTCACAGGGAGTAAGATCCATCTTCAGGTGACTAAGGTGGGGCCTATCTGTGGCCATACCTACCACCCACTGCACTGCAGTCCCTGGATGTTTCCTTCCCTTATTGCTCTCCAGCCAGGCTAGGGACAACCCCTCCCCTTCCCTACCCACCCAGGCTTCTGCTGAGGCCACGCTCTGTGCTGGTTGTAGATAGGAGGTCCTGGGTACCCTTGACAAGGGATGCTTACAGTCTCAAGGGTTGCAGACAATCCAGTCTCTGGTAAGTAGTATGGGACTGGGTAAGGGTGCAGTGTGACCGTGGGGAAGGTGCCCTCCCCCCGGAAAGAGGAAAAGGAATAGGGAAGCCAGGCCTAAACAGTGGGGAAATAGATATTTGGAGGAGTGTTGAAGAATGTTCCAGGTGGAAGGCTCAGTCTGTGCAAAGGGCTGGTGGCCAGAGCCCATCTTGCCATTCCAGCTTTGCTGCACTGGGAAGTGTACATAGGCCAGTGGAGCAGGGAACAGGTGGCGTCCCCAGGGTGCTGCCCAAGGGCGCAGCCCCACAGCCCACCCACCCCACCCACAGGGAGGCCAGTCTGGCAGATGGGCGGCCCTCGGTGGGGGTGGTGGTCGTCTGGCGGACACAAGCTCACCCGCCACCCGCCGCTGCCGGACAAAGCAGGCCTAGACAAAGGCGCGGCCAACACCTGTCGCTCTTGGCTCGGCCCGCTTTTCTCCACCCAAGGGGCCGCAGCTGCCAACTGTCATGGGCATCAAGTTACGGGGACCAGAAGGCGGCCTACGCGGGTCTGTTGAGGGGAGGGCTGGGAGGGAAAGGGAGCTGAGGGGGAATGGGGCGGGGGACGAGGAACGGAGACTGGCCTGGGTGAATGAACAGGAGTGGGGATCACGGAAGGACGGTCGGCCAGGGAGCTGGGAGAACAGAGAAGAGTGGGCGGGGAGGAGGACCAGGGAAGGCTGGGGAGGAGTTCAGGGTTGTACAGCGGCAGGGTGGGGGGTGTGTGTGTTTGTGGCCAGCAGGGAAAGGGAGGTCAAAGAGGGGCAAGGGAGCGAAGGGGATTAGGGGGACATAGGGAGCTGGGTGGACAGCGATGATGATTAGAAGAGAATGGACGGCTGCTGGGGGTGGGGGGGGGTGGTACTAGGGAAGAAGGGGCTGGCGGGGGAAGGGTGACCTGAGAAGGAGCGCCTGGAGGAGGGGCGGCGCCGGCTGGCCGGCGGGCCCCGCCCCAATAGGATCCCCGCGAGGGAGGAGGGCGGTGTCGAGGATCGAGTCCGGTGTCTGGACCCACAAATGCGCAAGAAACTCAAGGGAGCTATGGGGCCGCTCCCATCCCCGCTACCCCATGGGCCCCCAACTCGCCGGGACTCCGTAGCTATCCCGGGCCGGACCCATATACCTTTCCAGGTCCACAGACCGCGGCCTTGTCTGTGGCTCTGTCCCACAGAACCCAGCAACCCGACACTCGCGCAAGAGCGCGCCTCCCGGGAGGCACCTTGCAGGAACTAAGACAAGTGTGACTGCATGAATGCTGCTCCCACGCACAGCAGACCTGGAGGCCTCGCTCAGGTAGGGAGGATAGCAGAAGCAGCCTTGACCGCCGCCCTGCGGGTCACCGCCCCCTCGGGTGCCCCAAGCCTCTGGGGTTGCGGAGAGGCGGGGCTGGGGGCCGCGGCCGCCGACCACGCCCCACCAGCTGCCCGCAGACCTCCGCGGCGGAGCCGGACAATGCGCGCCGCTCCCATTGGCCGCGTTACGCCTCCAAGCCGGCGGCTCGGGCCCGCGCGGCCAATACGTGCATTGAAATGCAAACGATGGCTATAAAAGGGGCGGGGCCGCTGCGGGCGGAAGATGCGGAGGAGCTAGGGCTGCAGCAGGCTCCCCCGTGCGCTGCGAGGGGCGTGGGCGCTCGCGGTGCTCGCTGCGCTCTGGGCGGTGCGGGCCATGGCTCAGGCCCTGGCCCCCCGCCGGGACCATCCGAGCCGGGAGAATGAGGACGGCTGGGAGACCCGGGGGGACCGCAAGGTGCGGGCCGGGGCCTCAGGGGGACAGGGGAGCGGGCGGGAGGCCCGGGACCGGGGCTCAGCCGCCCGCTTCCCGCAGGCCCGGAAACCCCTGGTGGAGAAGAAGCGGCGCGCGCGGATCAACGAGAGCCTCCAGGAGCTGCGACTGCTGCTGGCGGGCGCCGAGGTGAGGCGGGCAGGCGGGCGCCCGGGGGCCGCTGGGCCGGAGAGCGGGGTTCGCTGCGTGGCCTGGCCTCACCGATCCCCCACACGCCCCCCGGCTCTCCCGCCGGCACAGGTGCAGGCCAAGCTGGAGAACGCCGAGGTGCTGGAGCTGACTGTGCGGCGTGTGCAGGGCACGCTGCGGGGCCGTGCGCGCGGTGAGTGGCGGTGGGGCGCGGGGCGCGTTCGCCCAGCCGGCCCGGGTCGCGGCCTGGGGACCTCCCCGCCCGGCGCCCCTGTACTGTCGGCGGCGAGGGCGACCTCCGGGTCCCCTGGGTGAGCCCTGTCCCCGCGGGCTGGGCGGGCCTGGCCACCGCAGTGGTGGCTCACCGGACTCGGCGCCGCTCTCTCCCTCCCACTCCTGGGCGCAGAGCGCGAGCAGCTGCAGGCGGAAGCAAGCGAGCGCTTCGCGGCTGGCTACATCCAGTGCATGCACGAGGTGCACACGTTCGTGTCCACGTGCCAGGCCATCGATGCCACTGTCGCCGCAGAACTCCTGAACCACCTGCTTGAATCCATGCCTCTGCGCGAGGGCAGCAGCTTCCGGGATCTGCTGGGGGACGCCCTGGCAGGGCCTCCGGGAGCCCCTGGGTGCAGTGGCTGGCCCACTGGAGGAGGGGTCCTGGGATCCCCTATGCCCAGTTCCCCAGGCCCCGGGGACGACCTGTGCTCCGACCTGGAGGAGGCCCCCGAGGCTGAACTGACCAGAGCTCCTGCTGAAGGGCCAGAGTTGGTGCCAGCAACCCTGGGCAGCCTCACTGCTGCCCGCATAGCCCAGAGCGTCTGGAGGCCTTGGTGACTAACATCACCCCGCCTTTTGCAAGGGTTGTGTGGCCTTCCCTTGCTCTGTTCCCTCCTCCCTGCCGTTCACAGGTGGTGGGGCTGGGTCCTGGCTGGCTCCCAGGTCTGCCGGCTCTCTTCCTCCAGTGGCTGGGATACAGGGCAGTCCGGGTGACCAGCCCTAGTCCTGTTTCTTAAGAAAGTATTTCTTATGGACCCCACAGCCCCCCAGGAGTGGGTGGAGGGCGGGAGCTGCAGGCAGGAGGAGGAATCTCACTGAACTACTAGGGTTCTCCAGGGTTTCACTGGTCCAGACTTCTCAGGTACTGTGTGGATCTGGGGGCAGAGGTGAACAGAATGGTGCCGAAGCCCTTCTTGGTGCTGGGCACTGGTGACAGGACAGAGGGAACCTCCAACCCTGACAGCCCTGGCCTGAGCAGAAGCTTGAACTTGCCGCTTGAGTCAGGACGCAGGGGAGGCAGGGGCTTTCTGTGGCATTTCCTCCACCTGCCAGAGAGAAGCAGAGCTCCCTGGACCACTTGAGTCTGTGTATTGGGTTACCATCAAATGTTCCAGTTTTATGAAATAAAGCATTTTGGAGAGTTAGTTACCCTTTTGGAGTAAGACTGAATGATGTGATCTCCTTGATGGATCTAATGGGTAAATACTAAACTAGGGGTGTTTTTCTTGTACTTGATGCTGGCAAATGTTTCTAAAATCTCCTACCCTTTGTCAGCACCATGACGAGCACAGTGGTGATGGAGAGCAGACACCTGCGGCATGTCTCACAATGGACACCGCTCCCACCTCCCTGGGAACTGTGTGCATCCTGGACAGGGACACCGTTGCCATGGGGTTTGTCTCCAGAGTAATGAAGTAGCAGGGGAACAGCCTGTCCCCCACCATTCTCTGGTTCAGGAGCTTCTAGGAGTAAAATGAATGCCTACTTCCTAGCCATGTGGTTTGGAAGTTTCTTTCGAAGGCCTGTTTTAGGATCCATGAGTGTGACGCAGATGGCGGTCTACTTATGTGAGGTGGTCACTCTTCCTGACAAAAGAGGGATCTTCCCCCAGTACCAGTGAGTTCGGGGACATAGAGACCCGCCCCATTCATGGCTTGAGATGAAATTGTCATGGTTCTACTCAGCTTGGACTAGAGGTCAAAGTAGGCCCAAGAGGTCAGAAACCTTGAGAGGAGGGGGATGGGATGGGCAGCAAGAGTGGAGGGAAGTTCCCTCCTGGGGTGGGCCAGGAACCGCAGACAGCATGGGTCAACTGACAGCAGCCACTGCCAGAGAGAGCCCGGCCTGGTCACTTCTGCTTCAGGACCCTAAAGCAGCTTGGGTTGCCAATGCCCAGACCAGGGCTGTGATGTGACAACTCAGGATTGACACCTGGGTCTCCTCTCTCATTGGGCACCTTTGCTTCAAGACCATCTTTCCCAGCAACCCTTTGACAGCACCCCCCCACCACCACCACGAGGCCTAGCCACCAGGGGTGTTTCACCTTGGCTTCTCTGTGGGTCAGTCTCAGACCTCAGCCACTAAGCTATAACCAGATACAACTTATTTTTAGCAACTGGGGAGAGGTTGGGATGGGCTGGGGGAGGCAGCTCCATAAGGTGGGGTTCAAGAGGGATTGGAAATGTTATTCCTGGGGTGCTTTTAGCTGCCCCAGACAGACTGATGTAGGGTGTCTCCACAGGGACACAGATGGAGAACAGGTGCCCATGCAAGACCTCTGTTGCCTGTGGCTTCCAGCAGCACCCAAAGGCAACTGTGATGCGTTCCGATGCCATTTGGGGGAGGGGACATCCTCCAGGAACTGTTCTGAAGCATCAATGCCTTCTTCTCATGCCCACATTTGTCACATTCTCCTAGAGATCCTGGAAGAGGGCCAAGGAGACCGAGGACTTGGGATGCAAGGTGCAGGAGGCTGACCTGGGGGGAAAGATGTCGCTGGGACCAGGACCCTCCTGAGGTCAGAAGTCCCTAACCCAGAGCTCTGGTCCTGCGCTCCCCCCACCTATGACTGAGTCAGCTCCTACCGCGAGCCTCAAGAGCAGCCTCTTTTCTCAGACACATAAGTGCTTCCCAGAGCAGTGACCACTATCAGCCTCTATGGGCTGAAAGCCCCTCTCGCCTTTTTGCAGCCTAGACCACCAGCTTCCTGCCTGCATTCCTTCTGAAGCTCTTTGCAAATTTCCCACTCCGTCAGACAACTATTTCCTACCACCTCCTCTCTGAAACCCCCAACTTTCCCTCACAAGCCTTGCTCTTGACTTTGGTAGCCTTGCTTCATCCTTCCCTGAGATGTGCCTCCCTCCCGCTTCGGGGCCCTGGCCCACTGTATTAGTCTTCTGTGGTTACCATACATTGCTGCAAACTTGGTGACTGGAAATAACACTAACCGATCATCTTGCATTTCCATAGGTTAGAACTCTGACACAGGATTCACAAGGCTAAAGGAGAGCCTCGTGCTTTCAGAACAGCTACACTCCCTCCCGGAGGCTTGAGAGTGAATCTGTTTCCTTTCCTTTCCCTGTTTCCGAGGCCACCCATATCCTTTGGCAGGTGGCCCCCTTCCTCCACCTTTAAAGCCAGCAACAGTACATCTGTTGCACCTTCCTTCCATAGTCACGTCTCCTGACCCCTGTGCCTCCCTCTTCCTTCTACTTTTAAGGACCCTCATAATGATACTGGGCCCACTGGGATAACCCAGGATAATCTCCTTATTTCCAGGTCCTTAATCCTCAATCAGATTTGCAAAACCTCTCTTGCCCAGAACACTCACAGGTTCTGGGAATGACGATGTGGACACCTTTGGGGGACCATTATTCTGCTAAGCATACCCACGTGAGCCTCTGCCCGGGCATCCTGCCTCCCATCGTGGTGCAGTATGGTGTGGGCTTTCCACGCAGGCATCGGACTCGGTCCCCTCTGACCTCTCAGTGACTTTGCTGCATCACTAATCTTCCCTCCCTCTGCATCATTCCTTTTTTTTTTTTTTAAGATTTTATTTATTTATTTGACAGAAATCATAAGAGAGATCACAAGTAGGCAGAGGCGGGGGGGGAGGGGGGAAGCAGGCTCCCCGCTGAGCACAGAGTCCAATGTGGGGCTCAATCCCAGGACCCCGAGATTGTGACCTGAGCTGAAGGCAGAGGCTTAACTCACTGAGCCACCCAGGCGCCCCCCTCTGCATCATTCTACAAAGAAGCTGAAACATCTCCATCTAGAGAAAGAGGACATAAAACCTCCCTAGACTTGCCATACCCCATTAGCGTCTGTTTCATTGCTCTGCTCCAAAGCAACATTCCTCATGAGCACAGTTTACACTAGCTGTCTCCATTTGCACACCTCTCCTGTCAGGCCGTTGTTCCCTCCCCTCCACTGACCCCGCCCTGGTCAAGATCTCCAGCAGCCGCCATGTTTCCAAGTCCAGTCGGCCTGTCTTAAATTTCTGGCTTACCCTTCTTCCAGTAAAGCACTCCTCATAGGTTATCACTCCCTCCTTCCTGAAACTCTCTCTTCTCTTGACCTCAAAAACACCCAGTATCCTGGGTTGTCACAGGCCATCCCCAGTCTCCTTTGCTAGATGCTCCTCTCCTAGATGCACACTTGAGACTCTGTGTCCTTCCCCATCACCCCTGTCCAGACTCCACCTGGTCCATTTGGTTTGTCCCATCATGTGCCCTTGATCCAAAGCCCCTCTCCGTCTTAGTGGACTCCTCCTGTCTGCTTAGAATCTCTACTCCGACATCTGCTGGGCATCACAAACCAAGCCCAAGCGCCACAGACTCACCCTCCCCATGCACTGTCACTGCCCACTCGCTGCACATTCATGGCTCCCCACTGATTAGACACAAGAATCTATAGAAGCCACACTCTGTCTTTGTCTGTCATCTCACCTCCAGTCAATGCAGTGCATGAGCTATACTTTTCTTTTTTTAAAAAAGATTTGTGTATTTACTTGAGAGACAGAGCACGAGCGGGAGGGGCAGAGGAGGAGGGAAAGTCCCAAGCCGACTCTCCACTGAGAGTTCCACAAAGGGATTGATTCGACCGTCTGGGATCACGACCTGAGCCTAAACCAAGAGTCGGGCACCCAACCGACAGCGCCTCCCAGACACCCCATGAGCTCTACTTCTAAATCCAGTCTCCAGTTGTCACTTTTGCACTGACAGAGTGCTGGGATCCTCATCTCATCTTGAACCCGGACTTGGGCAACAGGGCTAAGTCGCCTCCCCACTTCCTCGTGGGGCTCCTGGCAGCGGCCTTCACGGCTTTACCAGAGCCGGCCCGGCCGCCTCCGGGGTCCCTCCCTCTGATAGCTCTGCAATGGGCGCGGGCCTTGGCGAGCGACCTGGATTGGAGATCCGTCCTATCTCGCTCAGTGCCATTCCTGGTCGGCCCGGAACCGTCGCTGGGGAAGCTGGAGGGATTTGGGAACAAGGGAGCGGAGCTTCAGGGGTTCTCGGCTGGACTCCCGTGGCTTCCAGCTCGCGGAGCTGCTAGAAGACTGCTGGGGGGCAAGCTGGTGACAGTCCGAAGGCTTTCTGCGTTTCGGGGTTGGGGGGAGTGCGTTTCGGGGTGGGGGGGGAGGAAGGGGTGTGCCCCGCCAGGCACTGACCACGCTCTCGCCCCGCCCCGTCTGAGGCGAACCGCGAAGCCTCCTGGGAGATGTAGTTCTTCTTCCACTTCCCTTCCGCAAGGCCGCTTTAGGGGGAGCCGGGACTGCGACTCCCAGAGGCCTCCCGGTCCGAAGGCCACGCCCCCTGCCGCAAGAGCCCAGAGCCGGATCCGCAAGAGCCCAGAGCCGGATCCTCAGCCGCACGGCGTCCAGCTGTCCCTGGTAGGCTCTTGCTGTAGGTAAGGGACTTTGCGGCCGGCCGAGGCTGGACTGCGGTCTCTCCAGCAGCCCTGCGACCGGGAGAGGAAGAGAGGAAGGTGCCTCGTGGCTCGAGCCGCGCATCCGCGAGAGGGCGCGCAGGCAGAGGGCGCCCCGGCCGGTCTGCGCGCAGCCTTCCAGGGTCTCGGGAGGGCAGGAGTATTGACCGCGCAGCCAAAGCCACCAGCGGCAGGTGCCGAGGATGGCGGGGGTCGTCTCAGGCTGCGGAGCCGAGGCGGGCTTGTTGAGGTGGAGCACGAGCCTTGCGGACGGGGCCCGAGACCAAGCCCCAAGCTCTGCCCAGTGTTCACTCTCCACCTGCGCCGAGCACCTGCTGTGGGCTGCTGTGGGCTGCGGCCGAGACTGACTGACCGTACAGACCCCTGCTGTCGTGGAACTTTCATTCCCTGAAGATGGCCCAGAGCCCGCAGAGAGCCACAGGTCATCGCAAACCGCCCAGAGGTCGACCGAGGCATCGCTTTGATAGCAGCCAGGGAAGCCCCTACTTTATCAGATTGTTCTTGTCGGTCCTTGGGTTTAGGTGGATCTAGAAGAAGGGATAAGGTTTTAAACTGGACCCAGGGGCCTACCAGCTTCTCGTGGGAGCGCCCAGGCATCTTACTCTGGCTAGAACTGTTCTGCATGGTTGCCTCGACCATCAGAGGATGACATTTGGGGTCCTCTCCTCTTACCCCTCCAGATCCTGCCCCCCCTTAAGCTCCAAAAATCTAGTCTGTGCCCTTCAATATCTCAGTCAACAACCGTACTGTGGACCTTGTCACCCTTCACAGTTAGGCTAGCTCCCAGCCTGTGCTTGCCTTCTGTCATCCACTCTCTCCTGAGAAATTTGTCAGACCTCACTGAGATCTCTTAGTCTTCTCCCTGTATTTCCTTCACAGTCATGCTTCTTGAAAATCACTTCTGTTCTCATTTTCTGCATTTTTTCACCTGTTCACTCATGATAAAATTTCACTCTGGCCCACATTTCTGTTCACTCTCCTAAAAACTTCTGGAAGTCTCCAATGGAGTCCTTATTGCCAAGCAGACTCTCCAGATTTCTTCTTACATAAATGTTGCAGTATTTGGCACCACTGGCATCATGCTTCTTAAAAGCCTGTTCTCGGTCTAGTCATCCTGCTTCCTCTTCAACCATTCCTTCTCAGAACCTCGACAGGGCTCTTCTCAGCCCTTGCTTTATTGCTGTCCCATGTTTCCTTCTTTAGTCCTCTTGCAGTCTGTATGATCTCCATGGCTTTCCCTCCTGTGTCACTGACTCCAAAATGACTTCCAGCCCAGCCGGGCTCTCTGGAGCTCTTGGGGCATTTATCCAGCTGCCCCAGGTTGTTGGCTTGTACGTCTCCCCCAGGTTCTTCAAACTCAGCAAATTCCACATGAACCCAGCTGCTCTTCTGCAGGACCCACACCTCCTATTGTGTTCTGGATCCCTGAGAGCAACATGGCCATCCTCAGCCACCCAGGACAGATGCCTGACAGTCAAGGAGACACCTTGTCCTTCAGCCGTACCTTGTGAGCAACGTCCAGTAACTGTCAGTGCTGCCTCTTTAGTCACTGTAATGAATGAATGAGTTGGCATCTCCTTTCTTGTCCCTCTCCCTCGGTCCCTGCTGCCACATTCTTTTTGTTGTTGTTGTTGTTGTTTTTTGTTTTGCATTGCTTTATTATTTATTTATTTATTTTTATTTTTAATCTTTTACCTTTTATTTATTTCCTTAATCTCTTTTTTTTAATTTATTTATTTATTTTTATTTGTTTATTTACAGCATAACAGTGTTCATTGTTTTGGCATCATACCCAGTGCTCCCTGCAGTACGTGCCCTCCCTATTACCCACCACCTGGTTCCTCAACCTCCCACCCACCCCCCCCCCGCCACCCCTTCATAACCCTCTGGTTGTTTTCCAGAGTCCATAGTCTCTCATGGTTCATCTCCCCTTCCAGTTTCCCTCAACTCCCTCTCCTCTCCATCTCCCCATGTCCTCCATGTTATTTGTTAATGCTCCACAAATAAGTGAGACCATATGATACTTGACTCTCTCTGCTTGACTTATTTCGCTCAGCATAATTTCTTCCAGTCCCGTCCATGTTGCTACAAAAGTTGGGTATTCATCCTTTCTGATGGAGGCATAATACTCCATCGTGTATATGTACCACATCTTCCTTATCCATTCATCCGTTGAAGGGCATCTTGGTTCTTTCCACAGTTTGGCGACCGTAGCCATTGCTGCAATAAACATTGGGGTACAAATGGCCCTTCTTTTCACTACATCTGTATCTTTGGGGTAAATACCCAGCAGTGCAATTGCAGGGTCATAGGGAAGCTCTATTCTTAATTTCTTCAGGAATCTCCACACTGTTCTCCAAAGCGGCTGCACTAACTTGCATTCCCACCAACAGTGTAAGAGGGTTCCCCTTTCTCCACATCCTCTCCAACACACGTTGTTTCCTGTCTTGCTAATTTTGGCCATTCTAACTGGTGTCAGATGGTATCTCAATGTTGTTTTAATTTGAATCTCCCTGATGGCTAGTGATGATGAACATTTTTTCATGTGTCTGATAGCCATTTGTATGTCTTCGTTGGAGAAGTGTCTGTTCATATCTTCTGCCCATTTTTTGATATGATTATCTGTTTTGTGTGTGTTGAGTTTGAGAAGTTCTTTATAGATCCTGGGTATCAACCTTTTGTCTGTACTGTCATTTGCAAATATCTTCTCCCATTCCGTGGGTTGCCTCTTTGTTTTGTTGACTGTTTCCTTTGCTGTGCAGAAGCTTTTGATCTTGATAAAGTCCCAAAAGTTCATTTTTGCTTTTGTTTCCTTGGCCTTTGGAGACATATCTTGAAAGAAGTTGCTGTGGCTGATATCAAAGAGGTTACTGCCTATGTTCTCTAGGATTCTGATAGATTCCTGTCTCACGTTGAGGTCTTTCATCCATTTCGAGTTTATCTTTGTGTACGGTGTAAGAGAATGGTCGAGTTTCATTCTTCTACATATCGCTGTCCAGTTTTCCCAGCACCATTTATTGAAGAGACTGTCTTTTTTCCATTGAATATTTTTTCCGGTTTTGTCGAAGATTATTTGACCATAGAGTTGAGGGTCCATATCTGGGCTCTCCACTCTGTTCCACTGTTCTATGTGTCTGTTTTTATGCCAGTACCACGCTGTCTTGGTGATCACAGCTTTGTAGTAAAGCTTGAAATCGGGTAACGTGATGCCGCCAGTTTTGTTTTTGTTTTTCAACATTTCCTTACCTGCTGCCACATTCTTAAGGTCAGGTTCTCAACCCCCAGCTGGAAGATGGCAGTGAGTCCTAGGAAAACTACACCTACTGTTACCTCCTGAACTGCAGTCCTTCAGAAGCCCAACACTGTACAGATGAGCAGAGCGCAGGAGTCCCACGATGGCCCTGGGTCCACTCAGACCTTCAGAGCTCCACCTCTGAGCACCTCTCCCCTGTTACCATCCATGTCTCCATCTGCTTGCCAGGTGTGTGGCTGCTGCAAGCACATAAACACACATGCACACACGCACACACCAGCTCTGCAGTTGCCTTCAAGGCTTCGGGGTTGGGAAGAATTTCCTGGTCACCCAGTTTTAGGCAGTTTTCAAGTTTCTCTCTTTTGTTTTCCTGATGGCATAGTTCAGACAATGTTTATGTATTCTCTCACGGTATTTCCTGGATGCCTACTCTTTGCCAGGCATGATTCCAGTTGCTGGAGATAAAGTTTCTTCTCAAGCTCACACTGTTAGCAGGGAATCAGACAAAACACAGATGATGTGGCTGGCAGCGTTTCTGTGCCAAGAAGAAGATAGAGTAGGTCAAGAGGACAGGGGGGAATGGTGTGGAAGCAGGGTGCAGGTGTGGTAGGTTGGTTAGAGATAGTGTGTCTGATAGGCTTTATTCGAGCAGAGAAGTGATGATGTGGAGGAAGAAGCAAGCAGCTCACCCGGGAAGGGATGTTCCATGCGGAATAAATAGCAGATGGGGCGGGTTCTGGGGCCTGGGCAGCTGGGTCCGCAGAGTCTCCTCACAATCGTTCCTTGTGTGTCTGCATCTCTTTCCGTGACGACAGCAGTGTCATCCATTCATTGACACCAGGTGCCAGGGCCCCAGGGTACGGGGCCTTTTCCATTCCTCAGATGTCATAGTGACCCCTGAGGGAGGAACTGAAGCTCAGAAAGGTTCAGTAACTTTTCTTAAACTAGATTTTTACTTAAAAAGCCATACACACTCCCAGGAAAAGTCAAGCATTATGGAAAGCTGGCCATGGAAGACCTGGGTCTTGCTCTGTCTTCTCACTCCATCCCTTCATCCCCCTCTCCAGGAGTCTCCACAGTTAACCACTTCCTGGGTGGCCTTTTTGATGCTTTCCACGCATCTCAAGCATAGATATCTAGGGTAAATTTCTTTTTCTGCAGATGGGACCATTCTTTACGTACTGTTCTGCGACTTTTTGAACCCAACGGGACCATCGATTCAGCAGTGTGGCCCATGCACCTGCGATGTGCCATGCTCTGTCCTCAGCACCAGGGACACCATGGTGAGGAGGATAAGTCCCTCCCTCGTGAGGCCCACCTGACCCATCACATTGCTGCCCACAGAGGCTCCCCATGCACCATGGCCTCACCCAGGGCGTAGAGAGGGTTTCCACGCTTTTCCAAGACTCAGTGAACGGCCTGTGTATGGCCAGCATGTGCCATACATTTCTAGAATTAAGATGGCATGTTATTGAAAACGTGTACGTGTCAGATCGCTGTCCTGAAAACCTGTTTCGCCTTACACTCCCACCTTCGGTGGAGGAGGGGGCCGTTTCCTGCACTCTCGTTAATAGTAGATGTCCCTATTTCGCCTATTTCCAACTGTGAAGAAAAGTTTTTTTAAGGAAGGATATTTAATTTTGTGGGTGCAAAACATGCACGGGTCTTGGTTAGAATTCCCTCTTTGTCTCTACTTTGTTTTCTTCTTCTTACTTTGCTCCCCTCATCTCTGCCCTCCCCCATGGCACCTGTCCTCTGCTGGGCCGTGAACTGACCTCCCTGGCACGGGCTGGGTGGGGGCGGGCAGGGAGCATGCACAACTCTAGAGAAGCTAAGAACACATCCCGGGGGACAGCCTGGCCCTTGTAACCAGGAAGAGTTCCAGCAGGAAGTCCCACCGCCCAGAACAGCAGGGCCTCTGTGTTAAGGACAATGTAATTTCAGGGGAGACAGATATTTCCTGATCATTAATGTATAAGGAACAAAGGCCATGAGAGAAGAACAACAAATAGGGTTGGAGTGTGGAGGAAAAGGTGACATGACCTTCCACCGGCAGGATCCTGAAGGAAGGCTTCCTGGAGGAGGTGGCAGGTGAGCCCTGTAGGACAGGCAAGTTCTTGACAGGGGGAGGTAGGAGGTTAAGCAGAGGAGGTCTACCTTTAGACCCCAGAGGTCACCATGGTCCTGAATTTGATTTGAGAATTTCCTGTGGCCATCTCTGGTCCCTGAAATGACACCGGAAGGTTGAGAAGGGAGAAGGGGGAGGAGGGCAGGAACCAGGAAGTTGAAGCACACGGGCCTCCCCTGGGAGGGTATCCACCCTGCAGAAGGAGTGCTCCCGCTGGGGCTTCATTCTGCTTCTCCCCTCTTCTCTATGCTGGCCTCGTGCCCACGTGAGCTCCCTCTCCAGGAGCTTCCCAGGGAGAAGCTTCCTGGCAGTCAGTGGGGACTGGGATGGTCGGTGGCCCTGCAGTCCAGCCATGCTGCTCACCCTCTCTGAGCTCTAGGGGCCAGAGTCCGAGCAGGGAGGGTAGGCTGAGCCAGGGGTAGTGGGAGCTAGACAGGGACTCTGTACCCCGTAGAAGGAAAACCACAGAAGTGGACGAGCAGAGAGTTACCTGTTGCCATGTAACAAGTCACCCCACAGGTCAGCAGCCTAAAACTGGCACCTGCTACGCCCTGGCATCCAGGGGTCAGGAACTAGATGCAGCTTCATCTGGGGCTTCCACCTTGGGGTATGTCCGAGGCCACCATCGAGGTGTCAGCTGGGACCGTGGCCTTGTCAGAGACCCCACACAGACCAGATCCACACACAGGCTCCCTCCATGGTGGGTGGCAGGGTTCAGCTCCTCTTGGGCTGTCCGACAGCACGCCTCGTCCTGTCCTGCTTTCTGGCTGGAGGCTTCCCTCAGCACTCCATGCCGGGCAGGTGGCAGGCCACTTCCCTCTGGGGCAGCCAGAGAGGGTGGATGAGGAGAAGACAATATTTTCTGTAGCCTCATTTCAGGAGTGGCATCTGTCTGTCAGGAGCAGCCTGCACCCCGGGGGAGGAGATCACACAGGACATGGGGACCCAGAGAGTGGGATCATCGAGGGCCACAACCTACCACCCGCCTCTCTGTCTCTGCTCCTCCAGCGGCCTCTGGGTCTCCAGACATCACAATACTACGTCCCATATATTGTAATTCTGGTATTTTACTGGTATTTTTCAAACTGTAGCCTGAATTGTTCCATCATGAGAGAGTTGTACCCAGTGCAGTGGCAAGAGATGGCCTCCTTTAAAAAGCATTCTGTCTACATCATTTGCTGCATAAGCCTTTCCAAGTCATCTGATTACTGTTTGTTCCCATTTCCTGAGGGACATGGGGCATCTTTTCTTAAGCTTATGAGTTATTTAGGGGCACCTGGATGGCTCAGTCAGTGAAGTGTCTGCCTTCGGCTCGGGTTATGATCCCAGGGTCCTGGGATCGAGTTCTGCATCAGGCTCCCTGCTCAGGGGGGAGTCTGCTTCTCCCTCTCCCTCTGCTTCTCCATCTGCTCATGCTCTCTCTCTCTCAAATAAATAAAATCTTTAAAAAAAAAAAAAAAAAGAAAAACCTTACGAGTTATTTGTGTTTTCTTCAGAGCCATGGTGGGCCCCCAATCTCTCTTTGAACTGGACCTTGATGGTCCAGTCTTGGAAGTGGAGGAACAGGAAGGAGGATCTGGAAAGGAAGTGTAGGGACCCTGGCACCCCTGGCCTGAACCGCAGATGGATCCAAATCTTGACAGAATGGTTGTGATGTTCCCAGAACAGGACAGTGTGTGAGGAGCTGGCTCCCTGTCCTCTGGGCTGTCCTGACACGGGCTCTGATGAGGCCTGATGCCATACAGGAGCTTAACTAGGGAGGGCAGCGGCCCTCAGCAGGAGGGGCCTCATCTTACATGTCGTGGTCATCTGGACACTTTCCCTTCACCCTGCATGAGGGCCCTGGGGAGTTGGCACTTCGGCTACTCTTCCTTTCATTGTCTGTGTAAGTAATAAACTGATTCTAGAAAGGGTTCAAGGTTTCAGCCTTGATGGAATGGAAGGAAAATGGAGGGAGGAGACGGATCCCCGGCCCCTTCCCCAATCTCCTCATGCCTGGTGCAAATTCTTTTCCCCCATTTCCTCCGAGGCTCGATGGAGCCCCCTGGAGATTTGCCCACTTCTCCCTCAGGATGTCAGACCCAGGCCCTCCCCAGTGGTTCCGCCTGGAGACATGCAGGCTGGAGGGGTGCTTAGGTGGACCAGTGAAGTATAAAGGACCAGAGATGCCTTCTCGCTTCCTCATCACTGAATTATGGAAATCTGCAGCTGTACCGCTCACATTTTCCTAGACTTTCTCACATATGGGCAACCATCCATGAATCCATTTTATTCTTGATGCATTCAGGGTGAATTATAGACTTCAGGACACTGCCCCACGTGTCTCAGCATGCACACATTAACAAGAATTCATTGTCCATGGTCTTTTCCTTTTGGTCCAAAAGCTACAGTGAAACGCCCTGCTCGTAAGTAAACACTTGCTGAGTGGGGACAAACCCCTACAGCTTTGTAACTCAGACACTTACCAAGATCCTGAGCATCCCCGTCACCCCAGAAAGTTTCTTCATGCTCCTCACTCGGTCCCGACGCCCTCTCAGAGGGAACTGCCCAGTACCTGCCTGGCAATCCTGGAGCACAAAGCAAAAGGAATTTCTAGAGCACTAGAGCCAGTGAAAACCCATTGAAAATTTAAAAAGTAGGTATACTAAAATTCAAAATATTTCTTAAGTTTAAATATTTATACAAAACCAATTGATGATTTTACTTAACCAGTTTTAACGGAAACACAATCATATTTCGGAAGTGTATTACTTGTTTTCAGTGGAGAGAATGGCCAGGTTGATTTCTTTTGCCCACGTGATGATCTTCAATGTTTCATGAACTGCAGCCTCCGAGACGTCCTCTCACAGAATGCCACTGTGTCAGGCAGTGTGACAAGCCTTCTCAAGGCCACTTCCAGAGTGGAGAGGATCGCCCTCGGCACTATGAACCCACCCTAGAAAACACAGACCAGGGGATCACGGTACATCATTTTCATGGACATAGCTCAGCTGTTCCTAAAGGCGAAACCACTTTTGTGAGCGGCGCTGCACCAAATGGGACTCACTCTGCAGGGACGAGTTCAGGTGTGACTGCTAACAGTTCAGAGGAGTCTCACCAACATGGTGCTGAGCGAAAGATGCAGCATTGGAAGAGCATATACTGTATGATTCCATTTAAGTGACGTTCAAACCCAGGCAACATGAATCTGGAGCACAGTGTTGACCCTGGGGGCTGGTGACAGGAAGTGGCTTCTGGGATGCATGAAATATTCTGCTTTGTGATCTGGGCCCTAGTTAGTGGAAGTGTGTCCTTTGTGAAAATTCATCAAGCTACACACTTAGGATTTATGTACTTGCTTGTAAATATGGTTTTATTTCAATAAAAAAAAGTTTACTTAAAAATCAAAGAAATCAATCATTACAAGCTGCAGAAAATTTTATACCCCATGGAAATAAAGTAGTAAAAATATTTTTATATAAAAAATGAATAATATTTATCACTGTCTTACATGAATAAAGTATAAAAGCTTCCTAGTAAATTTACTTCCCTGGTTAAGAATTCTCAGAAAATGTTAGGGCAAATCTCACTTGTGAAAAGTCAAATATATTCATAAATAAGATATGGATTGCGTACCTCAGCGTCTGAGATGGGGCCCAGAAAAGCCTTTTGAGGAAGTGACCTTTGAGCTGACTTTGGGGGCTGAGCAGTCACTTCCAGAGTGGGAGGAAGTTGTTCTAATCAAAGGGAATGGCAAGGACCCAGGCTTGAGGTCCAACAAGCCTGCTGTGTCCTGGAGAAAGAAAGGAGCCCAGAGGCAACGCCACAGTCAAGGGATGGGACTCATGAGGATGGAGGAGAGAGGTGGGGAGCTGATGGAGGGCCCCATAAGCATAGTAGGGGCTCTGGATTCATTCCAAGCAAACGGGATGCAATTGAGAGACTTAAAGCAGGGGAGGCAATAGGCCAAGGTATGTTTAAAATGATCTCTCTCCCTTTGTGGAAAATCAGCTGTAGGAGGGCAAGAGTCTAAC
The DNA here is from genome assembly GCF_922984935.1 of Meles meles. Lineage (NCBI taxonomy): Eukaryota > Metazoa > Chordata > Mammalia > Carnivora > Mustelidae > Meles > Meles meles. The sequence continues at coordinate 45,273,528 of NC_060074.1, read as the reverse complement.
AGGGAGGAGGCAGTCTCATTTGTCTAGAAAGAAATGTCGACATGCCTCAGAAATACGGGAGTTCAGTTCCAGAACACCACAATAAATCCGATATTGTGGTAGAGTGAGTCAAGTGAACTTACTGGTTTACAGCGCATTTAAAAGTTATGTTTACATGGCATGGGAGTCTGTTAGGTGGGCAGTAGTATTATGTCTAAAAAGTATACATACTTAAAATGTGTTTTCCTGCTAAAAATTGCTACCCGTCATCTGGGCTCTCAGTGAGTCATAGTCCTTTCGCTGGAGGAGGGGCTCACCATGATGTCCATGGCTGCTGATGGCTGGGGTGTCTGTGGCAGGTTGCTAAAGTAAGACAATGATCTGCCCATCAATTGACTTCCTTTCTCAATTTCTCTGTTGAACATGATGCTGTTTGATGGCATTTCACCCCCAGGAGAACTTCCTGCCGCTGCTTTAGTGCCTAAACGAACATTATATCCTAATCCCTCTGGTGTCTCTTCAATGGTCTTCACAGCATTGTCACCAGGACTAGATTCTGACTTGGGAAACCACTTTCTTTGCTCGGCCCCAGGAAGCGACGCCTCCTCCCTCAGATCTGATCACACGATCGCCGTGATTCGGTCCCATCTGCAGGCTCCACTTGGAATTCCAGTTTTCCTGCTTTTTGCAGCCCCTCTGCAGTGATGTCCTCCACAGAAGGCTTGAACCCTCCACAACATCCAACAGGCCTGGAATCGTACAGACTCTTATGTTGCTATTTTGACCTCTTCTCATGAGTCACAACTGTTCTTAATGGTTTCTAGGATGGTGGATCCTTTCCAGATGGTTTTCAGTTTACTTTACCCAGCTCCATTGGAGGAATCACTTTGACAGCTGAGCCTCGTGAAATGTACTTCTTAAATAATAAGACTTTAAAGTCAAAATGACTCCTTGAATCCACGGGCTGCAGGAGGATGTTGTGTTGGCAGGCGTGAAAACAACACTCATCTCGTCCGTCTCCATCAGAGCTCTTACGTGACCCAGGACAGGGTCAGTGAGCAGTTGTATTTTGAAAGGAGTCTTTTTTTTTTTTTTTTTTTTTTTTTTTTTTTTTTAATGAGTGGTAGGTTTCAAACTACCACTAAGTGGTAGGGCTTAAAACATTCAGCAAACCATGTTGTACACAGATGTGCTTTCATATTTATAGAGCACAAGCAGACTAGATTTCCCTTAATTGTGAAGGGCCCCAGGATTTTCAGAATGTTTGATGAATACCGGCTTGAACTTAAAGTCAGCAGCTGTGTGAGCCCCTCATGAGAGAGGCAGCCTGTCCCTTGAAGCTTTGAAGCCAGGCACTAACCTCTCTCTAGTTGCCAAAGTCCTAGATGACTTCTTCTTCCACCATAAGGCTGCTCCGTCTACAGGGAAAATCTGTCGTTTAGTGTAGCTACATTCACTTCTTATCTCACTAGGTCTGGACAACCTGCTGCTTCACCTTGCACTGGTATGTTATGGAGACGACTGACTTCTTTCCTTAAACCTCCTGAACCAGCCTCTGCCAGCTTCCGGCTTCTCTCCTGCAGCTCCGCCTCCTCTCTCAGCATTCACAGAATGGAAGAGAGTCAGGGCCTTGCTCTGGGTGGGGCTTCAGCTTGAGGAAGTGTGGATCTTCTATCCGGACCAGGAAAACTTTCTCCACATCAGCAATAAAGCTGTTTTGCTTTCTTCTCATCGTGTGTTCACTGGAGTGGCCCTTTTCATTTCCCCAAGAACTCATCTTTTGCATTCACAACCATTTGGTACAAAAGGCCTAGCCTTTGACCTGTCTCAGTTTCCAAGTGCCTTCCTCGTTGTCATCATTTCTAGCTATTGGTTGAAAGTGACAGACACGTGGCTCTTCCTTTCACTTGTGCACTTAGAGGCCATTGTAGGGTTATTAACTGACCTAATTTCCATATTGTTGTGTCTCAGGGAACAGGGAGGCCTCAGGAGAGGGAGAGAGACGGGAACAGCCGGTGGGTGGAGCAGTCAGGACACACACGACATTTATTGGTTGTCTGTTGTCTTATATGGGCACCGTTTGTGGGTTCCCAAAACAATTACAGTAGTAACATCAAAGATCACTGAACGAATATAATGAAAAAGTTTGAAATATTATGAGAATTGCCAAAATGCAACACAGAGACCCAAAGTGAGCAAATGCTATTGGGAAAATGGCGCCAATCGACTTGTTTGACACTGGATTGCCACAAACCTTCCATTTGTGACAACTGCAGTGTCTGTGAAGCCCAGTGTCTGTAGAGCCAACTACAGTAAAATGAGGTCTGCCTGTAATGGGGCTTGTCTGGGATCACAGTGACAGAAATGAGATGTGGAAGAGTTTTAGAAGTAGAACAGGCAAGATCTATTCCTGAATTGTATGTATGGGATGAGGGAAGGTAGGAATCAAGGCTGATGCCCAAGTTTTGGCAGGAGCCATTGGGTAAATGATGATCTGACAAAGATGAGGATGAACAGGTTTTGGGGAGAGCACAGGAGTTGTATTTGGCATATAGTATAAATGGCATAATTTGAGATCCCTACTGGATAGCCAAGTGGGGATGCCAAGAAGGTAGGTGGGGATATATGTAGGTACAGTTCTGAGAGGAGGTCAAGACCAGAGTTATTTACAGATGTGTCATCAGAATGCAGGTGTATTTAAAGCCACAGAACTAATAAAGATGATTTTGGAAGCAAATAAATTAAAGACAAAAGAGGGTCTAGGACCACGCCCTGGGGGTGTCAGTGTTTAGATAAAGGGAAGCCAGTCCAATGAAAAGGGGGCTTAGAGTGGGCCACATTTCCCTTCTAGTGAGAGGTGGGTGGGACTCCAGGATCTAGGAATTACAACCCCCAGAGGGTTTCTTTCCGCCATGACAGTAGCTGGCTCTATCATTCCAGGAAACGGCTACAGATTGCGGTCAGAGGGTCAAGTAGAGCATGAATCCACCCATTACCTTTTCAGGACACTGAAATTTTTCTAACCATGAAAGGGTCTATGGCTCTCCCACTGAGTTAAACTCACCCTTTTAGCATTTAGGAACCCTTGTGAAATGACCCTAAGTTAGGTTGGGACCTTAAGTCCTACCCACCTACCCGACCCCTCTCCATCCATTACAGAGATGTGGCAGCCCCACATGCATGCCATTGTGTGCTGCCCTCTACCCAAGATGAACCGAACATTCACACCTGACTTTAAAATCCCCAGAGAGAAGCTCTCCAGTCCAGTCCCCCTCACAGCCCCTTCACCACTGCTGTGCATGCCACACGTGCACTTGGGCTCCTGTGTACACACGTCTCTTGTATTTTGAGGATTGTCCAATCTGGTCAGTGGATGCCATAACATTCCTGGCCCTGTATGAAATTCGAGAATTACCAGTCCTGTTCCCTCCTGACTCTTCTTCCCCCAGACTTAGGTGGTTATTATATCAAGTGCTCATCGTTCTCACCTGAAGACGTAAGGGGACCCCCCCACCCCCACCCCCAACCCGCAGATCTATCCAACAGGCTATATAGTACCTTACTCCAAAGGCTATTAAGAGATTATATCTAATTAACACATGCAAAGTGCCTAACTAGCACCTGGCCCCAAACAGACCCCCAGTGTTCTCAGTTTTCTGCTCCTTCTTCATAATAAATATAGCAAAGTGAATTACTTTTGCACAGGGTGAAGCCTTTTCGACACATGCACACTTCTGCACACCAGGGTTGCAATAAAATCCTTCCCGCTGCCTGGAGAACAGTACAGTGGTCATTTTCTTCATTCTCCTCCTGCACTCCAACTGCCTGCTGCCTTGGCCCATGGACAGGATCTTATGTGCTGGGTGTTTGAGGTGTCAGTATTCCACTCTGGACCACAAGCTCTTCCAGTTATTATTGTTCTGTAACAAACTACTCCCAAACTTAGCAGCTTAACAATCATTTTTTGCTTGTTATTCTGGGGGTCAGGAATTCTTAAAGGGCCCAGCTGGGCAGTCCTTGCTCGAGGTTTCTCATGAGGTCGGTCAGATGTTGGCTGGGGCAGGAGTCATCTGAGGGTTCCACTGGGATGGATATCCTTGATGATTCACCCAACAAGGCTGGCAGCCAGCGCTGACTGTGGGCTGGGAGCTCAACCCACATTGCGGAGGACTATGCCTACACGGGGCTTCTCCAGCACGGCAGCCTCAGAGCAGCTGGACCCTTTAGTTGT